>NC_090387.1:11385391-11691299 GCF_036365525.1 Heterodontus francisci
GTAAGGAGAACAACGCAGCTTCTCCAATCTCTTCATATAACTGAAGTCTTTTATCCCTGGTACCATTGTAGTCAATATCTTTTGCATCGTCTCCAAGGCCTTGACATCCTTCCTAAAGTTTGGTGGCCAGAATTGAGCATAATACTCAAGCTGAGGCCTAACCAATGTTTTATAAAGATTTAGCATAAATTCATTTCTTTTGTACTCAGATGAGATTGCAACTCATTCAAAACCCATCCAGTTAAATAGTTAAAATGAGGCCCAAATATTATGTGTCTATTAATAAAGCCAAGGGTCCAATCTTTTTTTTTTAATAATCTTCTCAACTTGTCTTGCCACCTTCGAAAATTTGTGTACAGACAACCCCAGGTCTCCTTGTTCCTGAACCTCCTATAAAACATACAACCCCAGGTCTCCTTGTTCCTGAACCTCCTATAAAATTGTATAATTTAGTTAATATTGCCTCTCCTCATTCTTCCTAGGAAAATGTATTACTTTAAAGTTTCCTGTGTTAAACTTCATCTGTCATCTGTCTGCCCAGTTCACCAGTCTGCCTTTGTCCTCCTGAAGTCTATTACTATCCTCCTCATAGTTTACTACATTTCTGAGTTTTGTGCCATCTGCAAACTTTGAAGTTATGCCCTCCATATCTAAGTCCAGGTCCATTAAAATATATCAAAAAGAGCAGTGGTCCCAACACCAACTCCTGAGGAACATAGCTGTATGCTTACCTCTAGACTGTAAACAAGCTTTTACCACCACTCTATGCTTTCTTTCTGTAAGAGGTTCCATTCCCTTACCCCCTTACTACAGTTCTTGGACTTTAAGAATTACAAGAACAAAATTGCGCATGACACAGGGTTTGGCTTAACCATAAATTGTCTTAAGCTTGCCTCTGTGTGCTTTGTGTTGAGGTTTGTTTCTCATCACAGTACAATTGTTCGTGGGGGTTGGAGTTCCTTCCCCATACTCCACAAAGACCAGTTTTAAAGTCCAGTTGGGGGGGAGGAATTCCGATCCCACATCTCCCCATCTTTAATATCTCGAATACTAGAGATAGAGACAAAATTTTCAAACTCTCATGTTATTTAAAACAAAACCTCCTGCTATTTGAGGCAATACAGTAACTACCTGGCTCTGAAGTTACTAGAAGGTATGAACGTATCATCTCTTTTCTCAACAGGGATCAATTACAGTTACAATGGTCAGATTCCAGTACCATTGTCCATGACGCTAGTCTTAATTATCATATTGATGGCATGTCCCTTGTACCATAGTGCAGGGTAATCAATCTCTTAATTGCATTAGCCGATGGTAGGCAATGGCTTTTCCTTTGGTGCCATTGTTCCATTGAAAACACTCAGTCAATGTTTGAATTCCTTTTCATGAGCCACTGTCTTTTCTGAATATCCAAATTAACCTATTCTGCTCAGCCTATGCTGCTGGCTGCAGCTTGGCTTTTTGTAATGTAACGCAGAAATGTGGTAAAAGAATGTCTGTGTGTCTGAATTTTATAGTCCATAAATTTTCCCAGTTGGAGGGGATTCCGATCCTACATTTCCCTTAATCAATCTCTTATCCACCCTATCACTATCCCTTTAATCTCATGGATTTACATTTTGCTAGCAACTCCATTGTGTGGTACTTTGTCAAATGTTTAATCTGGAGTGATACCCATCATTCCTTCACTTGCATTGGAGGAAAAAAGAATCACAAGTACGTCCAAGTTAGAAGGGACTCTTTAAATGTTGAAGTCATAAAATCAGTAGCACAACTTTCAGGTGAGACACAGAACATGCTCCTCGTGAAATGTTAAACTTAGTAATATAAATAGTGCATTCTGGTTAATTTTAAATATTATACTTCAAGATTGACAATTTTTTGAGCTAAATAAAGGAAAAGCAAAGTAGCATTTGAAATTTAAAAGAGATTTAAACATCTCTTCTACAAAGGTTCTCTCAGCATTCTATATCTGCCCCACCAAACCTCCCAGTCCCCCTACCCACACACATCCCAGTTGATAAAGATGTTCTACTCTCACCAAGTCCCCTTCATACAGGAACTGTATCCCATCCTACTCTCCACTTTTTCACTTTCTCCTCCTCCATGCTTTATGGTTTATATTGCCTCTCTTCTCCCATTTTCGTCAATTATTCAACCTAGTGCACTTCTTCAAATTTCCCCACATCATTCAAAATAGGAATCCTCTCCTATCTCCAATTCACTCTGAAACTCATTACTCCCTTCTCACCCAATTAATTCTGGCACTTTTCTTTCTTTCCCCATTCCGAAGCACAACCCCCAGCCTCTGACCCCATCTCTCCCAGCCCTTTATTTCCATCAGCCCTTTCCAAATCCTTGCTATCCTTTCCTCACCCCACGCCCCCGATGCCACTTATTCCTGAAGTAATCCCAATTGTTTCACACTTTCGATGGGAATTCCTATTTTTTAGAGAACTCCTGCCTTCACGATTTCGCGTCTGGAATTCCTTTCCTTACCGCAGGAATAGCTTTCAGGATGACGGGCTTAGCCTTTGCTGATTTGTACAAGTCATAACACTGACTGCTGATGTGAACTGCCAACGTTGATTCACTTTAAACCTCCTCCCTCTCACCTTAAATCTATGCCCTCTAGTTTTAGTCACCCCTACCATGGGGAACAGACTCTGGCTATCTATCCTATCTATGCCTCTCATAATTTTATGTACCTCTATCATGTCCCCTCTCAGCCTCCTTCGCTCCAGGGAAAACAGACCCAGCCTATCCAATCTCTCTTTATAATTCAAGCCCTCCAAACCAGGCAACATCCTTGTGAATATTTTCTGCACCCTCTCTAGCTTAATTACATCTTTCATGTCGTGCGGCGACCAGAACTGCACTCCAAGTGCGGCCGAACCAACATTATGGACAACTGTAACAATGACGTCCCAACTCTTGTACTCAATGCCTCGGCCGGTGAAGGCAAGCATGCCATATGCCTTCTTCACCACCCAGTCTACCTGTGTTGCCACTTTCAAGGAACTATATACTTGCACCCCAAGGTCTCTCTTGTCAGCAACACTCCCCAGGGCCCTGCCATTCACTGTATATGTCCTGCCCTGGTTTAACTTCCCAAAATGCATCACTTCACACTTGTTTGCGTTAAATTCCATTTGCCATTCCCTTGCCCACTTTCCCAGTTGATCTATATCCTGTTGTAACCTTAGACAACCTTCTTCACTGTCCGCTATACCACCAATTTTGGTGTCATCTACAAACTTACTAATCATGCCCCCTACATTCTCATCCAAGTCATTAATATATATGACAAACAGCAGAGGGCCCAACACCGATCCCTACGGCACACTACTGGTCATCGGGCTCCAACCTGAAAAACAACCCTCCACTACCACACTCTGCCTCCTATCACCAAGCCAATTTTGTATCCAATTGGCTGGCTCACCCTGGATCCCATGTGTTCGAACCTTCTGGACCAATCTACCATGCATGACATTGCTAAAGTCCATGTAGACAACGTCCATCGCCCTGCCCTCGTCAATCCTCTTGGTCACCTCCTCGAAAAACTCAATCAAATTCGTGAGACATGATTTCCCACGCACAAAGCCATGCTGACTATCCCTAATCAGACTTTGCCTTTCCAGATGCATATAGATCCTGTGTCTCAGAATCCCTTCCAATAACTTTCCCACCACTGATGTAAGGCTCACCGGCTTGTAGTTCCCTGGCTTATCCCTGCTGCCCTTCTTAAATAAAGGCACAACATTAGCAATCCTCCAGTCTTCCGGTACCTCACCCGTGGCTAACGATGATACAAAAATCTCTGCCAGGGCCCCAGAAATCTCCTCCCTTGCTTCCCATAGCATCCTAGGATACACCTGGTCAGGCCCTGGGGATTTATCCACCTTAATGCCCTTTAAAACCTCCAAAACCTCCTCCTTTGTAATGTTGATATGCTCCAGGATATCGCTGTTCCCTCCCTTCTCCATGGTAAATACGGATGAGAAATATTCATTTAAGACCTCGCCCATTTCCTGTGGCTCCACACCTAGATGACCACACTGATCCTTAAGGGGACCTACTCTCTCCCTAGCTACACTTTTACTCTTAATAGACTTATAGAATCTTTTAGGATTCTCCTTTATCTTATCTGCCAGGGAAATCTCATGGCCACATTTCGCTCCCCTAATTTCCTTCGTAAGTGTAGTCCTACATCCCCTATACTCCTCGAGGGACTCGCTTGATCCCAGCTGCCTATACCTGACATATGCCTCCTTCTTTGTCCTGACCAGACCCTCAATATCCCTCGTCAACCAAGGTTCCCTAAACTTGCCAGCCTTATCCTTCAATCTAACAGGAACAAGCCAGCCCTGAACTCTTCCTATCTCACTTTTAAAAGCCTCCCACTTGCCAGACATCCCTTTACCTGTAAACAGTCTCTCCGAATCAACTTTTGAGAGTTCCTATCTGATGCCATCGAAATTAGCCTTCCCCCAATTTAGGACTTCAACTTGAGGACCAGTCCTATCCTTTTCCATAACTATCTTGAAGCTAATAGAGTTATGGTCACTGGTCCCAAAGTGCTTCCCCACTGACACATCAACCACCTGCCCAATCCCATTTCCTAAGAGGAGGTCGAGTGTAGCCCCTTCTCTAGTAGGGCCATCCACATACTGCTTCAGAAAACTATCCTGGACACATTTAACAAATTCTTCCCCATCTGATCCCTTAGCACTAAGGCAGTCCCAGTCAATATTAGGGAAGTTAAAATCACCTAATATTACAACCCTATAATTCCTACAGCTATCTGTGATTTCCCTACATATATGCTCCTCCAATTCCCTCTGACTATTGGGGGGGTCTATAGTATAATCTCATCAAAGTGATCATCCCTTTCTTATTTCTAAGTTCTATCCATTTGGGCTCACTGGACATTCCCCCTGGAATATCCTCTCTCAGTACTGCCATGATGTCCTCCTTAATCAATAGTGCAACTCCCCCTCCTCTCTTACCTCCACCTCTGTCATGCTGGAAGCATCGGTACCCCAGAACATTGAGCTGCCAGTTCTGCCCATCCCTCAACCACGTTTCCGTAATAGCTATAATATCACAATCCCATGTACTGATCCATACTCTGAGTTCATTTGCCTTCCCTGTAAGGCTTCTTGCATTAAAGTAAATGCAATTTAGCCTACCAGACCTTCCAGGCTCCCTGTCCTGCCCCTGCCTGGCCTGCCTACTGGACTTGCTTGCTTTAACCTCTACATTTGCCTCAACTATCTCATCGAAGAGACTACTACTTTGGGTCCCAACCCCCTGCCAGACTAGTTTAAACCCTCCCGAGTAGTACAAGCAAACCTCCCCACATGGATATTGGTCCCCTTCCAGTTCAGATGCAACCTGTCCCTCTTGTACAGGTCACCTGCACCAGAAGAGATCCCAATGGTCCAAGTAGCTGAAGCCCTCCCGTCTACACCAGCTCTTCAGCCACGCATTCATTTGCCTAATCCTCCTTTTCCTACCCTCACTAGCACATGGCACAGGGAGTAATCCTGAGATTACAACCCTAGAGGTCCTGCTTTTTAACCTTCTGCCGAACTCCCTTTATTCACTTTGCAGGACCTCATCTCTCTTCCTGCCTATGTCGTTAGTACCAATATGGATCACGACCTCTGGCCTTTCAGAATGCCCCGTGCTCGCTCAGAGGCATCCTTGACCCTGGCACCAGGGAGACAACACACCATCCTGGATTCTTGCTCGCGGCCACAGAAACGCCTGTGCCCCTGACTATAGAATCCCCTATCATTACCGCTCGCCTACACTTTGACCTTCCTTGCTGTACAACAGAGCCAGTCATGGTGTCATTGACCTGGCTGCTGCTGCTGCTGCTTTCCCCTGAGAGGCCATCCCCCCCAACAGTATCCAAAACAGCATACTTGTTACTGAGGGGAATAGCCACAGGGGATTCCTGCACTACCTGCCTGCCCCTCCTGGCGGTCACCCATCTATCTGGCTGAACCTGCGGTGTGATCACCTCCCTAAAACTCCGTCTGACTCCTGTATGGTCCTCAGTGAGTCCAACTGCCGCTCCAACCGATCCATGCGATCTGAAAGGAGCTGCAACTGGACACACTTCCTGCAAGCGTAGTCGTCAGGGACATTTGACTTCTCCCTGATCTCCCACATTTCACAGGAGGAGCATACTACCCCACTGACTGCCATTTACACCCCTTGCGTTACTTCTGGCTTAGAAGAAAGAAAGAAAGACGGAAATTAGGAATAAAAAAAACGAAGCCAAACCCAGTCAATACTCACCCTCCTCACTGAAGGCCGACGTACACCAAAGCCCGCACTTTGACCTTGCCAGCAGCACTGCAACCTCACAGCCCCTCCCAAAGATGGCTGCTCTCAGATCTTTAATCGCGCTTTCGGATTTTACCTGAGGGAAGAAGCCGCTGCCTCTGTGATGTCCCCGGGTGTGCAGCAACGGACTAATTTCTGACTACAGCCCCGCGCTGTGTCCCGGCTGGGGCAGGTAGGCCTCTCCGCGGGCCCCGGTGACTGCTGCTGTTGGTGTAGTCTGACACGTTACCGGCGGCTCAGGCAGCTTCCAGTAACGTCCAGCCCTGCGGCTTCATCTCGCGTTGTGCGCACGCAGGGTAGCTTTGGCGAGTTGCTGCGGTGCATCTTGTAGATGGTACACACCGCTGACACTGTGCATCAGTGGTGGAGGGAGCGAATGTTTAAGATGGTGGATGGGGTGCTGATCATGTGGGCTACTTGATGGAACAAAGGAACCAGTCCCTACCCCAATACACAGAAGAGACCTGGTCAAACCAGTCAGTCACATGACCACCTGCTGTCCAACTCGGGGAGTTTTAAATTGGAGAACCAGAATTTGGATTCAGAAAGCTTTTTACTCCTGGACTGAGAACACCTCTCTCCTGTCTGCTCTCATCTCCTTCTCACCAGCTTCGGAATCCATTGAAGACATAGGAACCCCGAGAGAGAAAAGTCTCCTACAGTGAACAAGGTTTAAGAAGAATAGTGGGCCCCAATGAAAAGCAAGATATACCTACAAGCAAGGACTACAGCGAGCTCGAAGCACAGTAACAAAAACCCCTCTTCAGAGATTGCCTCAAACCTCTCCACTATTTATCTTCTGCTCTTTTCTGTCTCTATTTGCATGTGCGTATCACCTATGCATGACAGCATGGGGCGCAGCGTGTATCCGGAGGTGTTAACCGAATTAGAGTTTAAGTTTAAATTTTAACATAGTTCACTTTTCTTGTTTAAACCTAAGAAAACCTGTTTGTGCTAATTTCTTTGCCTTATAATTGGAAAGCCGTGAACAAGGATTCACCAAGGGAGAACTCAAATTACAGTGTGTTTAAAATTAAAATCCTGTTACAATAAGACCAGGTGAAGGCTGAGAAAGACCCCTAGACACGTTTCTCACCTGGTCATAACAGAAATTTGGGGGCTACCGTCTGGAATTTTACCCACACACAAACGAGAGAAATTGGAAGCGGAAAGCCAAATTGTTCCCACTCAAAAAAAGAGCAAGATTTCAATACAAGTTTCCTTGTGGTTGTATGTGATTGAATACTAACATGTCTGCGACTGAAGCTAGTAGCTCTCCAAGTCAGGGTGAAGTAACTTCGGATAAGTTAAAAGCACTGTCTACGGAGGAGTTGAGAAAAATGGCTGAACAGTGTGGGATCACTGTACGTGGCAAGGATAGGAAGTCTGAACTTCTAAGGTTAGTGGCCAACCATTTTTCCCTTGAATCTGAAGAAGCAAAAGCAGTGTTAGAAGCAGACCCAGACAGGGTACTGCTAGCAAATAAAATCAAGAAATGCTGGAAATACTCAGCAGGTCTGGCAGCATCTGCGGAAAGAGAAGCAGAGTTAACATTTCAGGTCAGTGACCCTTCTTCAGAACTAGCACATATTAGAAATGTGAAAGGTTTTAAGAAAGTAAAGCGGGGATGGGGCAAGAGATAACAAAGGAGAAGGTATAGATAGGACAAGGTCACAGAGAATTACTGACCAGAAGGTCATGGAGCAACGGCAAACAATATATTAATGGTGTGTTGAAAGACAAAGCATTAGTACAGATAGGGTGTTAATGGACTGAATATTGAACAGCAGCAAGTGCAAACATGAAAAAAAACAGTGGGTCGGCAAACTGAACAAACTGAGATAAAATAAAATATAAAACAAAAAAAAATAAAAAAGAACTAAAAATAAAAGTAAAATGGGGGGGCCGTCATGCTCTGAAATTATTGAACTCAATGTTCAGTCCGGCAGGCTGTAGTGTGCCTAATCGGTAGATGAGATGCTGTTCCTCGAGCTTGCATTGATGTTCACTGGAACACTGCAGCAATCCCAGCACAGAAATGTGAGCATGAGAGCAGGGGGGAGTGTTGAAATGGCCAGCGACCAGAAGCTTGGGGTCATGCTTTAGGTCTGAGCGGAGGTCTTCCGCAAAGCGGTCACCCAGTCTGCGTTTGGTCTCCCCAATGTAGAGGAGACCACATTGTGAGCAGCGAATGCAGTATACTACATTGAAAGAAGTACAAGTAAATCGCTGCTTCACCTGAAAGGAATGTTTGGGGCCTGGGATATTGAGGAGAGAGGAGGTAAATGGGTAGGTATTACACCTCCTGCGATTGCAGGGGAAGGTAATGTGGGAAGGGGACGAGGTGGTGGGGGTAATGGAGGAGCGGACCAAGGTGTCACGGAGGGAACAATCCCTTCGGAATACTGACAGGGGAAGGGAGGGGAAGATGCGTTTGGTAGTGGCATCACACTGGAGGTGGCAGAAATGGCAGAGGATGATCCTTTGGATATGGAGGCTGATGGGGTGGAAAGTGAGGACAAGGGATTCTGGGAGGGAGGGGAAGGGGTGAGGGTAGAGGTGCGGGAAATGAGCAGGACACTGTTGAGGGCCCTGTCAACCACAGTGGGGAGGAATCCTCAGTTGAGGAAAAAGGAAGACGTATCAGAAGCGCTGTTATGGAAGGTAGCATCATCAGAGCAGATGCGTCGGAGACGGAGAAACTGGGAGAATGGAATGGAATCCTTACAGAAGGCAGGGTGTGAAGAAGTGTAGTCGAGGTAGCTGTGGGAGTCGGTGGGCTTATAATGGATATTAGTAGACAGCCTATCCCCAGAGATGGAGACAGAGTAGTCGAGGAAAGGAAGGGAAGTGTCGGAGATGGACCATGTAAAGGTGAGAGAAGGGTGGAAATTAGAAGCAAAGTTGATAAAGTTTTCCAGTTCGGGGTGGGAGCGGGAACGGCACCGATACAGTCATCAATGTACCGGAAAAAGAGTTGGGGGAGGGGGCCTGAGTAGGACTGGAACAAGGAATGTTCGACATATCCCACAAAAAGACAGGCATAACTAGGACCCATGCGGGTATCCATAGCAACACCTTTTACTTGAAGGAAGTGTGTGAAGTTGAAGAGAAGATGTTCAATAAGTTCAGCCAGGCGGAGGAGGGTGGTGGTGGATGGGGACTGGTTGGGCCTCTGTTCAAGGAAGAAGCGGAGAGCCCTCAAACCATCCTGGTGGGGGATGGAGGTGTTTAGAGATTGGATGTCCATAGTGAAGAGGAGGCAGTTGGGGCCAGGAAACTGGAAATTGTCAAAATGACGTAGGGCATCGGAAGAGTCATGGATGTAGGTAGGAAGAGACTGGACCAGGGGAGAAAAGATAGAGTCAAGATAGGAAGAAATAAGTTCAGTGGGGCAGGAGCAGGCTGACACAATGGGTCTGTTGGGACAGTCCCGTCTGTGGATTTTGAGAAGGAGGTAGAAGCAAGCTGTCGGGGGTTGCGGGACTATGGGGTTGGAAGCTGTAGAAGGAAGATCTCCAGAGGAGATGAGGTCAATGACATGCCTGTGGACAGTAGCTTGATATTCGGTGGTGGGCTCATGGGTCCAGAGGGAGGTAGGAAGAAGTGTCTGAGAGTTGGCGCTGAGCATCTACAAGGTAGAGGTCAGTACGCCATACAACAACAGCACCACCCTTGACTGCAGGTTTGATGACAATGTCGGAGTTAGACCTGAGAGAACGGAGTGCCTCAAGTTCAGAGGAGGGCAGGTTAGAGTGAGTGAGGGGGGCAGAGAAATTGAGATGACCAATGTCTCGCCAACAGTTTTCAAAGAAAAGATCAAGAGCGGGTAAGAGGCCAGGTGGAGGGGTCCAGGTAGAGGATAGAATGCTGGAAGCGGGTGATTGGGTCTGCTTATCGGGGGGAGAACTCCTGGTCAAAGAAGTGAGCATGGAGGCGGAGGCGACAGAAGAAGAGTTCAACGCCATGCCGAGCACAAAATTCATTGAGGTGGGGGCATATGGGGATAAAACTGAATCCTTTGCTGAGTACAGAACATTCAGCTTCAGAGAGGGGAGGTCAGAGGGTATAGTGAATACACCGCAAGGGGTCAGATCAGAAGGGGTGGGGTCAGAGGGAAGTGAAAGGGAAGAAGGATCTGGAGGGTATTAGTTCCCATCAGCTGCTGGAGCTTGCGTTCCTTAACACCTGAAAGGAAGAAAAAAAGTTTTTTTGTTAACCCGTCGGATAAGACTAAGGATGAAATGAAATTGTGGAGTAGAACATCTTTGAGATAAGGTGAGGTAGTGCTGCTGGAGATAGAGGTCCAGTGTGTACATGTGGAGGTGCCTAGCACTGAGTGCGGATCTCAGGATGCAGCGAGAATAACAGTCTGAGGAATGTTGTATTTCTCGGAGATACCTGTAATCCTGGGTGGATTCAAAACATGGTGGGTGAACCTGCAGTTGGAATTCACAAGTCAGAGCCAGAGACAGTCACTGAGGAAGGAGATGTGGCTGTGAAAACGAGTTTTGGTAGAAACTTTATCAAACACCAGGAGGGAAATAGAAAGCAATGAAGGTGAACAAGGTAAAAGAGACAAACGAAAATCCCGTCAGAGAGAAGAGCAGAATTTCTTCAAGGTAGGCATTCCTGGAAGACAAGTGCCAGTGAATTAAACACTAAAATAATACTAAGTACTAAATACTAAAATACTGCCAGCAAAGTTACAGTTGGATCAAAGGAAACTTGAATTCGAGGGAAGAGAGAGAGAGAGAGGTAGGAGAGGGAGAAAGAGAGAGACTTCCAGAAGGAACATGAAGAAATAGAGAGAGAGGAGAGACTGAAAGGAGAGACTTTGGGCAGCACAGTGGCGCAGTGGTTAGCACCACAGCCTCACAGCTCTAGGGACCTGGGTTCGATTCTGGGTACTGCCTGTGCGGAGTTTGCAAGTTCTCCCTGTGACCGCGTGGGTTTCTGCCGGGTGCTCCGGTTTCCTCCCACAGTCAAAGACTTGCAGGTTGATAGGTAAATTGGCCTTTGTAAATTGCCCCTAGTGTAGGTAGTTGGTAGGGATTATGGGATTATTGCAGGGTTAGTATAAATGGGTGGTTGTTGGTCAGCACAGATTTGGTGGGCCGAAGGGCCTGTTTCAGTGCTGTATCCCTAAATAAAAAAAACAGGAGAAGGAACAAGAGAGAGAAAGAATATTCCAGAAAGAATCTGAATAAAGAGAGCTGAAGTGGCTTGAGTTAACTAGGGGACAAGAGAGTAACCCTAGTGAAAGTATGACCAATGTGGAGAAGCATAATTCCGGGCTGGGTACAAGATTGCTAAAACACGCCCAGCTAATTCCAAAACTCAGTGAGGAAGATGTGGAAGCTTTTATTGTGTCTTTTGAGAAACTGGCAAGGCAGCTACAATGGCCAGCTGAGACTTGGTCTCTTTTAATACAAAACAAGCTAATTGGAAAGGCCCATGAGGTTTATTATTTGTTTCCAGCTGAGAGTTCATCAGATTATGCACTGACCAAAAAGGCAATCCTTGGAGCATATGAATTAATACCCAAAGCCTATCGCCAAAAGTTTAGAACCCTCAAAAAGCAAGCTAATCAAACTCATCTGGAGTTTGAAGGAAGTAAGCAGCTGGCTTTTGACAGTGGCTGAGGGCTTTTAAAGTGCGGTTCAGCTATGAGACTCTCATAGAAGTAATTCTGTTAGTGGAATTTAGAAACTCTCTCGCACTCTCAATAAAGACCCATGTAGAGGAGCAGTGGGTTCAGGGAACCCAGCAAGAGGCCGTTCTGGCCGATGAGTTTGCTTTAATTTATAAGTCGGCTTCCCAGGGGAGAACATTTCCTAATCACCCCCACAAATCCGAAAAGGACAAAGGGTAGGAAGGTGATCTCTGCCCAGGCAGTCCTGGGAGAGAAAGGAAAGCAGGAGACACAGGGGGCTCTCCTCCAGCCAAAATGGAAGGTGCTTTGAGCCCAGAGACCTGTGTGCTTCCATTGTAATAAGGCAGGGCATTTAAAGGCTGACTGCTGGAAACTAAAGGGAAAACCTGTAGGGTTAATCAGGGCACACCCGCTCTGTGAAGACAGGACCCTGATGGAAAGCCCAGCAGAACAAGCTGTGGCTTTAACTGCAGTAAGAATGCAACCCAGGAAGCTTACTATGGCCAGTGCAGGAAAAGTTAATAGGATTCCTGATGTTTATCAGGATTTTGTGTCTGAAGGGAAGGTAACCCCAAACCCCTCAAGTGAGGCAAGCAAGCCCATAGTAATTCTCAGGGACAAAGGGGCCACTAGATCCCTTTTACTGGGAAAAGACCTTACCTTTCCCCCAGGGAATGCAGTGAACACCAAAATGGTGGTGAATGGTATTGGAGTGCAGTGTATGCCTGTAAATTGGATGCATTTGGAGTGCAACCTAGTTTTGGGACCGGTGACCGTAGGGATTGTCCCTATTTTACCTGTGGACGGGGTTGACCTGCTCCTAGGTGATGATCTTGCGGGGATGAAGGTGGTAGCCCCGCCAATAGTGAAAGAAAGACTGCAGGAGGTCAGAGAGACAGGGCCGTGGCAGGAGACAGTTCCCTGCAGTTTCCCTGAATGTGTTGTGGATCAGGCCATGATCAAACCAGCTCCCCCAGAACAGACGGCATTGACACTGCAGGCAGATGACCATGAGCTCTGCCTGTCCGAGCCTTTCTATTAGGAGATCCTGGGAATTAATTAAATGGATTTTCCCAGAGACTCAGCAAGCTGACCCAGTATTGCAAGAGTTAGCACAGGCTGCCCAGTCTGAAAGTGAACCAGAGGGAGTCCCTGATTGCTACTATTTAAAGAATGAGGTACTGATGAGGAAATAAAGTTCTCCTCACAGACCTGACAGTAAGGAGTGGATAGTGGTTCATGAGTTAGTGGTGCCACAGAGGTACTGGGAAGAAGTATTAAGAAGGGCCCACAAGACTACAGTGGCTGTACATGCCGGTATGCAAAAGACCAAAGCCTGCATAAGACAGCAATTTGATTGGCCAAAACTCCACAAAGATGTGGTGGAGTACTGTAGGAGTTGCTACATGTACCAGGTTGAGGGGAAACCCCAACCTACAGTGAAGCCTGCACCCCTAAGTCATGTACTGGTGTTAGGAGGACCCTCTAGCAGAGGGCTGGTGAACTGTAAGGGCCCCCCGCCGAGAACAAAAGGGGACAGGCAGGTACATGGCTGGCAAAGGTTTAGAAAGAGAAGGGGAAAAAGTGACCAAGCGGGCAGGTTAAAGGAAGTCCGGGAGGAATCCTGGATGAAAACCCCTACTGACTGGTCAACCAATCCCGAAAAATGTGCAATGCTAGACCCCACATTCTCCTACGTAAATGCAGACCCTAGAAGCACCCCACCAGAGTTGCCAACAGCATTAACAGGAACAGCTCTGGGGGGCACAGACACCATGAGGGTGATGCCTCACCTAGTCGAAGTGCCACAAGAGAGTGTAGTCAAGTCTGCACAAATACCTGCAGATAGAAGTGTTACAGTGAACAAAGGGAAGATTAACAAAGAATCCTCCCCCACAGTCAGAGGAAAAGGGAACCATCCATCCCCCGAAGCCAAAAACCTTTGCATGTCTCAGCAAAGCACCGAAAGAGAGTTCAGGATAGACCCGCCCACTACTAACTCTCCTGGAAAAAACATTACCTCAACAGGACCAAAATCCTAGGCAGTCATGGCAATGGACAAACTGAAGAAAAGCTTCCCCAAAGAATCACATGGCTACTGGGATGTCAAAAAAAGGGAAGTTAAAGCAGCACTCGCACCCAGAAAAGACAATTTTAATAAGCTTTAAGAGTTACAAATGAATGGAAATGAATGAGAGAAATGCATGGTTTTCCTTTCTGTAACTTATATTTCTCTCAAACCCTTTATTGAAAGGTGCCAGGTTTTTTTCAAATTGCATTTCATTCCCCTGGGTGTGGAGGTGTCATGCAGGCCCCCACCTGCCAAGAATGAGGCACACATATTTCACCAATTTCAAAATTGTTGCTGGGAAGAAAAGAAGGCCTATTACAAGGGCTTACCAAGCCCCTGGCTGGAAATATTTTTTTCATACTAGCAGACAGTGTTGGAACAAAGGAAACAGTCCCTGCCCCAATACACAGAAGAGTTCTGGTCAAACTAGTCAGTCACGTGACCACCGGCTGCCCAACTAGGGGAGTTTCAAATTGGAGATACAGAACTGAGGATGTAACTAGTAGAATAGATAAGGGGGAAAGAGTGGATGTGGTGTATTTGGACTTTCAGAACACTTTCGATAAGGTCCCACATAAGAGATTAGTGTGCAAAATTAAAGCAAATGGGATTGGGGGTAAGGTACTGACATGGATAGAGAACTGGTTGGCAGACAGGAAACAAAGAGTAGGAATAAACGGGTCTTTTTCCGAGTGGCAGGCAGTGACTAGTGGGGTACCGCAGGGATCAGTGCCAGGACCCCAGCTATTCACAGTATATATTAATGATATAGATAAGGGAATTAAATGTAATATATCCAAGTTTGCAGACGACACAAAGCTGGGTGGAAGTGTGTGAGGAGGATGCAGAGAAGCTCCAGTGTGATTTGGACAGGTTGACTGAGTGGGCAAATACATGGCAGATGCAGTATAATGTGGATAATTGTGAGGTTATCCACTTTGGTGGCAAAAACAGAAAGGCAGATTATTATCTGAATGGCGATAGATTGGGAAGGGGGGTGGGGGGCGCAGCGAGACCTGGGTATCCTTGTGCACCAGTCGCTGAAAGTAAGCATGCAGGTGCAGCAGGCAGTTAAGAAGGCAAATGGTATGTTGGCCTTCATAATGAGAGGATTTGAGTACGTGCGCAAGGAGAGATTGGGTCGATTAGGCTTGTATTCGTTAGAGTTTAGAAGAATGAGAGGGGATCTCATAGAAACCTACAAAATTCTAACAGGACTGGACAGACGAGATGTAGGAAAGATGTTCCCGATAGCGGGGGAGTCCAGGATCAGGGGTCACAATCTAGGGATAAGGGGTAAGCCATTTAGGACTGAGATGAGGAGGAATTTCTTCACCCAGAGAGTGGTGAACCTGTGGAATTCTCTACCACAGAAAGCAGTTGAGGCCAAATCATTAAATATATTCAAGAAAGAGTTACATATAGTTCTTAGGGCTAAAGGGATCAAGGGATACAAGGAGAAAGCACGAACAGGGTACTGAGTTTGGATGATTAGCCATGATCGTATTGAATGGTGGTGCAGGGTCGAAGGGCCGAAAGGCCTACTCCTGCTCCTATTTTTCTATGTTTCTATGATTTCAGAAAGCTTTTTGCTCCTGGACTGAGAACATCTATCTCCTGTCTGCTCTCATCTCTTTCTCATCAGCTTCAGAATCCATTGAAGACACATGAGAGAAAAGTCTCCTACAGTGAACAAGGTTTAAGAAGAATACAGGGCCCCAATGAAAAGCAAGATCAACTGTTGGATCCCATCGATTACAAGGAGAGACAAAGTCCGTCCGTAACTTTTAGAAACTTTATTGCAGTATATGGTTGTTACATTGCAAGGTTACAAAAGAAACAAAAACAAAACAAAGAACATACAAAGAACAAAGCAAAAGAAAGAAAGAAACAAAGAACAAGAAAGAAGAGGGAAGAGGGAAGAAAGAGAGAGAGAGAGAGATTGCAAGGTTACAAATGAAACAAAAAACAAAACAAAGAACAAGCAAAAGAACAAAGCAAAAGAAAGAAACAAAGAAAGAAACAAAGAAGAGAGAAGAGGGAAGAGAGAGAGAGAGAGCAAGAGAGAGAGAGAGAACTCACTACAGCAAGCCTTTCCTATAGTTATTCAAACAAAACTCGAAACGCCCTCCCTTTGTTTCTGAGTGGTTCACAAACCTCCACAATTTTGTGTTGTCAGAGCATGATTGGTATACTCGTTAGACTGACCATCAACAATGGGCAGCTAATAAGCTATCTGCAGTTGTCCTGTTAGCTTCTGCTTGTTATTGTTACAAGTTGACTCCACAGCTTCACAGTTAGTTGATTAGTTTACTTTTAATCTGTTCTCACAGTCACTTTTACTCTGTTCCCACATCTACCTACAAGCAAGGACTACAGCGAGCTCGAAGCAGAGTAACAAAAACCCCTCTTCAGAGATTGCCTCAAACCTTTCCACTATTTTTCTTCTACTCTTTTCTTTCTCTATTTGCATGTGCTATCATGTATGCATGCTAGAGTGGGGCGCGGCGTGTATCCAGAGGCGTTAACCGATTTAGAGTTTAAGTTTAAGTTTTAATAAATTTCACTTTTCTTCTTTAAATCTAAGAAAGTCTGTTGGTGCTCATTTCTTTGCCTTATAATTGGAAAGCAGTGAACAAGGATTCACCAAGGGGGAGCTACAACCACAGTGTGTTTAAAATTAAAACCCTGTTACAATAAGACCAGGTGAAGGCTGAGAAAGACCCCTAGACACCTCTCTCACCTGGTTGTAACAATAGTGTCAGCAACTAATGCACTTGACATGTGCCTCAATTGACGGAGTATGGGGAATTTGGAGAAATAGTAGGTTAGCAATAGATAATCATCACCTTTGACAGAGAAAAGGCCAGTAGCTATACTTAACCAAGGATGTGACGAAACTTTTTGAGGATCAAACAGCTCTTTATGTTGGCTTGGTTGATGCTCTTGGCATGCATCACATAACTGTACCGCTCGCTCGATGTCACCGTCGACAGTCCAGTAGACAGTTTCATGTGCAAGTCTTCTGGACTTCTCAATGTGCATATGACCTTGCTGCAACTGTGAAAGAATGTCAAGTCGAACTATTTGTGGAATTAACACCTGTCTTCCTTTGAAATTCACAACACCAGAATCCCTCAATTCATATAATTATGGCCAAAAGATTCTGAATTCTGCAGGAACGTCTTGTATCAGGTCAGGCCATCCTTTGACAATGAGTTGCCATACTCCTTTAAAAGTGGGTCTATGGAAGTTTTTCCCTCTCGTTCCTCACACTTCCTCTGTCTGAAACACATTAAATCTATCTGGTATACATCTTCCATCTCTATGTCATCTTTGTCAACCTGGATGTCTAATGGAATGTCTTCACACTTTCTTGGATTGGGCAATCAACTAAGGGTGTCGGAAGTCACCATCAGATTCCCAGGCTTATATCTGACCTCTCAGTCATACCCTTGCACCTTGATTAATAGTCGTTGGAGTTGGGGTTGCGCTCTGGTGAGTGGTTTCTGCCATATCATTGACAATAGTTTGTGATTCGTCTCGACTATGAAATTCTTGCCAAAGAGATAAGTGTGAAACTTGGTAATTCCAAATACCAGTGCGAGTGTTTCCCTTTCTATGTTGGAGTAGTTGAACTGTGTGGGTGATAAACCTTCAAGCCAAAAGCAATTGGATGCCCTTTTCCAATAAGCATACACCAAGAACTTTTAATGAGGCCGCTACTTCAAGAATGATATCCTTATTCGGGTCATAATACTGGAAACATGCCTCTTTTTTGATTAGAGATACAGCACTGAAACAGGCCCTTCGGCCCACCGAGTCTGTGCCGAACATCAACCACCCATTTAGACTAATCCTACACTAATCCCATATTCCCACCAAACATCCCCACCTGTCCCTATATTTCCCTACCACCTACCTATACTAGTGACAATTTATAATAGCCAATTTACCTATCAACCTGCAAGTCTTTTGGCTTGTGGGAGGAAACCGGAGCACCCGGAGAAAACCCACGCGGACACAGGGAGAACTTGCAAACTCCACACAGGCAGTACCCGGAATCGAACCCGGGTCCCTGGAGCTGTGAGGCTGCGGTGCTAACCACTGCGCCACTGTGCCGCCTCTGTCAACAGTGCTTGCTTCAGCGAGGGTCAAGTGCAGGCTGGCGATCCTCGTGCCACAGATACGGCGCATCCTTTTGGGGAGTTCCCGTAGAGATGAAGACTTGATTGAAAAATTTGAGATGTAAGGAGCAAGGAAATTAAATAGACCAAGACATCTCCGTAAGTCTTCCTTGTCTTGTGGACTAGACATGGACTGAATATCCTTTATGTTGCTTCGATCCAGTCTTATGGCAGTATCAGAGTATATTGAGCCAAAAAAGTTGATGTGTCTCGGGTTAATGGGACACTTCTTGCTGTTGAATATAAGGCCTTCCTTTCTGGCTGTTTGCATTAGGATGGGCAGAATCCTGTTGTGCTCCTCTTTTATGATGCCCATTACTGCTTTATCATCTGCAATACAGACATACCCTGGAACATTTTCCATTTTATGAATCATCCGTTGTGGAAATACATCCTGGCTTACTAATAAACCAAATGTAAGCGCAAAAAACAATATCTTCCAAATGGAGTTCTGAAAGTTGTTAACTCCTGTAAACTTTCAGAGAGATGGACCGACCAGTGTCCATGTTTTGCATCTAGCTTCGAAAAGAATCTGGCTCTCGCAAACTATGGATCTAACTTTTCCAATTTGGGATTTGATGAGGACATGCTTTTAATGCCCGGTTCAGCCTTCTGGAGTCTAAACATATCCTGATGTTTTTTTTTTATTACAGTCATTAACGAGCTGCACCAATCGTATGCTGCTGCACACGCCAAATAATTTCTTGCCTCTCCATAGAATCCAGCTCGGCTTTCAGTTTGTCCTTAATGTGGATGTTAAGTTTTTTGGTGGGTCTATGGAAGGAATGGCATCATCCCTCATATGTAGAACATAGAACATAGAACATAGAACATTACAGCGCAGTACAGGCCCTTCAGCCCTCGATGTTGCGCCGACCATCTGACCTACACTATTCCATTTTCATCCATATGTCTATCCAATGACCACTTAAATGCCCTTAAAGTTGGGGAGTCTACTACTGTTGCAGGCAGGGCGTTCCACGCCCCTACTACTCTCTGTGTAAAGAAACTACCTCTGACATCTGTCCTATATCTATCACCCCTCAACTTAAAGCTATGTCCCCTCGTGTTTGCCATCACCATCCGAGGAAAAAGGCTATCACTATCCACCCTGTCCAACCCTCTGATTATCTTATATGTCTCTATTAAGTCACCTCTTCTTCTCCTTCTCTCTAACGAAAACAACCTCAAGTCCCTCAGCCTTTCCTCGTAAGACCTTCCCTCCATACCAGGCAACATCCTAGTAAATCTCCTCTGCACCCTTTCCAAAGCTTCCACATCCTTCCTATAATGCGGTGACCAGAACTGCACGCAATACTCCAGGTGCGGCCGCACCAGAGTTCTGTACAGCTGCAGCATGACCTTGTGGCTCCTAAACTCGATCCCCCTACTAATAAAAGCTAACACACCATATGCCTTCTTAACAGCTCTATTAACCTGGGTGGCAACTTTCAGGGATTTATGTACCTGGACACCAAGATCTCTCTGTTCATCTACACTACCAAGAATCTTCCCATTAGCCCAGTATTCTGCAATCCAGTTACTCCTTCCGAAGTGAATCACCTCACACTTTTCCGCATTAAACTCCATTTGCCATCTCTCAGCCCAACTCTGCAGCCTATCTATGTCCCTCTGTAACCTACAACATCCTTCGGCACTATCCACAACTCCACCGACCTTCGTGTCATCCGCAAATTTACTAACCCACCCTTCTACACCCTCATCCAGGTCATTTATAAAAATGACAAACAGCAGTGGCCCCAAAACAGATCCTTGCGGTACACCACTAGTAACTAAACTCCAGGATGAACATTTACCATCAACCACTACCCTCTGTCTTCTTTCAGCTAGCCAATTTCTGATCCAAAGCACTAATTCACCTTCAATCCCATATTTCTGTATTTTCTGCAATAGCCTACCGTGGGGAACTTTACCAAACGCCTTACTGAAATCCATATAGACCACATCCACGGCTTTACCCTCATCCACCTGTTTGGTCACCTTGTCAAAATACTCAATAAGGTTTGTGAGGCACGACCTACCCTTCACAAAACCGTGCTGACTATCTCTAATGAACTTATTCTTTTCAAGATGATTATAAATCCTATCTCTTATAACCTTTTCCAACATTTTACCTACAACCGAAGTAAGGCTCACAGGTCTATAATTACCAGGGCTGTCTCTACTCCCCTTCTTGAACAAGGGGACAACATTTGCTATCCTCCAGTCTTCCGGCACTATTCCTGTCGACAATGACGACATAAAAATCAAGGACAAAGGCTCTGCAATCTCCTCCCTGGCTTCCCAGAGAATCCTAGGATAAATCCCATCTGGCCCAGGGGACTTATCTATTTTCACACTTTCCAAAATTTCTAACACCTCCTCCTTGTGAACCTCAATCCCATCTAGCCTAGTAGTCTGTATCTCAGTATTCTCCTCGACAACATTTTCTTTCTCCACTGTAAATACTGACGAAAAATATTCATTTAACACTTCCCCTATCTCCTCCGATTCCACACACAACTTCCCACTACTATCCTTGATTGGCCCTAACCTATCTCTAGTCATTCTTTTATTCCTGATATACCTGTAGAAAGCCTTAGGGTTTTCTTTGATCCTATCCGCCAATGACTTCTCGTGTCCTCTCCTTGCTCTTCTTATCTCTCCCTTTAGATCCTTCCTGGCTAGCTTGTAACTCTCAAGCGCCCTAACTGAGCCTTCACGTCTCATCCTAACATAAGCCTTCTTCTTCCTCTTGACAAGCTCTTCAACTTCTTCAGTAAACCAGTAGCATCTCCTGTGAGACTTCCCACAGTATCAAAACGATCTGGGTACATTCATTGCAAATACTGAATGAACTCAATGGGATCACATCTATATTGGTCGTGTGTCCTTGGCACACTGCTGATCTCATGGATTGTCACAATACTAATCTCGCTACGTGCCGGTAGCCCTGCAATTGCTGGACCATTAGTATCGACAATATAGAAAATTTACTGTGACCACAAACAGTTTCCGTACCTGCACTCCAATGTTATTGTTCCCATACAGTTGATCGGAGAACTGTTGTACACAGTAAGTCTTGCTTTTGTAGGTTATATCATGGATTCCCATCTTGTCAGGTACATATTCTCCAATATTTTCAGTGGCAAAATATTTGCACTTGCCCCTGTATTGACCTTGAGTTGCAACTTGCGTTGGCCATTCTTCTCTGGGCATATTGTTTATGTCCTTGTCTATCTTGTGGACAATCTGTGTTTAGATTGGCCTCTTACAAATGCGACCCTGTTTGTCCCATATGGTGGTGTTTGCTTCTTGTCAGGTTGTGGCCTGCTGTGACTTCAGGCCAATTTTCCATTACTAGACCTCCTGCATAGCCTTGCCCATGCCCTTTCTTGCCACGCACCTTGCAGTTATCCATGTAAGCTAGACAATTTCTTGGTTGGTGTACCATCTTGCCTTGCTGAGGTGACCTGGTTACCTCACCTATGTTCGTTGTTCCAAGTGCTCGTATGCACTGCCTGCTTGCTTGCATGGCCACAAACGTGCTGCCTTCTTTCAGGAGACTTTTGATGTCATACCCTTTTCCTTTGCCTAATTGCTCTTTCTGAAAAGCTTCTATCAGGGTAGACACAATCACCAATTCCATTATCCATTTGGATAACTCCACTTCTGTGAAATCACAGGCTTTTCCTTTTTCACGGCATCTGCTCACAAATTGATCAGTGATCTCCGTGGACTGCTGTCTGTATGCAGCAGTTTCAGACGATGGATTCTAAAATTAATCTTGACCTACAGCTGGTCCTCTAATGTAGTCCAGTCTCTCTGGGTCCCTCTTGTCTGTTTCAGATATTCCTGAGGTGCTGATACGATGCAGCCCTTCGTTGTCAATTGCAATTTTTATTTTGATTGCTTGCCTGCCAAGCTCTGTGACAACAAGATCCAAAAAACAACTCCATGAGCTGTTTGAAGAGTTGGAACATGTGAAGGAGATCTTGAGCTCTCCAATTCATTGACGGGTTTTTGGTAGTCATGCTACCAAATTTCTTGTCTGCAAGAATCCTTGGCTGGAGCTTTCCCTTTAAATGGCGCCGTCTTTTTTTTCCTATTAGGCTTTCCCTGAAGGGGAAAAAAATTGCAGGTCTACTATGTGCACAGGGTCAGACTTCAGCCATGCCCTGTGCAGTGCCTGCATCATGAGTTTTCAGCCTGTGATCAGGGAGACTCCATCAATGAAGCGATTCTGGCAGGAAAACGCACAGTGTGCAATGGTGGTGCTGTTCTGCAACTCTGACGTGAGCCGACTCTGCTCACTTTTCCCGAGCCTGATTCGGCCCGATTCGTGCTTTTTCTTGCCGGCCACTGTTAAAATAACAATCCCCTTTTGTGTACACACACACTCCTGAGCACTGAATTCAGCGGGAGGTTGTCAAACCTGATAGTGTTGTCCTGCTTCCACTACCTCCGATGATGCGCCGTATCGTCACGTCCTCGATGGACTCCAGCGGGAGAGATCTCCGACCCCAATGTCTCACTCGAGATTGCTGTTCCCATTGAACGCTGCTGTTGAGCATCTCTGCAGTACTGCTACTTCGATGCGTTCTGCTGCTTCCACGTTGTGGTCTTCAAAATACACATTGCTGCCACTGCTGCCACAATATTGTATTATTGCTTTCTTCAGCAATAAGGCAACAGAAATCTTGAACTGAATGGTAGTTAAAGAGTGGGTTCTTTATGGTGAAGTAGCAGGTTTACCAGACCTCTATAATACACATGTGACTCGGTGACTAATATGCCTCCAACTGAACTATCAGCTGTTTGTTACTGTCACTTCCTGTGATGATGTGTGAAGTATTCAAACTGTTAAAGTGATATTACAACAGCCTCCGGTGGACTCTTTAAGGATTGTTGCTTTGCTGGCAGTGTGCCCAAGAAACCTGATCGCAACTCACATCCGATGTTGATCGTCACCCATTGGAAACAGGCATCAGGATTTCAGGCAAAGAGACCAGCAAGGTCTGCCAGATATTCAGTCTGTGAAAATTATTCATAAGCATTTACTCTCAATGTTTTTAATATTCTCAGTACACCATCAAAATCTAGTACTTGTGTTGTAGTGTCACAGTAAACATCTTTTACGATATAAAGGAATGAAAGGAAAGAAAGGAAAAGAAAAGAAAGACTTGTATTTATCTACCACATTACAGCAGTAAATTAACAATCAGATGAACTGTTCACAGTGATTACCCTGGGGGTGGGGTGGGGGGGGTGGGGTGGGGGGGAGGTGAATATTGGCTACGACACCAGGGAGAACTCACCATCTCTTTGTTCAAATAGTGTGTATGGGATCTTTTGCATCCATCTAAGAAGGTAGCCAGAGTCTCAGTTTAACATCTCATCTGAAAGGCAGTACCACCAGCAGTGTAGCACTCCATCAGTACTGCACTGGAGTGTCAACATAGATTTAATGCTCAAGTGTCCTTCTGACTCAAGGCCCATAGTGTTACCCACTGAGCCCTGGCTGCACACCATCAGTATAGAATGATGATCCCAATAAACCTTCCAGAAGTAGGAAAGAAGGGGAAAAAAAGTGGCTTAAAGAATATCGACTGCAATTCCCAACGGTAGTGTACTTCAAAGGACGAAAAGGAAACAAAAATAGGAAAGGCAAACCAGCCTGAGCAAATGAGGAGCCGTCAGATATAGAATTATGATACAATATTATTTGCGAATGAGATTGAACTGGAACAGGATCATTACAATCTCTGTCTGTCTCAGTGCAAATAACTGCAAGACAGAATTGATTTTTGAATGAAGCCCAGAGTACATGATAAATTTCATTTCATTACCAGTCCTCAGGTTGTTCTACCCAGCTGCTATTATTTATTTTGTTCTTTCTTACCTGATTTTATATCTTGCAGAAAAATTGCACTAATTAATCAACTGAGTGTAACCTTCCTAACTTCTTATTCAGTTGACTTTTTTTGCAACTACAATATTCCACTGGTCACTGATGGGAAGCTTGTTTTCCGCCTCTTGCTCTAATTGAGCTGTCACTGTGCGCTTTCAATTAACTCCATGGTCAGTCCTCAAAGTGGTAAAAGTAAATTAGCAAGTTACCCATTTCATCATCTTTATTCACCCAACTTTACATGTCCCCAGAATATCATAACTGGGTAGTAGATCTGGGCTTTTTATTTGTTAAAAAGGAGACTTGGGCCAGAATTTTATGGCCCCCAAACGAGCGGATTGGTGGCGGGTGGCGGGGGAGAGGCGTAAAATTGAATGGAAGGCGGGGGAGGGGGTGCTATTCCCGACCCCTTCCCGCCCCTACTGCAATTTTACGCGGTGCGACGGTGGCGAGAAACAGCCCACCCGTCCCAGGCCAATTAAAGCCTTTAAGTGACCGATCAACTGGCACTTAAGGACCTCCTCCCACCGCCACGGGTATTTTACCATCGGCAGCCGGACGGCAGAAGCCTCAAGAACCCCGCCTGGTGAAACCAAGTGGCCTTCTGGCAGGCTTGTGGGGGGGGGGGCCCTCCTGATCAGGCACCCTGTGCCCCATGGAGGACCACCCCCAAAGCACCAACTGCCCCCAATGCACAACATTCCCCCACCCCTCTAACTGACCCCCCCTCCCCCTCGCCTCGCAGGGGCCTGGCCGATTGTCCCCGACGAAGTCCCAAATATTTACCTGTCTTTCGAGGCCGTCCTTCACCTTGCTTGCAATGGCTGGGTGTAGTCCCAGCAGTGGCCACAGCTCCAGGTGGCACTGCTGGGACTAAGAACTGCACGCCCCCTGATTGGCTGGCAGCTCCATTGGGCAGGACTTCTTGCCTCCAAGAGCAATTAAGGGACTGGGGAGTGAAAAAGACCAGCCTGGCTCCCCAGGTTCGGCAGAGGTGGGATCACCACTGAATTTTCGGCCAGTGGACGAGGCCTCCTGCCCAACGAAAAATTCCGGCCTTGGAGACGATTTATTTGGAGCTTTCAAGGTTATCACTAATACTGTCCATTTCCACCCCCCAAAACATTGCCCGTCTCTGCACCCCACCCCACCCCCCCCACCCCTCAGCTCATTTGATGCTGAAATCTTCAGCCATACGTTTGTTACCTCTAGGCTTGATGATTCTAATGCTACATCCCCACATTCTACACTCTGTAATTTGGTCATCCAAAACTCTTCAGCCATGTCGTTACATGCACCAAGTCCTGTTCAGCCATCACCCCCATGCTCGCTGACCCACTTGGCTCTCAGTCAAGCAATGCCTAACTTTACATTCTCACCCTTGTTTTCAAATCCCATCACAGCCTTGCCCCTCCCGATATCTGTAATCTCCTCCAGCCCTACCGCCCTCCGAGATATCTACCCTTCTCTAATTCTGGTCTCTTGAGCATGCTTGATTTTAATTGCTCCGGCATTGCCAGCCATGCCTCCAACTGCCTGTGCCCTGAGCTCTACAATTCCATCGCTAAATCTCTCTGCCTCTTTACCTCTCTTTCCTCCTGCAAGACAATCCTTAATACCTATCTATCTGACCAAGCATTCGGTCATCTGCCCTAATATGTAGCTTATGTAACTCAGTGTCAAATTTTGCTTTACTTTGAAGTGCCTATATCAATACAAGTTGTTGTTGTGGTTGTTGTCGTGATGAGATCAAATACTAAAGGAATCAAGACAAAAGGTTTGCCTATTCCAGTGCTCTCCAGGCTGGCCTCCCATCTTCCACCCACAGTAAACTTCGGCTTCTCCAAATATCTGCAACCTGTATTCTAAGTCATGAGTACAATTCACCCATCTCCCTAGTACTCGCTGACCTATGTGGCTCCCGGTTCAGCAACACCTCAAATTTCAATTTTCACCCTTATGTTCAAATCACTTTGTGACCTTGACCCCTCCCTATCTCTGTAACCTCCTTCAGCCCTCCAAGAACTCTGTGCTCTTTCAATACTGGCCTCTTGTCATTCCCTAATTTCCTTTGCTCCACCATTGATGGCAGTGCCTTCAGCTGCCTGGGCCCTAAGCTCTGCAATTCCATCTCTAAACCTCTCCACCTCTCTACCTTGAAGATGCTCCTTACAGCTTACCTCATGGGCAAAGTATTTCTTCATCTGTCCTAATAGTCACCTCTGTGGCTCATTGTCAAATTTTCTCTGTTAACGCTCCTGTGAAGAAACCTTGGGGGTGCTTTACTTTGTTAAAGGTGCTATATAAATGCAAGTTGGTATAGTGTAAAAAAAGGGAAGTTAGGCATAAGATGGGAAATCAAGAGTATGTTTTGCTTTCAGGCTATGGTGTAAACTGAGCAATATCAATTCAACCACCTGCTATATATCGCTCCTAGTTCTTATTTCAATTCAATTTTGAAATTGTGTCCCATACCCGGATATTATATACATATAGATCAATGATTCCCAACATTGACCTGTGGACACCATCCTTCCAGCCTAAAAGCAAATCCGTTAACCCATCCATTCTCTGTTTTCTATACTTTAACTAACTCACTAAGAGGCAAGCAAAGAAGGACATCACTAATGGATTCCAACTCCCACTTAACATGTAAAATTTGTTTCCAAAATATGCAGTTTAAATTAATCGTAATTGCAAATAGAAGTAACAGCATCATATACAAGCTTGAGAAATGTCCTTGATAATGGACACTTGTGTAACAACAAGGTAGGGGGCAGAGATGTAGCCTCAGTGTTGATGCCAAGTGCTGAAGCAAACCTGCCAAGAGTAAGCTGGCAGTTCAGTGCCAAACAAAGCTGCAATGTTGGTTCCAGGGGATGGAACAGTTGGCATCAAGACAGTTCTTATTTTACCTTCAAGCTAAGAATTTGGAAGCAAAACCCTGACTCCAACTCATGAGTTATGGTATCATACATTTGAGAATCAGTGAGTATTTATATAGAGGTTAAAGGAATGTGAAGAGAAGAACGTATTGGAGCCACACAGCCTTTTGTTTGAATTCTGGCAAAGGGAAAGGCCCAAAATGGTGACCAACTTGCAGTGCATTTTAATCTTCTATTCAGAACCTTCCCTCAGATGGAATAGAGTCTGCAATAGGGTAGATTCCACATGGTCCATGGAAGGAAAAGGTTACATTTCCACATTGTAAATGGAAACAGCTGAGGAAGACCATTTGAATCATGTTAACACCTCAATGGCCTCCCATCGGCTGTTTCTTAAATGAATCCAGGTTTTCTGTTTCTCACAGATGTCCATCCCACTTATAACGTCAATCAAAATCAAACTTTTAGTCACCTGCCCTAATATCTCCTTCATTGGCTCGGTGTCAACTTTTGTCTGATTGTGGAGATATTTCTGTACAGCAAAGGAGCTTTGTAAATGCAAGTTGTTGTTGTTGTGAGTTTTACAAATAGGCACTCACGGCTCTGACCTGTAATGATGGGATGGAAATGGAACGCGCACTTGATTATCTGTTAAGCTCTTCCTGCAGGCAAGACTCTGTGTTAGGAGCCGGTTTTGGTGAAATTTACCTCAATGTTGTTTTGAGAAGGTACTTCAGGCTGCGTTCCTAAAAGATACAGCAGCACAAATCTAATGTCACCTTACTGTTTGTTCCAGAGGAAATGGCCGGAATTTTACTCTCGGCGGCGGGCGAAGGAAGCAGCGCCCAGACCGCGCCGGCCACATGTCAATAAGCCGCCGCAATCTTCAGCGTGGCGGCTCATTTGAATGATAGGGGGCCTGCCCCTCCCGATGGGTGGGAGGGGGTGGCCCATCTGTCACTGGCATTGGTGTCAGCTGCCTGTGCGCAGGCGCAGACACCATTTTTAAAGGTCTTGGAGCCCTTCTGGGATTTTTAAAGAAATCAGGAAACAGTTTTGAAAAAAATTAAAGGCAGCATTTCTGGACCTCTCCAACCACTGCACCCCCTTCCCCCCACCCAATAACCACAATGTTAAATGCTTTCCCTCTCCACCCCAAAACACTTACATTTTTCAACTGACCTTGCCTCCCCCAAAGTGCATAAACTATCAATTTTACCCCTTCCCACCATCCCCTTCACCAACGAAAGCCCTTTATTGTTGCTGTCCCACCATCCTCCCACCCCTCACACAGGAAAAATGACCTGCTCCCCCTTCCCAACCAGTTTGATGCCTCGATTCCCCGGACGGGGATGGGAAGGTGCAGGAGTGTCGGCCAGTGGCATGAAGATTGCACCGGGGCCGGAGGTGGCGGCGTGGGGGGCCACCATGAGGCCTCTCCATCTCCATGAAGATTGGGCTGGGCCCTCATGGCATCGGGGTCAGGGGCGGGCCTCCTCCGGAGTGATCTTCAGGTCTCCCCCACCATGGACCCCGACACCTGGGGGGATCTAAATTCAGCATAATGTCACCGTTTTATATATTATATAAGTGCATACATAATATGTATATATGTATAAACATACATAAAATGGTAAGTAAAGATCCAACTGCTCCTCACGTTCCTGTCCAACTCTCTTTTCGTTCAGCGTTCCAGATCCTGGCAACTCTCTGACTGTAAAAGATTCTCCTCGTCTTCCCTCTACGTCTTTTACCAATGATTTCAATTATATGTCCTCGGGTTATTGACCCACTCACCAGGAGGGTTGTCAAGCCTAATTAATTCCCAAGCCTTGGATTTGTCTAATGTAGACAGGGCTAGGAGCCCTGGACCATTGTTACCCAGCCTCCTCCCACTGCTGACTTAGCTTTACAGTGCTCAGTTAATCTTCGAGATTCCTTGTGAATTTCAGGGCATCAATTAGCTGTATTTCACCGCTCTGTGTTACACTAGTTTACCAGGTTGAAATACATGAGCTAATAAAGATTCAGGTTTTAAAAAAGAACATCACAGTTCCTGCCAGGAAAGCATTCTGCATGTGTGTACATATTTCACCAGAAACCAATCTTCATTGTCCATTGCTTTAGTCTGAAGCTCATAGATGTCATTTTCACAAAGGACACACTGGAGAGGGAATAGATCAATATGATTCAAATTATTTTGTTTTCCTCCATGATGGGGAATAACACAAAGCAGATCTTCTGTCGCAGATCTTGAATTAAATCACAGGAGATGAAAAAAATCCTCATGCACTTGTGGTCCCATGGGAGGTTTTCAGCTGTGGCTTAGCGGTCAGCACTCACACCTCGGGGCCAAAAGCTCTGGGTTCAAAACCCATTTCAGGAATTTTGGAGCAAAATCTAGCCTGATACACCCACTGGATGACTGAGGGAGTGCCGCACGAGAAGCGGTAAAAGATCCCATGGCACTATTTTGAGGAAGGACCTGGAGTTGTTCTTGGTTTCCTAACTAATATTTCTCCCTTAACAAGCATCATTAAAAAAACAGAATATCTGGTCATTATCACATTGCTGTTTTGGGATCTTGCTGTGCACAAATTGGCCGTCACATTTCCTGCAGCTGCACTTCAAGAGGACTTCATTGGCTGTACTTTAGGATGGCCGAAGGTCGTGAAAGGCACTTTATCAATATTCTTTGGCCTCCTTCTCTCGAGAGACAATGGGTAAGCGCATGAAGGTGGTCAGTGGTTTGTGAAGCAGCGCCTGGAGTGGCTATTAAGTCCAATTCTATGGTGACAGACTCTTCCACAGGCGCTGCAGATAAAACTGGTTACCAGGGCTGTTACACAGTTGGCTCTCGCCTTGCGCTTCTGTCTTTTTTCCTGCCACTGCGAAGTCTCTTCGACTCGCCACACTTTAGCCCCGCCTT
The DNA here is from genome assembly GCF_036365525.1 of Heterodontus francisci. NCBI lineage: Eukaryota > Metazoa > Chordata > Chondrichthyes > Heterodontiformes > Heterodontidae > Heterodontus > Heterodontus francisci. The sequence goes on from NC_090387.1 coordinate 11,415,391, forward strand.
TATGACTGCCCGCCAGCTCTGGCGATCACTGACAACTGACTCCCACGACTTGTGGTCAATGTCACAGGACTTCATGTCGCATTTGCTGACGTCTTTAAAGCGGAGACATGGACGGCCAGTGGGTCTGATATCCAGCGACGAGCTCGCAGTACAATGTGTCCTTGGGGATCCTGCCATCTGCCATGTGGATCACATGGCCAAGCCATCTCAAGCGCCGCTGGGATGTATATGCTGGGGATGTTGGCTGCCTCAAGGACTTCTGTGTTGGAGATACGGTCCTGCCGCCTGATGCCAAGGATTCTCTGGAGGGAGCGAAGATGGAATGAATTGAGACGTCGCTCTTGGCTCACATACGTTGTCCAGGCCTCGCTGCCACAGAGCAAGGTACTGAGGACACAGGCTTGATACACTCGGACTTTTGTGTTCGGTGTCAGTGTGCCATTTTTCCACACCCTCTTGGCCAGTCTAGACATAGCAGCGGATGCCTTTCCCATGCGCTTGTTGATTTCTGCATCAAGAGACAGGTTACTGGTGATAGTTGAGCCTAGGTAGGTGAACTCTTGAACCACTTCCAGAGCGTGGTCGCCGATCTTGATGGATGGAGCATTTCTGATGTCCTGTCCCATGATATTCGTTTCCTTGAGGCTGATGGTTAGGCCAAATTCATTGCAGGCAGCCGCAATCCTGTCAATGACTCTCTGCAAACACTCTTCTGTGTGGGATGTTAATGCAGCATCGTCAGCAAAGAGGAGTTCCCTGATGAGGACTTTCTGTCCTTTGGATTTTGCTCTTAGACGGACAAGGTTGAACAACCTGCCATCTGATCTTGTGTGGAGGAAAATTCCTTCTTCAGAGGACTTGAACGCATGTGAGAGCAGCAGGGAGAAGAAGATCCCAAACAGCGTAGGTGCGAAAACACAGCCCTGTTTCACACCACTCAGAATAGGAAAGGGGTGCGATGAGGCGCCGCTATGTTGAATTGTGCCTTTCGTATTGTCATGGAATGAGGTGGTGATACTTAGTAGCTTTAGCGAACATCCGATCTTTGCTAGATTTCTGAAGAGACCACGTCTGCTGATGAGGTCAACGGCTTTGGTGAGATCAATGAAAGCAATGTAGAGGGGCATCTGTTGTTCACGGCATTTCTCCTGTAGCTGGCGAAGGGAGAACAGCATGTCAATGGTGGATCTCTCTGCTCGAAAGCCACAATATGCCTCAGGGTAACACACCCAGCCAGCTTCTGGAGCCTGTTTAAAGCGACTCAAGCGAAGACTTTCCCCACTATGCTGAGCAGGGAGATTCCACGGTAGTTGTTGCAGTCACCGCGGTCACCCTTGTTCTGATAGAGGGTGATGATATTGGCATTGCGCATATCCTGTGGTACTGCTCCCTCGTCCCAGCACAGGCAAAGCAGTTCGTAGAACGCTGAAAGTATAGCAGGCTTGGCACTCTTGATTATTTCAGGGGTCATGCCGTCCTTCCCAGGGGCTTTTCCACTGGCTAGAGAATCAATGGCATCACTGAGTTCCGATTTTGTTGGCTGTTCGTCCAGCTCATCCATGACTGGCAGAGACTAGGCTGCATTGAGGGCGGTCTCAATGACAACATTTTCCCTGGAGTACAGTTCTAGGTAGTGCTCTACCCAGCGGTCCATTTGCTTGTGTTGGTCAGTGATTGTGTCCCTTGATTTAGACTTGAGGGGGGCGATCTTACTGATGGTTGGCCCAAAAGCTCTCTTAATGCCATCATACATTCCTCTGATGTTTCCGGTGTCAGTGGTGAGCTGAATATGACTGCATAGGTGTTGCCAGTAGTCATTTGCGCAGCGCCTGACTGTTCTTTGTGCAGCGTTTCTGGCTGCTTTAAGTGCTTCAGATGTTACCTCGCTGGAGGCTTTCAACAGTGCAATGCGCTTAGTGGCTATGACAGGTTCCAGCTCTTCAAAGCGAGATTGAAACCAATCTGCGTTTTCCTTCACACGTTTGCCATAGGTGGTCATAGTTGAGTCATAGATGGTGCCTCTGATGTGGGCCCACTTAGTCTCTGCATCCCCTGTAGGAGTGATTTGAAGGGCTTTTTCAAGTGAATTTAGAAACTTATGTCACAGCTGTGGATAAGAAATTCTGCTCGTGTTGATGCGCGGGTGGCCCTTCTGCTTGGAGTGATGCAGCTTCTTTGGTTTGGGTCTAACCTTGCTGCACACCAGGGAGTGGTCGGTGTCGTAGTCTGCACTGCGGAAGCTGCGTGTGATTTGGACACTGTTTAAAGAGGCTCACCTTGTGACGATGAGGTGCAGCTGGTGCCAACGACGTGATCTTGTGTGCCTCCAAGAAACCTGGTGACAGGGTTTAGTATGAAAGAACGAGTTAGTATGCAGAGGTTGTGATAGGTACACAACTCCAGCAGTCTCTGTCCATTCTCATTCATCCTTCCAATGCCATAGCGCCCAAGGCAGGAGAGCCTTGAGTCATGGTCAGCCCCAACCCTGGCATTAAAGTCCCCCAGCAGGAACAGATGTTCGGTATTGGGGATGCTACGAATGATATTATGGAGTTCCTCATAGAACTGGTCTTTCGCTTCATGTGAGGAACAGAGTGTTGGAGCATAGATGCTGAGTAGGACCAGAGGCAGTGAGCAGTCGGATGGACAGTATGCATTCCAAGCCATTTGAAGGTGGCTCTATCATACTGAGTGAGGAGTTTCTGATGGCGAAACCCACTCCATGCTGTCTTGGTTCTTCAGGATCCTTACCCTGCCAGAAGAAGGTGTAGTCTTGCTCTCTTAGAGATCTGCTCACAGGGAAGCGTGTCTCCTGAAGTGCTGCAATGTCCACGTTAAGTCTATTGAGCTCGTTGTTAATGATGGCGGTCTTCCGAGAATCGTTGATTAGTGTAGGGTCTTCCGACAGGCCAAGACACATAGTTCTGACGTTCCAGCTTGCAAAACGAAGGGCTGCTACCTTCTTTCCTTTTTTTGTCCTGCTGTTTGGTGCGGTGTTACAGTCCACTTGTCGGGCAGTGACCCTGAGCTCCAAGTACCCATTGAAGCAGGTGGACTGTGGCGGGACAGAACCTTACTGACTGGGGGCTGCTCGGTTTGAGGCAGGCGGTAGCTGTCCAGTGAGATGCGATGACCTCTCCCAACAACAAAGGCAACCTGTGGCGCCCAATCTCTACGCCAATTGAGCTGGACTTTTCACCCGTAACTGCTGCCTTCCGTATTGTTCTGGTCGCTATGAGGCATCTAGGGAGTCACCTCTCCATGGCACATTCTTGGGCGGATGTATGGAGGTTGTGAGTTGCCCAAGCGTCAAAATCCCCTTCTCGGCCTTCCTGGCAGGGTTCAAAGGAGTGCAGAGCATAACGTTTGGCACCGGTTTGGCTGCAGGAACTGCCGGAAACATGCCAAAGGTGACACATGACCACCTTCGGGGTTCCGCTCCGGATTTTCTGTTCGGGGTTACTCCCTTAGCCTTGGTCTCTCCCAAGACGCCCACAAGGCAGTGGGGTTATTAGGCCCCCTGCTCAGGGATGGTGGATGCCGGTGGGAGGAGATGGGGGGGGGGGGAAGGGGTTGCAAGGGGGTACGAGGGGGCGGGATGTGGGGGAGGAAAGTTGTTGGAGGGAAGGGGGTACGAGGGGGGCTGCAGGGGGCTAGTGGAGGGGGTGCAGGGGAAGGGGGTGCGAGGGCGGCTGCAGGGGGCTAGGGGAGGAGGGGTGCGAGGGGGGAGCTGGGAAGGGGTATCTAAGGTGTTACGATGGCGTCCCCTACATATAGAGCCTCGGTCTTGTCGGCTGCCAGATCTTTGAGATCAGGATTGGCAGCTTGGTTTCCCTGCCTCCCTTGATGCTGATCCCCTGACTGTGGCGGTTCATAACAGTGGTGCTGTTCCTCCGATTGCGCAGGGCATCTGGCTGAAAAACCTGAGCGTTGTCACTCAAGCTGTTGATCATGGGCACGCTGTTGGATCTCCACAGGCCACCACTGCCATCGCTCGGAGCCAGCAGCACCAGGAGCTCCAGCTCCATCTTCTCCTGAGCCATCGGCTTTATCAGTACAAGTTCTTATAATACTGTGAAGCTAACCTTGTCTGATGATTGGAAATGATCAAATACATGTAACACTGTCCTGTCAGCTGGGGCCTAAGGAATTGGCGTTAATGTCAAGGCAATGCTGACTCCAGCTCTGGGAAGAAATCACCCAGCTCAGTTTGTATTAGTACATTCATCTTTCTTTTCTCTGTGCCATCAGTAGCTCATTTTCAAACACATTAGAATGCCCGAGAATGCACTGGGATGGTTGCCAAGGGTCGCTGAAGCGTAGCCATGTTTTTTTTCTCCCCCTTGCTAGATTTCCTTGCTTGTTATGAAGGAAGAGAAAAGGTCATGTTCAGTATTGTTGATCTTCAATCCGTTAGGTGAATATCCACAAGCAATCCTTGTGGTGGCATCTGTGATGATGCTGTTTAGTGCCTCTACTTAAATCTCAGCTAAAATTCGAACTGTGATGCAGTGCTTAGTCAATATGCCCCTAATGATGCTCCCTTACTGTTCCAACCTGTATTGATGCAAAACCAGAAACTGTCTTGCTGATGTGTGCGAATTTCAAGATAGTCATATTTGCTCCTATTGGAGCAACCTGTGGGTCCTATAATCATAGAATGGTACAGCACAGAAGGAGGCCATTTGGCCCATCATTCCTATGCTGACTCCTTGAAAAAGCTAACCAATTTACTGCCACACCCTTGCTCTTTGCCCATAGCCCTGCAAATGTTTTCCCTTCAAGTGTTTATCCAATTCCCTTTTGACAGTTACTATTGGATCTGCTACAACCATCCTTTCACCCAATGCATTCCAGGTGTCCTTGCATCAATCGATTTTCATATTGCAAGTAAAAGGTTCAAACAACTGCGTACACAGCCAGAAGCAGTGAGGAATGAATTCACTATTGTATTACCTAGAACTGAGATCTTCTAAATCCCAATTTATTATACTTGAGAAAGCCAGCTTAAAAATGTGGCTGAACAAATTAAAAACAAATTTACCATTATGATTTTTTTTTTGCTGTGCCAACTATTCTGTGACATGAATTAAATCCCATCCCGGAGGAAAGTCACACTGTTTATAATCAAGCTCCCAACTCCAGGAGCCAATGTGACGTAACAATAGCTGCCCTGAATAATTTCCACATTTGAAGCAGAAACACTACAATTTGAATGAAAAAAGGAAACAATAGATCACAAGATAGCAACATGTATGTTTACATGGAATTACATAGGGCTGGATTTTATGGGCCCCCCTGAGGTGGGATCAGAGGCGTGGGGCCCATAGAATTGTAGCAGGGGGCAAAGGACCCATCACCAAGCGATTTTGCCAGCGGTGGCATAGGCTGACGATGGCATTCCTACCCAGAGGCCAATTGAGGCCCTTAAGTCACCTATTAATGGTCTCTTCCCTCTGCCGCTGGGATTTAACCAGTGGCAGGGGTATGGGGCCTCTGCCATGTGGGGAGGGTGCCCAGTAATATGAGTGGGCTTGTGGGGGTGGTGGGGAGGGGGCTCCCTCCATGGGCAATCTGGGGCCCATGGAGGACACCCACTGGCAAAGCCTCCAACTCCATGGATTCCCCCTCACCCAGGACTTTATGCTGACCCTCCCACCTTCCCTCGCCAGGGCCTCCTTTACGGGCCCCGGTGACCCAGCCTCACTTACCTAAAGTGTGGGATTCCAGTGCTGGGCCTGGGTTGAAGACCTCTGCAGTACCGGCAGTGGCCACTGTTCCTGGTGGTGCTGCCGATACTGCTGAGCTGCTGGCCCTGTGATTGGCTAGCAGCTCTTGGAGGCGGGATGGAGATTCTGTCTCCAGGCACATAAATGCCTGAACAACGGAAGATAGAGCCAGGGGACTTGAAAAGGCAGAGGCGGAACTCCCCCCATCACATTTTCAGCCAGGCGCCGGGAGCCCCAGCATCGCCACAAAACTGCTTACAGTACAGAAACAATCCAACTCGTTCAATTGGTCTGTGACAGTGCTTCTGCTCCATAAGAGCCTCCTCCCATCCTATCTGCATATTTTTCTATTCCTTTCCTCCTGATGTACTTAACTAGCTTCCCCTTAATGACATCTAGCTATTCAGCTCAACTATTCCACATTCTCACTACTCTCTGGGTAAAGAAGTTTTTCCTGAATTCTTTACTGAATTTATTACTGACTGTCATATTTGTAGTCCCTAGCTCTGGACTCCCCCTCAAGTGGAAACATCTTCTCTATATCTACCCTATCAAATCCCTTCATAATCTTAAAGACTTCCATTAGGTCACCCCTCAACATATGTTTCTAAGTAAGATTCCATGGTTGAAAATCCCACTAGCACTGACTGTCTCGATTCACATATGAAAATGACCACTTGAGTGAGGTGCCACAGGATTCAGCAAATTTGGAGTGGGGGTGATTAGGAGGAATCGAAAGACCCATTACAACAAATGGAGGTAAACCATACCAATTCTGTATCTGGATCATTAATGTGATGAAAACCACACCTGCCAAATGGAAACATATTAATTCTGTCATATGGAACACTATTTGAACTGTTACTGGACCTTTAAGATAGCTTGTTTAAAAGAGAACACAGAACAATGGCTGAAAACATGGCTGCACATTTGCATTCTGAGAGACAGTTGCCTAGATAGGCAATGGGTGTGCTCCCAGATTCAATTAGCCAGATGGGTTTTGTCAATAGTGATGATCAAAAGACATTGAGAGTCACTGACTGTGTAAGAGCCAGCATTCCACCCCTCACTGGGTGTGAAGAATCAACAAACCTTGCAGGCAATGCCATTTCAAACAAAGAGCTAGTCACATGACTAACCTGCTGGCCAATCTGAGAATTGGCAGAATTGTGCTCGCAGTAAAGTTTTGGACGTAGACTGCATTTTGAAGATCAAAGAGACGATTTCTCTCTCTCTCTGTCTTTCTCACTCACACAAAGTTTCAGGGACCCAAGGAAGTAACTTAAGCCTTAAGTCAGAAGACCCAAGGCCCCAACTGCAGCCTTCTGGTGCCAGCAAAACAAGTTTGAAAGGGTGCACTGGGCCCCAACGAGAACTGCAAGACTTAACTTCAATCAAAGACTTTACATCCAACCCAAAACCAGTAACTGAATTTCAACTACTACTTCAAACCTTCCCCCTTTAATTCTTTCTCCTCCTCTGTATCTATTTGTGTGTGTGTTTATCGTGTATGCATGCTAGAATGGTTGCATTGCATATTTTTAGTAGTTTTAACTGAGTTAGAGTTTTAAGGTTAATAAACTTACATCTTTCTTGTTTAGACCTGAGAAAACTCGTCTGGTTGATTCCTTCACAATTACAATTATAGAGCAGTGAGCAAGGACTCACTGAGGAGAAGATAAAAAGTTTTAAAAGTTAAACCCTGTTACGGCCAAACCAGGAAAAGGCCAAGAGGGGAGCCCTAGACCCCTTCCTCACTTGATTGTAACATTAAACTCTTCCAGGATGTGAGTTTTGCCTGAGGTGCCAATGGAATCTACACTTGCAGAGGAACTAACTTTCAAAAAGCCCAAAATTTTCAGCAATGAACGACACCCCAAATAAAGACAGAGCACAAAGATAATGGTGATAACTTTAGATTTTGGAACCCCTCTTTTTTTTTCAGTGAGGAACCAGGGTGAGAATCCTAGAATCAGAGAATCTTACAGCACAGGAGGCTTTTTGCTCCATTATACCTGTGCCAGCTCTTTGAAAGAGCTCTCCAATTTAGTCCCACGCCCCAGCTTTTTCCCAATAACCCTGAAAATTAGTCCCTTCAAATACATGTCCAATTACCTTTTGAAAGGAGGGAGGAGTGACTGAGGGATGTTAAAAGTTTCCCAGTTTTGAGATCCTAAGAAAAATGGACCTGAGTCTTCCAATAGTCGCATTGATCAAATTCCATTTAAAATGAATGGATTACTGCCACTGTTCTGATTGGCAAACTTAGACCAATTAATCAAAATAGCTTTAATGAGTCTTGATTTCAGCACATAATCCAGACTGTCCATGCAGTACTGAGGGAGTGTTGCGCTGTCGGAGGTGCCTCCTTTTGGTAGAGATATTAAATCAAGGCCCCAACTGCCTTTTATATGGAGATAAAAGATCCCATGGCACTTTTTTGAATAAGGGCAGGGTAGTTTTCTTGCAGTCCTGGACAATATTTAACACTCAATCTTGCTGTGCACAAATTTCTCATGGCCAGCTTCCCACCTTCCTTTCTCCATAATCTTTAGATCATCCAAACTTCAACTCCCCGTATTTCTAACTCAGACTAGGTCCTGTTAACCCTTCACACCCATTGCTCGCTAACATACATCGGCGCCCAGTTTAGGAATGCCTTAATTTGAATATCTTCATCCTTGTTTTCAAATCCCTACATCACTTCACTCCTCCCTATCTCTGTAACCTCCTTTAGGCCAAAAACCCTCCAATGTCTCTGCACTCTAATAACTCTGGACTCTTGCTCATCCCCACCCCACTTTTTTCATCACCCCTTGGCAGCCTTTAGCTGCCTAGGCCGTAATCTCTGGAGTTCCCTCCATGAACATCTCCCATCTCCCTCCACCTTTAAGAGGCTCCTTCAAACCTACTTCTTTGACAAGCCTTTCGACTGGCTGTCCTAACATCCACTTTATGTGGCTCAGCATCATATTTTGTTTTATAATGCCTCTGTAAAGTGCCGAGGGATGTTTTTTACTATGCTAAAAGTGATACAAATTCAAGTTGTTGTTGTAATCCCTGCCTGGGAAGGAGGACAATAAGCCTTCAATTCATCTTGATGGATGCAGATGCTATGATGGAGAGCCCACTTGTTCAATGCTGGACGAAGGACATCAGTAATTGTTTAACACTGATTCTGGCTGTCTGAAGAATTCCTCTTTCAGTTTCAACAACAAGAACAACAACAACTTATATTTATATAGCACCTTTCACATAATAAAACATCCTCAAACATTTCACAAGAGTATTATAAAGCAAAGAGTGACATAGAACCAGAGAAGGAGATATTACATCAGATGATCAAATGTTTAGTCATGAGGTAGGTTTTAGGGAGCGTCTTAGAGGAGAGAGAGCTAGAGAGGCGGAAGGGTAGCTTGAGGCCTCAGCAACTGAAGGCGTGGCCACCAATAGTGGAATGATTAAAATCAGGATGCTCAAGAGGCCAGAATTAAAGGAGCGCAGATACCTTTTGGAGGGTTGTGGGGCTGGAGGAGATTACAGAGATAGGGAGGGGTGAGGTCGTGGAGGGATTTGAAAACAAGGATGAGAATCTTAAAATCAAAATGTTCCCTGACTGGAAGGCAAAGTAGGTCAGTGAGCACAGGGGTGAGAGTGGAACAAGACTTGATGCGAGTTAAGAAACAGGAGCAGAGTTTTGGATGACCTCAAGTTTATGGAGAGTAAATGTTGGAGTCCAGCCAGGAGTGTGTTGGAATAGTCAAGTCAGGTTTGATTGCAGTCACGACAGATAATGGTTGTAAAAGAGATAGTAAATTTCAGAATTATTTTCTTCACATCAACCAGCTCTCACCACCTGCTGTGAGAATTGACAGAACAATGCTTTTATCATAATGCTGGATTTTCTAGGCTGCATCATCCTCTCCACTGGAGTTTTTCCCACCATGCAAAAGATTTGGTTTATCTCTAAGTTGAATGACTAATGGTCACTAGTAGACAGTCTAAAAAACAGACGATTGCCACTCATCGCCAACAATCATTCCAACGGCACTGAAGGTATTTTAAATCTTTTGAGCACAAAATCTAGGCTGATGCTCCAGTACAGCACTGAAGGTATACAGCAGTGTGAGAGGTACCACGTTTTATAGAGTCATAGAGTTAAACAGCACAGAAACAGGCCCTTCGGCCCACCGTGTCCGTACCGGCCATCAAGCTTATCTATTCTAATCCCATTTTCCAGCACTTGGCCTGTAGCCTTGTATGCTTTGGCATTTCAAGTGTTCATCTCAATACTTCTTAAATGTTGTGAGGGTTCCTGCCTCAACCACCTCATCAGGCAGTGTGTTCCAGATTCCAACCACCCTTTGGGTAAAAAAACTTTCTCCTCAAATCCCCTCTAAACCTCCTGCCCTTACCTTAAATCTATGCCCCCTGGTTATTGACCCCTCCGCTAAGGGAAAAAGTTTCTTCCTATCTACCCTATCTATGACCCTCATAATTTTGTCTACCTCAATCAGGTCCCCCCTCAGCCTTCTCTGCTCTAAGGGAAAAAACCCTAGCCTATCCAGTCTCTCTTCATAGCTGAAATGCTTCAGCCCAGGCAACATTCTGGTGAATCTCCTCTGCACCCTCTCCAGTGCAATCACATCCTTCCTATAGTGTGGCAACCAGAACTGTACACAGTACTCCAGCTGTGGCCTAACTAGTGTTTTGTACAGCTCCATCATAGCTTCCCTGCTCTTATATTCAATGCCTCGGCTAATAAAGGCAAGTATCCCAAATGCCTTCCTAACCACCTTTTCGACCTGTGCTGCTGTCGTCAGTGATCTATGACAAGTACACCAAGGTCCCTCTGACCCTCTGTACTTTGTAGGGTCCTACCATCCATTGTATATTCCCTTGCCTTGTTAGTCCTCCCAAAATGCATCACCTCACACTTCTCAGGATTAAATTTAACAAAGTGATTGATGACAACGCTACGTCATCAGAATGCACCGCGGTGCGCACATGCGCACACGGTCTCGGGCCCTCTGCGCATGCGCTGCGGTCCAGATTGCCAGGACCAGTTTGCGCATGCGCAGACGTTCCTCGGGGAACACGCCAGGTTGGCCTTTGCGCATGGGCAAACTGGTCCTGCATGCGCATGCGCAGATGACCGGAGCCCGTGTGCGCATGTGCGTCAATCTTCCGAAAGCTTAGGCGCGAGTTTTTGAAAATGGAAGGAGGAGAGGTTTCGTCGGGCATTTTATCTCAATTATTTAGTCATTTTGGACATTTGCTTCATTTTTATTAGACAGAGGAGATTGTTCCAAGGTAAGTTGCTCTGGAAATACATTTCAAGGGAGGGAAGGGGAGGGAAGGGGAGGGAGGGGAGGGGAGGGAAGGGAGGAGGGAAGGGAGGGGGGAAGGGAGGGGGGGAAGGGAGGGGGGAAGGGAGGAGGGAAGGGAGGAGGGAAGGGAGGGGGGGAAGGGAGGGGGGAAGGGAGGAGGGAAGGGAGGGGGAAGGGAGGAGGGAAGGGAGGGGGGGAAAGGAGGAGGGAAGGGAGGGGGGACAGGAGGAGGGAAGGGAAGAGGGAAGGGAGGAGAGAAGGGGGGTAAGGGAAGGGGAGGGAAGGGAAGGGAGGAAGGGAAGGGAGGAAGGAAGGGAGGGAGGGAACGAAGGGAGGAGGGAAGGGAGGGAAGGGAGGGGGGGAAGGGAGGAGGTAAGGGAGGGGGGGAAGGGAGGGGGAAGGGAGGAGGGAAGGGAGGGGGGAAAGGAGGAGGGAAGGGAGGGGGGAAAGGAGGAGGGAAGGGAAGAGGGAAGGGAGGAGAGAAGGGGGGGAAGGGAAGGGGAGGGAAGGGAAGGGAGGAAGGAAGGGAGGGAGGGAACGAAGGGAGGAGGGAAGGGAGGGAGGGAAGGGGGGAGGAAGGGAGGGAGGGACGGGGGGGTGAAGGGAGGTCGGGGGGGGAGGGGGGGAGCAGCGGAGCGGAAGGGGACTGCCTTTTTCTGTGCATGCGCCATAAACACAAGGACTGGCTGATGAGATGGAGCCAAGTAATTTGCCCAACAATTGCCCGGAAGCACCTTCGGATGGAGGTGGCCACGCGCTGGACATCAGTCGCGTGCCATAATCCATGGATCCTGAGCGTTTCACCCCCTGGCCTAATGATCTGATGGACCATACATACACCTGCCTGTTCAAAGCTCCACTCCCCCACCTGCGGTACCCTCTCCTTGCTGTTCAGTTACACAGTCACCTGTTCCTGCACCCATCCAAGCAGTGCACGTGGACACACAGCCACATGTTTCCCCATCTGCCCTTGAAACAACCATGCAGAGCCTTGTGAGACTCCGCAATTGCCAGCTGCTGCCTGTCAAGCAGAGAAGGCGTCCAAAGGGGTCAAGCACTTGGGGAACATTCAGCAAGAAGAGACTGAGCACTAAAAGAAACAAGCATGCTGTGTCCAGTGGTCGCACAAATGTGAATGCTCTTGCTGCGTACACAACTGGTGAGGTGGAGTGCAGCCACACCATTCTCCATCCTCAGTGTTGCTTTAAGGCAAAGGTAGATAAGAGTGAAAGAAATGAAGATGATGCTGATAGTAGTAGGCAGGATTAAATGGGAATGGATGGGAAGACGCACGAGTAGCATAACCACTAGCAGGGAACAGCTGGGCTAAATGGCCTGCTTTATGTTCATAGTCCAAAAGAAATGTGCTTCTTTTTCCAGCACCCTCACACCATTCATGTTTTCCCTGAGAGCAGCATTGAACCATCACGAGATAGGGGCAGTTACATCATCCTGACTCCTACAGCTGAGGTGGGTACTAAGTGATTCTCTAAGTGATTCATTGGCCTATACTGCAGAGCATAAAGCATGCGCAACAGTAATTTCATTGGAGGGAGGGACGCTCTGACACTGATGTTCTTTCATTATTTCCTTTCATGTAAAATGTGCCCTTGAGAAAACAATCCTTGACACTTAAGGACGGCATTCCAGCAAAGGAGGCAGTGCAGGAGATGACGCAAGGATGTGCTGATTCCTGCATCTGAGGTGGGTAATAAGTGCTTCATTGGCGACGTTATCAATTGGTGCCTTCACTGCAGAACTTAAAAAGGTGTGCACAACAGTAATTTCAGTGGATGGAGGGAGGCAAGCTCTGACTCTGATTTGCTTTTCTTCTTTTCATGTAAAACATGCCGTCGAGAAAACAATCCTCGAGACTTACGGTCAGCATTCAAGCAACGAAGGCAACTGGATCATGCTGCGGAGCTCATCACGATGTGGAAAGGAACATTGCATTTATGGATGAATTGGGAATGCACATTGGGATGCGCTTGGGGAACATTCACCAAGAATAGACTGAGCTCAGACTCTTGTGACTTTGCCTTCTTCACATGGACAATACAGTAGTGGAATAGAGAGCCAAGCGTTCATTCACCACAAGGCTCTCCAGGAACAATCTCTTTAGCTGTGCATAGCAGAGACTCGGCCTGTCTGTCTCACGGGAATGCTGGACACAACACTCATGTATCCATGCACAGCAGTTCCTCGGATACTTAATGAATTTAATAAAACTTTTCAATAATTAAACCCAGAATTGTTGAGGTTTTGTTTTGCATGCTATTTTCCCGACTTTGCAACTGCACTTCAGATATTCAACTATGGTGGAGGTAGGGGGGTAAAGGGGGGGTGGGTGAAGAGGGGGAGGGGTGGGGAGAGCGGGGACAGGTGAGGAGAGGGAGCATGCAAAATGCAGGGACCAGACAGTTGCAATGCCTGAAGTACTGTGGAGAAGTAGAGAAAGCAACTGGGTAGGGGAGAAAGCAACTGGATTGGGCATCCGCAGCTGGAGGGAACGGCTGAATGGAGAGGGCCAGAAGTGAGAGGCCGTAGAGAGCCGCGGGGAGCGAGCGTGCGAAGACCTTGGTGTCACCGGGTCCAGGGACTGGCCGGTAAGTCTTTTGCTGTTGTGTTTATGGCGCATGCACAGAAAAAGGCGCTCCTCTTCCGTTCCGCTGCTCCCCACCCCCACTCTCTCCCCTTCTCCCCCCCCACTCTCTCCCCTTCTCCCCCCCCCACTCTCTCCCCTTCTCCCCCCCCACTCTCTCCCCTTCTCCCCCCCCCACTCTCTCCCCTTCCTCCCTCTCCCTCCCCTCCTCCCTCTCCCTCCCCTCTTCCCTCTCCCCCTCCCCCCCACTCTCTCCCCTTCTCCCCCCCCACTCTCTCCCCTTCCTCCCTCTCCCTCCCCCCCCACTTCCCCCAGCTCTCTCCCTCCCCCCTCTTTCTCTCCCCCTCCCTCTCCCTCTTTCTCCCCCCCTCTTTCTCCCCCCTCCCTCTCCCTCTTTCTCCCCCTCCCTCTTTCTCCCCCCCTCCCTCTTTCTCCCCCCTCCCTCTCTTTCCCCCCCTCCCTCTTTCTCCCCCCTCCCTCTCTCTCCCCCCCCTCCCTCTCCTTCTTTCTCCCCCCCTCCCTCTCCCTCTTTCTCTCCCTCTCCCTCTTTCTCCCCCCTCCCTCTCCCTCTTTCTCCCCCCCTCCCTCTCCCTCTTTCTCTCCCTCTCCCTCTTTCTCCCCCCCTCACCCTCTTTCTCCCCCCTCCCTCTCCCTCTTTCTCCCCCCCTCCCTCTTTCTCCCCCCCTCCCTCTCCCTCTTTCTCCCCCCCTCCCTCTCCCTCTTTCTCCCCCCCCTCTCTCTCCCTCTTTCTCCCCCCACCGGCACCGCTACCGCTACCGCTGGTCTCCCCGCGCTGCTCTCCCCGGCCCACTCCACTCTCTCACTCCGGCCATTGTATTCTGCCACGTGTTTGTTAGATTTCATCTCTGTGATTTTTTGAGCAGCGCCATCTTTAGTCCTGGCAGCTGCTACAGTCGCAGGCTGTGACGTTTTCGTGGCACATGCTGTATCTGCGCATGTGCCAAAACAGCTCCACCTACCGATCGCGTTGTCAACAATTGCGGTCTAAATTTAATTTGCCACAGCTCCGCCCATCTTACCAGCCCATCTATATCGTCCTGTAATCTAAGGCTTTCCTCCTCACTATTTACGACACCACCAATTTTCATATCATCTGCGAACTTACTGATCATACCTCCTATATTCAAGTTTAAATCATTAATGTACACTACAAACAGCAAGGGTCCCAGCACCGAACCCTGCGGTACACCACTGGTCACAGGCTTCCAATCACAAAAACAACCCTCGACCATCACCCTTTGCCTCCTGCCAATTTTGAATCCAATTTGCCAGGTTGCCCTGGATCCCATGGGCTCTTAGCTTATTAACCAATCTCCCATGCGGCACATTATCAAAAGCCTTACTGAAGTCCATGTGGACTACATAAACTGCTTTACCCTTATCTACACACCTAGTCACCTCCTTGAAAATTCAATCAAATTTGTTAGACATGATCTCCCCCTGACAAAGCCATGCTGACTATCCTTGTTTAATCCCTGCCTCTCCAAGTGGAAATTAATCCTATCCCTCAGAATCTTTCCAATAATTTCCTTACCACTGATGTTAGACTCACTGGCCTGTCATTACCTGGTTTATCCCTACTACCCTTCTTGAATAATGATACCACATTCGCTGTTTTCCAATCCGCTGGCACTTCTCCTGTGGCCAGTGGGGATTTGAAAATTTGTGTCAGAGCCCCTGTAATCTCCTCCCTTGCCTCACATAACAGCCTGGGATACATCTCATCTGGGCCTGGGGATTTATCCACTTTTAAGCCCGCTAAAACCGCTCATACCTCCTTCCTTTCAATGCTAATATGTTCAAGTATGTCACAATCCCCCTCCCTGATCTCTACACCTACGTCGTCCTTCTCCATTGTGAACACAGATGAAAAGTAATCATATAAAGCCTCACCTACGTCCTCGGCTCCATACACAGATTGCCACTTTGGTCCCTAATGGGCCCTACTCTTTCCCTGGTTATTCTCTTTCCCTTAATATACTTATAAAACGCCTTGGGATTTTCCTTTATCTAGCCCGCCAATGTTTTTTCATGTCCCCTCTTTGCTGTCCTAATTACTTTTTTAACTACCCTCCTACACTTTCTATACTCCTCTAGGACCTCTGCTGTTTTCGGTCCTCTGAATCTGCCAGAAGCCTTTTTTTTCCTGACCCAATCCTCTATATCCCTTGACATCCAGGGTTCTCTGGACTTATTGGTCCTACCCTTCACCTTTACGGGAACATGTTGGCCCTGAACTCTCACTAATTCCTTTTTGAATGACTCCCACTGGTCTGATGTAGACTTCCTACAAGTTGCTGCTCCTAGTCCACTCTGGCCAGATCCTGTTTTATCATATTGAACTGGCCTTCCCCCAATTCAGTACCTTTATTTTCGGTTCATCTTTGTCCTTTTCCATAACTACCTTAAATCTTAGAGTTATGGTCACTATCCCCGAAATGCTCCCCCACTGACACTTCACCCACTTGTCCAGCTTCATTCCCTAAGATTAGGTCCAGTACCACCCCTTCTCTTATAGGACTTTCTACGTGCTGGCTCAAAAAGATCTCCTGTATGCATTTTAAGAATTCCGTCCCCTTCAAGCCTTTTGCACTAAGACTAACCCAGTTGATATTGGGGAAGTTGAAATCCCCCACTATTATTACCCTATTATGCTTCTCTGAGATTTGCCTACATATCCGCTCCTCTATCTCTCCCTGACTGTTTGGAGGCCTGTAGTACCTTCCCAGCAAAGTGATTGCCCCTTTTTTGTTTTTAATTTCTACCCATATGGCCTCATTTGAGCAACCTTCTAAGATATCATCCCTCCTTACTGCAGTAATTGACTCCTTGATCAATGCCACCTCCTCTTTTACAACCCCCCCCCACCCCCGCACCTGCTGCCACGCCAGAAGGTTCTACACCCTGGAATATTGAGCTGCCAGTCCTGCCCTTCCCTCAACCATATCTCTGTGATAGCAATAATATCATATTCCGACATGTTAATCAATGTCCTCAATTCATCTGCTTTATTTGTAAGACTGCTTGCGTTAAAATAGAAGCAATCCAGCCTTGCATTATTCGTTTGTGCCTTATCAGGGTTATATTTGCTCTGCCTTCCAGACTGACTTAGTTTCTCTTCTATATTTGGTGCACATCACCCCCTACTGTACCTCCACTCTGCATTCCGTCCCCCTGCCAAATTAATTTAAACCCCCTCCAACAGCACTAGCAAACCTCCCAGCAAGGATGTTGGTCCCGTTCCGGTTCAGGGGCAACACATGCGACTTGTACAAATGAGATGTTAAACCGAGGGCTCTGCCTGCTATCTTGGGTGGATGTAAAAGATCCCATGGTACGATTTCGAAGATGAACGGGAGGGTTATCCCTGATGTCCTTGCCAATGCTTATCCCTCAATCCACGTCACAAAAAACAGATTGTTTGGTCATTATCAAATCATTATTTGTGGGAGCTTGCTGTGTGAAAATTAGCTGCTGTGTTTTCTACATTACAACAGTGACTATACTTCAGACGTACCTCACTGGCTATAAAGCACTTGGGATGTCCTGTGATCGTGAAAGGCACTATAGAAATGCAAATCTATCTTTTTCAGGAACTGAAAAGGACTATTAGAACAAGCAAAACTCTACCTTTTGCACAGATCAACTCCACTTACCTGTCACAACCTTCAATCATTTTGCTCTACAGAAACGTGTCTAACTTTCACTTGGACCCATTTGCATTGTCCATTTTAGCAACCTTCTCTGGTTGCTCATTTTGCAACTTTTGTGTGAAAAAATGTTTAATTTGACCTCTAATCTTAGTACTAGCCTCCCACTTCTTAAATCTTCATCGTAGTGAATGATATTCTGAAACAAGTTTGTTCATTTATCTTATTATTTTAAAAGACATCTGTCTGATTAGCTTTCATTTTTCCAAAGAACCCAAGCCCAGAGTCCTTAAATCTTCAATAATAGTTTGAAAACTTCTTACAGCTTCTATACAGCAAGTGAAAGGATCCCATTGAAATAGAGCTCACATGAGGCTGACTTTAAAGGCCACCTCATGGCCTGAAGGGGCAGTGGTGGTCTGAAAATGGTGCTGTCTCACCTAACCACCTTGGTTTGTGTAGGAACATTACAGCGCAGTACAGGCCCTTCGGCCCTCGATGTTGCGCCGACCTGTGAAACCATCTGACCTACACTATTCCATTTTCATCCATATGTCTATCCAATGACCACTGAAATGCCCTTAAAGTTGGCGAGTCTACTACTGTTGCAGGCAGGGCGTTCCACGCCCCTACTACTCTCTGAGTAAAGAAACTACCTCTAACATCTGTCCTATATCTATCACCCCTCAACTTAAAGCGATGTGTTTGCCATCACCATCCGAGGAAAAAGACTCTCACTATCCACCTTATCTAACCCTCTGATTATCTTATATGTCTCTATTAAGTCACCTCTCCTCCTCCTTCTCTCCAACGAAAACAACCTCAAGTCCCTCAGCCTTTCCTCGAAAGACCTTCCCTCCATACCAGGCAACATCCTAGTAAATCTCCTCTGCACCCTTTCCAAAGCTTCCACATCCTTCCTATAATGCGGTGACCAGAACTGCACGCAATACTCCAGGTGCGGCCTCACCAGAGTTTTGTACAGCTGCAGCATGACCTCGTGGCGTAAAATGAGCAACAGATCCATCTTCTTGTTTCAGGCTCTATGGAGGGGTTGGTGGAGAGCACCTGTATTAAGCAAATCATGAATGTACACAGTAAAAGAAAGAAAGAAAGTTAGATAGATAGATAGATATCAGGGGTCGCGGGTCATCTGGGTCAGAGAAGGAGATATCAGGGACTTAGGGAGGGAGATATCAGGAGTTGGGCAGCAATATTGCGTGGGCTAAGGAGGAAGATATTGGGGGACAGTGACGAAGGTATCAGGTTAAGGAGATATTGGAGGTCACAGAGAGATATTGGGGATCGGAGAGATATCGGAGGACCGGAGAGGGAGATATCAAAGAGTTATAGAAGGAGTCATTGGGAGACATCAAGGGTTGGGATGGAGATTGAGGGGCCTGGAGATCAGAGGTCAGGGATCTCAAAACCGAAGGAACAGTGATTGGGATGGTGATTTTGGTATGTACTTAACTTTTTATTTATGTAATTGATGCACCAGGTTAGTTTTCCATGAAAGTGATAGGATTGGCTGTCTCAGGGCAAACAGTGTTGAAGCAGGGACCTGAATAAGCAATTGGTCCCTCATTTGCATACACATCTTGTTTGCCCAGACCCAATATGGCCTCCTTCCTATACTAAAAGCAAAATACTGCAGTTGCTGGAAATCTGAAATAAAAACAAAATGTGCTGGAAATACTCAGCAGGTCTGGCAGCATCTGTGGAGAGAATAGCAGTTAATGTTTCAGGTCAGTGACCCTGGGCAGCACAGTGGTGCAGTGGTAAGCACCGCAGCCTCACAGCTCCAGTGACTACACTTCAAAAATACTTAATTGGCCATAAAGTGCTTTGTCCAGTGGTCATGAAAGGTGCTATATAAATTTAAGGTCTTCTTTCTTTATTTCTCTTTAGGAGGCTGCATAATGCCAGAGAATCAGGAAATGAGCAACTCAATCTAACCTCTGATATGCTTTCATTTTCAAATAATTATATACACAACAGCAATTAACCAGTGTTTTATTCCTGTTTTCACCTGGTGGCACAAGAGGAATTGCCTTCTTGCTGCAGGGGATCTTTAAGAGGGATGGTTTGAGCTCATAAATGAGCTAGCTTATGGGCAGAAGATGGCCACCAACAGGAAGCAGGTCAAATTATTGACCTGCGTCGGGAACAAGTGGAAAGAGCCAAGCAATGATATTTTGCCAGCAATGCTTTCATCATGACTTTTCTTCCAGTATCTCACCTCTCCACCTTTCACCACCCCCCTCGACGTACCCCATCCCTGACCTGCCTCAGAGGGGAACCAGAACGCATTTCTATTGTGTGTCGATTTTTCAACTTGAACTCTGACACTTGAAGCTCTGGGGGTATTTTTTTATGATCTCCCTCTCTCTTTGTCCTGGCTAAATCTCATTTATAATTCAGGTGGTGACAGCAGGAAAGACGAAATTGCCTTGCTATTTTGCACACACACAAAAAAATTGTATGTGTTTCTGACCATCACTGCAGTGGATTTCAGACCCATGCTGAAACCTGGCATTCGGAAGAATGAGAGCAGTTTCTGGGACCAGTTGGCCATAATAGTGTCAATGCAGGCTCAGAAGGCACTTTCGTTTGTTAAATAAAAAAGTAGTGAAAAAGAAATTGTTTGCAAATAAGTTTCAGGTTTCTTTTTGAACTGTATCCAGTTAGCAAGAATGCATGAGTTATAACCATAATGTCAGTTTAGTTCAACTGGTAGTACAAGTGCCTTTAGTAGGTAGTGTTCAAATCCTATTCCAAGAACTTGTGTTTATAAGAAAGAATATGGATTTGTACAGAGACTTTCACAAACCCAGGACATTAAATGGGAGCTTGATAGCCAATAAATTACTTTTTGACATAAAAGCAAAATACTGTGGATGCTGGAAATCTGAAACGAAAACAGAAAATGCTGGAAATACTCAGTGGATCAGGCGGCACTTGTGGAGAGAGAAACGGAGTTAACGGGCTGGATTTTATATGCAAAAACAGCATCCCCAGCCTGGCCGCCCCCCTCCCAATCACGTGGAGGGGGCAGGCTCTCCATCACCTGTTTAAAAGGGCTGTCAGCCCTACCGGATAATTTAAATATTTAAGATAAACTGAATGAAAATAAATAAATACACCTCTTTTGCCCCTTCCCCCCCTCCATAACAATTAAATTAATTATTTGCCCTCTTCCCTCCAGAAACACTTACCTTTAACATCTGACCTTCCCCTCCCAAACTTTCAACTACAACCCTTCCCAGAATCCCCTACACCTATGACATTAATTTGACCTGCCACCACCTCTCCCCTCCGAGAACACTGATTAACTTATCTCCCCCCGCACCGCCTCACCAGTGTTGCACCTCATTTCCCCGGACGTGGATCCGAAGGCGCGGGAGTACAGGCTGCTGGGCCGAAGATCGCAACGGGCCATTGACAGAGACGTGAGCTTAATTAAATCAGTCATTTACATTTATTTAAATATTCAAATTGGGGTCCCATTGCTGAGCGGCAGGGGGTTGAGTGGGGGTGCAGCTGCTATGAGGCCTCGCCGCCACAGGTACTATTGGGCTGGGTCCTCCCGGCGTTGCAGTGCGTGATGGCTCTCTCCTGGAGGTATTTTCCGGTCCCCCCCCCACCCCGATCACAAGACCCGATGCCGGGGAGGGGTCAGTAAAATCTAGCCCAATGTTTCAGGTCCGTGACTTTTCATCAGAACTGCTAAAAGTTAGAAATGTAATAGGTTTTGAGCAAGTGAAGTGGGGTAAAGGCCGGCTACCTAACGGGCCGAACCGGGTCGCATTTCCGGGTCTGGTATTCGGGCTCGTGCTGGGTTGGGCTGGGTCGGACACACTCTATCACCACCTCAGGTAAGTGGCTCCAATGTTAACTTACTTTTTGGACTTGAAAGGTGTTTTGTTACGGTTATTTTAAGCTTGTGCAGATAAGGAACAAAGTGAGAAAAGTAAGGTAAGTTAACTGATGTCTGGGTTGGGTCGGACGTGGGATAAAATGGAAGGACTCGGGCCGAGTCAGGCTCGGGGTTGGATGTGGCTCTGTCGGGCTCGGGTCGGGTTTCATTTGCAGACCAGAGCCGGCCTTTAAATTGGGTGGGGAGGGGGGTGAGTGGTAGCAAAACAAAAGGGAAGGTCTGTGGTAGGGTGGAGGGCAGAAGAGATTAAAAAGAAAGACTGACACTTTACAGAAGCTTTCATGAGCACTGGACATCTCAAGTCGCTTTACAGCCAATGAAGAACTTTTCGAAGTGTAGTCACGGTTGCAATACAGAAAGATGGCAAAATTAAGTGACAAAAGGCTTCATGGTACAAAGCCAAAGGGAGTGGTTATGAAACAAGTAAAGAAACAAAAGTTGTGTCTGGATGAGGTGTAATTGGTAGGAAAGCAGCTTCCCAAACACAAAGTACAGCAATTAAGAAAGAAACAAGGTCAGGGCTGGGGCAAAATAAACGAACCTGCAAAAATAACATGGAAAAGAAAAAAAGTGGCAGAGGTTATGATCTAAAACAGGGTTGTCCAACATACAGCCCACAGGCCAGGATCCGGCCCGCCAAAGGTTTCCATCCGGCCTGTGGGTGTAAACTGTTCCTGGGGCTGTTCTTCATCTTCACTGTGACTGGAGCTGAGAAATTTCCCATTGTCTTCTTCTTACAGAGCGGCCTTTTAAAAACATTGCGCTGTCAATTTCACAGCTGACAGCTGCTGACATCGGGAACAGACTTGGCATTTTCCGTTGGGTTCCCGCTTTTAAAAAAAATGCCCACTGGAAAACCCCAGGTCTGTTGGGAAATGGCTGTTCCCAATGTCAGCAGCTGTCACCTGTGAAACTGACAGCACAAAGTTTTTAGAAGAATTGACCAACCATCTGCTGAGTGTTCTACTCTCTGCAACTGCAAGAGAGAGAGGGTGAGAGAGATGGGAAGAGACAGAGGGAGAGGGGGGAACAGAGTGGGGAGGGGGGGAAACAGAGAGAGAGAGAAAAATGGGTACAGAAAGAGAGAGAAGGGACAGAAAGATGGGGGGAGGGGCAGAGAGAAAGGGGGGCAGAGGAAGAGAGGAGGTAGAGAGACAGTGAGGGAGGACAGAAAGAGAGCAAAAGGGGAGAGAGGGGAAAGAGACAAAGAGAAAAGGGGAACAGAGTGAGGGGGGGACAAAGAGACAGGGGGGCAGAGAGGGGGGAACACTGAGCAGGCAACACTGAACGGGAGGTACGGAACACTGAGTGAGGAACACTGAGTGGGGAACACTGAGTGGGGAACACTGGAGACATGAAGGGTGGAGAGAAAGATGGGGGAGAGATACAGAGATAGGGTGGGTGGAGAGGGAAAGAGAGAGGGGGAGAAGAGGGAGACAGAGAGAGGGGGTGAGGGACACAGAGAGACAGACAGAGAGGGGGAGAAAGAGAGTTACAGAGAGGGTGGAGGGGAGAGAGAGTCAAAGAGCCATTTACTTACGGCACAGAAGAGGGCCATTCTATCCATCGAACTCATGCTGGCTCTCCATAGATCAATGCAAACAGTCCACTCCCTGGCTTGGTCCCTGCAACCCTGCAAGTCTATTTCTCTCGGGTGGCCATCCAACTTCCTCTTGAAGTCATTGATTGTCTCCACTTTCACCACCCTTGTGGGCAGTGAGTTCCAGGTCATTACCACCTGCTGTGTAAAAAAGTGATTCCTCATATTCCCCTTGCATCTTTTGCACAGAACTTTCAATCTGTGTTCCCTAGTCCTACAGTGGGGGGGGTGGGGGGGGGGGGTGGCGTGAAGAGAGAACGAGACACACACACACAGAGCGTGGGGAGAGGGGGAAGAGTGATCAAGGTCTCTACTGAAAGATGGACCTCTATCCAGAATACTCTACATTGCTAAATCAAGTGTGCGGGCAAAGATTAACTACTTATGCAAGCAAAAACAATGCCACGTATGTTGCTGAATCATTTTTCAATATAATGATGAGAAAGTAAGTCAATAAATTAGTCTTCTCATTTAAAGCTTCTTCACAAAAATGCATATTTGTTGTTTTTATTGGTAAGATAAATTTTTAATGCCTTTATCTTTCGAAATTTGCTCACTGGCACGCCGGGCTGAGCAAAACTTGTAATGTGGCCCTCTGCCCAAAAAGCTTGGACAACCCTGATCTAAAATAATTGAAGACAATGTTGAGTCCTGAAGACTGTAAAGTGCCCATTGAGCTTCATTGGAACACTGTAGCAGGCAAAGGACAGACACATCAGAGTGGGAGCAAGCTGGAGAATTGAAATAACTTGCTCAGCATTGTGTTTGCATTCTGAGTGGAGGTGTTCCGCAGGGCAGTCACCCAGTCTGCATTTAGTCTCCCCAATGTGGAGAGGACAACATTGTGAGCAGCGAATATAGTATGCTAAATTGCTTTCTCGCTTGGAAGGAGTTTTTGGGGCTCTGGAAAATGGGAAGGTTGGAGGTAAAAGGCCAGGTGTTGCATCTCCTGCGCTTGTATGGCTAGGTGCAGTAGGAAAGGGGAGAGTTGTTGTGGGTGACTGAAAAGCAGGCCAGAGTATTGTGGAGGGAACGGTCCCTTCAGAATGCTGAAAGGGGAGGGGAGGGGAAGGGAAGATGTGTTTGGCGGTGGCATGATGCTAGAGGTGGCAGAAACGGTGTCACATGATCCTTTGAATATGAAGGCTGGTGGGGTGGTAGGTGAAGACAAGGGGAAACCTATCATGGTTCTGGGAAGGAGGGGAAAGGGTGAAAACAGAAGTGTATGAAATAGATTGGACACGGTTGAGGGCCCTGTCAACCACGGTGGAGGAAAAAGGAAGACATATCAGAAGTGCTAGTCTTGAAGGTTACACCATCCAAACAGATGCAATGGAGTCACAGAAACTGTGAGAATGGAATTGAGACTTTACAGGAAATGGGGTGTGAGGAAGTGTAGTCCAGGTAGCTGTGGGAGTCCATGGACTTACTATGAGTACTTTTTATTTGAACTATTGTAATGTTCAGGTGTGGGCACTAGATGCTTTCTTTGTTTCTTTACTATGATGGAGGTGGTGCCCTGCTGCCTGGTAATGTAAGCATGCTCTCCACTCACCATATTGTGGGTTAGAAGAGAGATTACACAGAGTTGTAATCCCTGGAATTTAGAAGGTTAAGGAGTGATATGGTTTAGATAAAGTTTTCAAGATAATAAGGGGAACAGATAGGGTAGATAGGGAGAAACTATTGCCACTAGCTGGGGGGTCTAGAACAAGGGGTATTGTCTAAAAATTAAGGCCAGACCTTTCAGTAGTGAAATTAGAAAACAATTGTCCACACAGATAGTGCAAGAAGATTGAAACTCCTGTCCGCAAGTGGCAATTGATGCTAATTCAATTGTTAATTTTAATTCTAAGATTGATAGATATTTATTATCCAAAATTAATTAAGGGATATGTGGCAAAGGCCAGTAGATGGAGTTAGGTCACAGATCAGCCATGATCTCTTTGAATGGCAGAATAGGCTCAAGGGGCTGAATGGTCTCCTCTTGCTTCTATGTTCCGATGTTTAATAGGACGTTAGCACCTGAGAAACAGATGTTGCAAGTCTCAATTTGATAGGCCAATGCGTGGGTAATCACACCATGTAGGACATTGTCCAACTTTGCCTATCAAAGACAGCAAGACAATGAGAGAGGTTTAAATACTGAAGCATCATAGAGGAAAGTGGCTGAATGCCTGGCAGAGCACAGGCTTGGCAAGGGCAGATCTGGCCTGTAAAACAAAGCAGCTGCTTGGCAGGAGAAATGGCAACACTTAGAGATGATTTGTACCCTGGAAGCAAGAGCAATAGTGAAATCAGGAGCCTTGGTCGCATCTGGTAGTTGTCAGTTGTGATCCCTGGGAAGAAAATTTGGAGAACATAAGAACACAAGAAGCAGGAACAGGAGTAGGCCGTTCTGCCCTTCGAGCCTGCTGTACCATTTAATAAGATCATGGCTGATCTTCCACCTCAATCCACCTTCCTGCACTATCCCCCTATTCCCTGATTCCCTTGGTATCCAAAAGTCTATTAATCTCAGACTGAGCATCCACAGCTCTCTAGGGTAAAGAATTCCAAAGATTCACAACAGTTTGAGTGAAGAAATTTCTCCTTATCTAAGTCCTAAATGGCCAACCCACCTTTCTGACCCCCCTAGTTTTAGATTCTCCAGCCAGGGGAAACATCCTTCCAGCATTTACTCTATCCAGCCCCTTTAAGAATTTTATATGTTTCAATAAGATCACATCTTATTCTCCCAGACTCTGAGCAATATAGGCCTAGTTTACACAATCTCTCCTTATAGGACAATTGCCTTATTGCAGGTATCAGTCTAGTGAACCTTTGCTGTGCTCCCTCTAAGTCAAGTATATGCTTCCTTAGGTAAGGAGACCAAAACTCTACACAGTACTCCAGGTGCAATCTCACCAAGGCCCTATATAGTTTCAATAGGGCTTCTTTAATCTTATACTCCAGTCCCTTTGTAATGAAGACCAAGATACCATTTGCTTTCCTAATTTCTTGCTGTACCTACTTTGACAGAAATCACACATGCCAAATGGAAAAATATTAAGTTCATGATATGAAACTCTGTTTGAGAACTTTTTACTGGACACTACAGATAACTTAAAAAAAAAAGCAGAACTGAACAGCTAAAAATGGCTACACACATTTGCATTTGAGAAGACAAAGGCGGACTGAGAGACGGAAGTACATTACTCGAGTCTAGCTGGAACAATGGGGGTTCTCCCTAATTCAATAGGCGAAATTGGTTTTGTCAATAGTGGTGATCTAAAGACGTTGACACCCTTTAACTTTGAAAGAGCCAATCCCCGGCCCCCACCCGCTAACACCGAGAATGCCTGATGGACTCTGAAGTTCAAAGATCCTTCCAGAATTTGCTGTTTCAAACAAAGAGACTGGTCACAATGTAACACTTGTAACACTGAGGTTTTTGAATTGTGCCTCAGAAAGGAAAGAGACTGCAACTGAACTCCAAGGGAAAAGCAACTCTCTCTCTCTGTCTCTCTCTCCAGCAAAGTGCCAGGGAAACCATGGTGGCAGCTTCTAAGCCTCAAGATTACAGAACTTTACAGGTGACCACCAAGAAGACAGATGAAACCTCTCTTCAGCCTTCTGAAACCAGAGAAGCAAGCCTGAAATTGTGCACGTGGCTCCAGTGAGGACTCCAAGACTTTAACTTCAATTAAGGACATTATAACCAGTATTTGTATTCCATTTATTGCCAACTTTTGGCGCAGTGGTTAGTACCGCAGCCTCACAGCTCCAGCGACCTGTGTTCGATTCTGGGTACTGCCTGTGCGGAGTTTGCAAGTTCTCCTTGTGATCGTGTGGGTTTGCGCCGGGTGCTCTGGTTTCCTCCCACAGCCAAAGACTTGCAGGTTGATAGGTAAATTGGTCATTGTAAATTGCCCCTAGTGTAGGTAGGTGGTAGGAGAATTGAGGGAAGATGGGGATGCGGTAGGGAATATGGGGTTAATGTGGGATTAGCATAAATGGGTGGTTGTTGGTCGACACAGACACAGTGGGCCAAAGGGCCTGTTTCAGTGCTGTATCTCTCTATGACTCTATGACTCTAACCTCCTGACTTTTTCTTCCCCTCTGTGCGTGTGTGTCACTCGAATGCATGTGAACATGGATGTGTTGCATATTTTAGTAATTTTAACCGGTTTAGAGTGATAAGGTTAATAAACTTACATCTTTTTTGTTTAAACCCAAGAAAACCTGCATGATTGGTTCATTTGTAATTATATTTGAGGAAAAGTGAGCCCTTGCTCACTGAGGTGGTAAGCTAAAAATCACTGTGTTTAAAAACATAAACTCTGTTATGGCTAAACCAGAGAAGGGGCGAGAGGGGAGCCTAAGACCCCTTCCTCACCTGATTGTAACACTACATATTAACTTTCAGTGTTATTCTGCAGAAGGACACCTAGGACCTTCTGAATACCAACATTTCCCAGCCTCTCACCATTTAAAAAACATTCTTCTTTTCTATTTTTCCTTCCAAGATGGATAACTTCACACTTCCCAACATTATATTCCATCAACTATGTTCTTGCCTACTCACATAACCTGTCTAAATCATTTTGCAGCTTCTTTGCAAGGGTACAGTAGCATAGTGAATATGTTTCTGGACTAGTAATCTAGAAGCCTTGAATAAAAAGCTAGCATCAATAATGGTCGTCATGAAACTACCAGATTGTCATAAAAACCCATCTGGTTCACTAATGTCCTTTAGGGAAGGAAATCTGCCATCCTTACCAGGTCTGCCTCATATGTGACAGCACCAGGTGTACATAAAATTGAGGTGTCAGACTGGTGAAGCTACAACATGACAACATACATGCTAAACAGTGGAAGCAGCCTGCTATAGACTCAGAGAAATGAATGAATCAGATCAAAGATAAGTAGTCCTGCCATATCCAGTCATGAATGGTGATGGACAATTAAACAACTAATGGGAGGAGGAGGAGGCTCCACAAACATCCCATCTGCAATGATGGCAGAGCCCAGCGCACAAGTGCAAAAGACAAGGCTGAAGCGTTGGCAACAATCTTCAGCAAGAAGGGCCTCGTGGGGGATT
The DNA here is from genome assembly GCF_036365525.1 of Heterodontus francisci. Lineage (NCBI taxonomy): Eukaryota > Metazoa > Chordata > Chondrichthyes > Heterodontiformes > Heterodontidae > Heterodontus > Heterodontus francisci. The sequence continues at coordinate 11,443,346 of NC_090387.1, forward strand.
CATCTCAGCCTTGTCATGAGGTTCCCACCATCAGAGCTGCCAGTTTTCAGCCAGTTTGATTCACTCCATGTGATATGAAGACATAGCTGGATACAGCAAAGGCTATGGGTCCTGACAGCATCCCAGCTGTAGTGCTTAAGACTTGTGCTCTAGAACTAGCTGCACCCCTAGCCATGCTGTTCCCATACAGCTACAATGCTGGTATCTATCTGACAAAGTGTTATGGCCTGAGCACAAAAAGCAGGATAAATTAAATTCAGCCAATTATATCTCCATCAGTCAACTGTCAATCATCAGCAAAGTGATGGAAGGGATCAAACAGTACTTACTCAGCAATAACCTGCTCACCAATACTCAGTTTGGGTTGCACCAAGACTACTTGGCTCCAGATTTTATTACATCCTTGGTTAAAACATGGACAAAGAGGCATTACATTTGTCCTACAGTGAGGGAACACTTTGGGTGCCTATAGACAACTCCCACCTGTGACTTCTTCCTCTTGCTATTCCTTATTTCCACCCAAACTGATTCCACATCACGATCTATTGCACCTATATTACTACTCACCACCGCACTGATACCTTCCTTTGTTAACAAAGCTACCCCACCTCCTTTTCCTTTTTGCCTATTTTTCCGTAAAGTCGGAATACCCTTGAATATTGAGTTCCTAGTCTTGGTCACCGTTGAAAACCACGTCTCTGTAATAGCTATCAAGTCATACTCATTAATTTCTATTTGTGCCATTAACTCATCTATCTTGTTCCCTGTTTTCTCTCTCTCCCCTTTCTTGAATAGTGGGGTTAGTTTGCTACCCTCCAATCCACAAAAACTGTCCAAGAAACTAGGGAGTTCTGGAAAATCAAAACCAATGCATCCACAGTCTCTGCAGCCACATCTTTCAGAACTTGGCTTTTTGTCCCATTAATTTCACCAGTAATATTTATTTACTCATATTGATACGAATATCTGTAAGTTCCTCATTTTCCTGAGACCTTTGGTTTCCTACTATATCCAGAATGGTTTTTTTGTGTCTTCCACAGTGAAAACAAAGTATTTGTTTAATGTCTTGTGTCATTCAGGCCCCCACCTGCCAAGAATGAGACATATTAATTTTCTCATATGAACATTGATTTTAAACTGTTGCTGGAGTCAAGAAAGGACTTGTTAAAAGAAATCACCAGACACTTGGCTGGAAGGACATTTGCATAATAATAGACAATGCTTGTGGAGACAAAGGGCTATTCCCTGGTCCATTTAACCCAGAAGGTGTAAGGAACAGCATTCCAGAGACTGATAAGGCGCTACAATCCACAAAAGCCAGGACTGGTTAAACCAGCTGGTCACATGACTAACTGGCCGATCCAGGTTTTTTTTTGAACTAGCCACATAGAGTTTGAACTGAGAAAAACTGTTTGCTCTTGGACTGAGAAGACCTTTCTTGTCTGCTCCCATCTCTTTCTCACAGAATTCCAAATCCACTGAAGACCTCAAGAGAGAAAAGTCTCCTACATCGAGCAAGGTTTAAGAAGAATACTGGGCCCCATTGCAAAGCAAGATCTACCTACAATCAAGGACTCTAAAGTGAGCTTGAAGAAAAGTAACCAAAACCATCTTCAGATATTGTCTCAAACTTTTCAACTTTATTACTTCTGCACTTTTCTGTCTCTATCCGCATGTGTGTATCGCGTATGCATGCTAGTGTGGGCACGCCGCATATCTGTAGGTGTCAACCAAATTAGAGTTTAAGTTTAATAAAGTTCAACCTTTTTTCTTTAAACCTAAGAAAACCTGTTTGGCTGGTTTCTTTGCCTTACAATTGGAAAACAGTGAACAAGGATTCACCAAGGGGGGCGGGGGGGGGGGGGGGGGTGGGTGGTGATGGGCGCTAAAAACACGGTGCTGTTAAAATTAAACCCTGTTATGGTAGACCAGGTGAAGACTGAGAGGGAACCCTAGACCCCTTTCTTACCTGGTCATAACAGAAATGTGGGGGCTAACATCCTGAATTTTACCCACAGACAAGTGAGAGAAATTAGAAGTGGGATGCCAAATTGTTCCCAATCAAAAAAGAGTAAGATTTCAATACAGGTTTCCTTATAGTTGTGTCTGATTGAATACTAACATGTCTGCAACTGAAGCTAGTAGCTCCCCAAGCCAGGGGGAAATAACTTGGGATAAGTTAGAAGCACTGTCTATGGAGGAGTTCAGGAAAATGGCTGAGCAGTGTGGGATCAATGTACGTGGCAAGGCTAGGAAGTCTGAACTCCTAAGACTAGTGGTCAACCATTTTTCCCTTGAATCTGAAGAAGTAGAAACAGTGTTAGAAGTAGACCCCGACAGGGTATTGCTAACAAAGCTATGATTGGAACAGAGGAAACTTGAATTAGGAGAATGAAAGAGAGAGACAGGAGAGGGAAAGAGAAAGAGAGGGAAAAGAAAGAGCAAGATATGAGAGGGAGAAAGAGCCTTCCAGAAGGAATGTGAAGAAAATAAAATGCAGGAGAGGGAAAGAGAAAGAACATTCCAGAAGGAATGTGAAGAGAGAGAGCTGAGGCATCTTGAGTTAACTCGGGGGCAACAGAGTAACCCCAGTAAAAGCATGCACAATATGGAGGAGCGTAATTCAAGGCTGGGTACAGAATTGTTAAAACAATCTCAACTAATCCCAAAATTCAATGAGGGAGATGTAGAAGAATTTTTGCGTCCTTTGAGAAACTGGCAAGGCAGCTAAAATGGCCAGCTGAGACTTGGCCTGTTTTATTATAAAGCAAGCTAACTGGAAATGCCCATGAGGTTTATTCCCTGTTGCCAGATGAGAGTTCATCAAATTATGAACTGAAAAAAAATGCAAACCTCAGGGCATATGATTTAGTACCTGAAGCCTATCATCAAAGTTTAGATCCCTCAAGAAGCAAGTTGATCAAACATATCTGGAGTTCGAAAGAAGTAAGCAGCTGGCTTTTGACCAGTGGCTGAGGCCTCTTAAAGTGCAGCTCAGCTAAGAGAATCTCAGAGAAGTAATTCTGTTAGAGGAATTTAAACACTCTCTCCCAATCTCCATCAAGACACATGTAGAGGAGCAGCAGGTTCAAAAAGCCCAGCAAGCAGCCGTTCTGGTTGATGAGTTTGCTTTAATTTATAAGTCGGTGTCCCAGAGGAAAACCTTTCCTCGTCACCCTCACAAATCCAAAAAGGACAAAGGGTGGGAAGGTGATAACAGCCCAAGCAGTCCTCGGAGAGAAAGAAAAGAAGGAGACACAGGGGGCCCTCCTCCAGCCAAAAAGGAAGGTGCTGTGAGCAAGAATGAGACCTGGAGACCTGTGTGCTTCCATTGTAATAAGGTAGGTCATCTAAAAGCTGACTGCTGGAAACCAAAGGGAAAACCTGTAGGGTTGATTGTGGCACACCAGCTCAGTGAAGACAGGAACCTGATGGAAAGCACAGCATAACAAGCTGTGGCTTTAACTGCAGTAAGAGTGAGACCCAGGAACCTTACTACTGCAAGTGCAGGAAAATTCAATAGGATTCCTGAAGATAATCAGGAATTATCTGAAGGGAAAGTAACCCCATGCCTCTCGAGTGGGGCAAGCAAGCCCATAGTAATTCTCAGGGACACAGGGGCCACTAGATCCCTTTTACAGGGAAAAGGCCTGACCTTTCCCCAGAGACTGCAGTGAACAGCAGAATGGTGGTGAATGGTATTGGAGGGCAGTGCATGCCTGTCCCTGTACACCAGGTGCACCTGGAGTGTGACCTAGTTTTGGGATTGTGACCGTAGGGATTGTCCCTAGTTTGCCTTTAGACGGGGCTGACCTGCTCCTAGGTAATAATCTGGCTGGGGTGAAGGTGGTAGCCCCCCCAGTAATGAAAGAAAGACCAAAGGGGATCAGAGAGACAGGACCGCGGCAGGAGATGGACTCCTGCAGTTTCCCTGAATGTGTAGTGGATCTGGCCATGATTAAACCAGCACCCCCAAAGGAGACTGAATTGGGACTGCAGGCAGATGACCATGAGGTCTGTCTATCTGAGGCATTTTTTGAAAAGTTAGATGATCCGGGGAATGAGTTAAATAAATTTTCCCTAGCTGAGGCTCAGCGAGCTGACCCAGTATTGCAAGAGTTAGCACAGGCTGCCCAGTCTGAAAGTGAAGCAGAGGGAGTCCGTGATTGTTAATGGAGTTCACCTCACAGACCTGAGAGTAAGGAGTGGACAGTAATTCACCAGTTAGTGGTGCCACAGAGGTATTGGAGAGAAATATTAAGAAGGGCCCATGAGACTACAGTGGCTGAAAATGCCAGTATACGAAAGGCCAAAGCCTGCATAAAACAGCAGTTTGATTGGCCAAAACTCCACAAAGATGTGGTGGAGTACTATATGTGCCAGGTTGAGGGGAAACCCCAACCTACAGTGAAACCTGCACCCCTAAGTCCTGTACCAGTGTTAGGAGGACCCTCCAGAAAAGGGCTGGTGAACTGAAAGGGACCCCCGCTGAGAACAAAAAGGGACAGGCAGGCACACGGCTGGCAAAAGGTTATAAAGGGAAGGGGTAAAGGTGGACAAGAGGGCATGTTAACGGAAGCCTGGGAGGAATCCTGGATGAAAACCCCTATTGTCCGGTTAGCCATACCCGAAAAATTTGAAAAGTCAAACTCCACATCATCCTATGTAAATGCAGACACTAAAAGCACCCCACGAGAGTTGCTAACATCATTTACAGGAAGCTGCAGAGATAAAGAAAGACCTCTAGGGACAGAAAAATGGTGAGGGTGATGCCTCACCTAGTTGAAGTGCAACAGGAGCATGCAGTAGAGTTTGCACAAATACCTGCAGACAGGAGTGTCCCAGAGAACAACGGGACGATTAGCAAAGAATCCTCCCCCACAGTCAGAAAAAAAGGTAACCACCCATCCCCTGAAGTTAAAAGCCTTTGCATGACTCAGCAAAGCACTGAAAGAGAGTTCAGGATAGACCCGCCCATTACTGACTCTCCTGGAAAAAATCCAATTTAGGGCTAATTAAATCTCATTGCCCCCCATCCCTCCTTTGAGACCTCAGCAGGAGCAAAGACCCTAGGCAGTCATGGAAATGGGCAAACTGAAGAAAAGCCTCCCCCAAAAAAGCACATGTTTACTGAGATGTCACAAAGGGGTAGTTAAAACAGCACTGGCACCAAGAAAAGGCAGGCTGTAATAAGTTTTAGGATTTATGAATGAATGTGAATGAATGAAAGAGAGAGATGCGTGTTTTTCTTTTGTATCTTATATTTTCTCTCTCGACCCTTTAAATGAAATGCTAGCATGGGTGTATCGTGCATCTGTGGGCGTCAACCGAATTCGAGTTTAAGTTTAATAAAGTTCAACCTTTTTTCTTTATTTATTTAGAGATACAGCACTGAAACAGACCCTTTGGCCCACCAAGTCTGTGCCGATCAACAACCACCCATTTATACTAACCCTACAGTAATCCCATATTCCCTATCACCTACCTACACTAGGGACAATTTACAATGGCCAATTTACCTTTCAACCTGCAAGTCTTAGGCTGTGGGAGGAAACCAGAGCACCTGGCGAAAACCCACGCGGTTACAGGGAGAACTTGCAAACTCCGCACAAGCAGTACCCAGAATCAAACCCGGGTCCCTGGAGCTGTGAGGCTGCGGTGCTAACCACTGTGCCACTGTGCCGCCCTTTAAACCTAAGAAAACCTGTTTGGCTAGTTTCTTTGTCTTATAATTGGAAGTTAGTGAACAAGGATTCACTTAGGGGCAGCTAAAAACATGGTGCGTTTAAAATTAAGCCCTGGTATGTCAAGACCAGGTGAAGGCTGAGAGGGAACCCTAGACCCCTTTCTTCCCTGGTCCTATCACTCTGCATTCTCCTTATTCCCCATTATAATTTCTCCTGGGTCTGCCTCTAAGGGATCCACATTTACTCTTGCTAATCTCTTCCTTTTTACATACCTATCGAAGCTTTCACAATCTGTTTTTGTGTCCCTGGATAGTTTACTCAAGGATTAAAGAAAGGTTTATGCTAATGGCTGAGCAAATGATCACCTTCAATTACTCAAAAAGCAAAGTCAGCTATCTTAAGGTGGGCATCATTCTGTGTTCTTTAAAGAGCTAAACTGTTGATCAGTTTATCTGGAACATATACTTCTCAAAAATACCAGCATGAAATAGTCATTATGGGTTTAGTTACAGAAATAATTATAATTTTACTGAATTTAGATGTTACAAATTATTTTTTTATTCTGTATAGTCAGCTTCTGGTTTCATGAGGCCTGTGTTTACATTTTACTCAATATACATACAGGCTCAAATGTGTGATGGAGCATGGTACTGGAGCATCGTCATCGAAGGTTCAATTGCTGCTCTCTGTTGAATGGGCTGAATTCAGTCCAGGCAGCAGTTTAACAGGAGTAAATCATTTAGCCCCTTGAGCCTGTTTTCCTATTCAGTTAGATCATGGCTGATCTGGGTCATAACTCCATTTTCCTGCCTTTGCTCCATGTCTCTTGATACTAAAAGGTAGATCTTCTTTTGTTTCGATCAGTGATAAAGTGTCGCCCTTTAGCTTGTTGTTTCCGAATGGCATTGTGCAGTGAACTTTCTTGTGTTGGGATGAATAAAGTAACTCCTACACTATAAAAAAAGGCCGATTTTTCTCAAATGCGCTGTGACGAGGGGATGCTTGATTCCAAGGGCCCCTAACACAAAATCTCTCCCCGATGTGTCCCTGTGCGGTGTGGACTGCTCCTGTACAATGTAGGGGGCAGTGATAGTACTTCCTGAGACCCTGCTTGCGATTTCCCTGGCAACTTGTCAACTTCTGTGACCCTTCCCCAGCAATCACCCTTGTTGCTTGACTTAGTACAATCTCAAGGGCAGAGATATCTGTCTTCTTAGCAACAATTAAAATTGCTGCCTTGAACACTCCCAAATGAACTATTGTTTCTCTGTTCATCTTGCTTCAGCTCGCAAACACCAACAGCCTCAAACTCCTGCAAATTCCGCAACACAGATGAAGTTTAGAGAGGGAATTCCAGAGGTTAGGGCCAAGGGCAGCTGAAGACACGACTGTCATTAGTGGAGTGATGAATAGACACACAAGATTCCAGAACTGGAGGAATGCAGACTTCTCAAAGCGCTGTAGGGCTGGAAGAGGTTGCAGAGTCAGGTAGGGGGCGAGCCCCTGAAAAGATTTGAAAATAAAGATGAGAATTATATTGAGATGTTGCTGGACTGGAAGCCAATGCAAGTCAGTGAGCACCATGGTGATGAGTGAACTATGATAAGGTCCAGAGCTGAACAGGGAAGATGTCAATGTGTCTCCTAATTCATAAGAGTGGCATTATTGTGATTCATTCATGGGATGTGGACATCATTGGCAAGGCCAGCATTTATTGCCCAAACCGAATTGCCTCTGAAACGTTGGTGGTGAGCTACATCTTGAACTGTTGCGGTCTCTGTGGTGAAGGTACTTGCACAGTGCAGTTAGATAGGAATGTTCCAGGATTTTGACCCAGTGTCAGGACAGTGTGTGACTAGGAGGGGAAGTTATAGATGGTTCCATGCACCTTCTGCCATTGTCCTTCTAGGTGGTAGGAGTCATGAGTTTATGAGGTGATGTCGAAGGAGCCTTGGTGAGTTGCTGCAGTGCATCATGTAGATGGTGCACACTACTGTCACTGTGCACTGGTGGTGGAGTGAGTGAATATTTAAGGTTGCAGATGGGGTGCCGATCAAGCGGGAGACTTTGTCCTGGATGGCTTTGAGCTTCCTGAGTGTTGTTGAAGCTGCACTCATCCAGCGAGTTGTTCCATCACACTCCTGATATGTGTCTTGTGGACAGGCTTTGGGACTCAGGAAGTAAGTTACCCGCTGCAGAATTCCCAGCCTCTGACCTGCTGTTGTAGACACTAAACTATGATAGTGAGATTCAGTCAAATCTTAAATAATGAGGTCCTATATTACAGCAGTGACTACATTTCAAAAATACCTTTTTTTTATTATTCATTCAGGGATGTCGACATCACTGGCTAGGCCAGCATTTATTGCCCATCCCTTATTGCCCTTGAGAAGGTAGTGGTGAGCTGCCTTCTTGAACTGTTGCAGTCCATGTGGAGTAGGTACACCCACAGTGCTGTTCGGAAGGGAGTTCCAGGATTTTGACCAGGCAACAGTGAAGGAACGGTGATATAGTTCCAAGTCAGGATGGTGTGTGGCTTGGAGGGGAACTTGCAGGTGGTGGTGTTCTCATGCATCTGCTGCCCTTCTAGGTGGTACAGGTCGCAGGTTTGGAAGGTGTTGTACAAGGAGTCTTGGTGAGATGCTGCAGTGTATCTTGAAGATGGTACACATTGCTGCCACTGTGCATTGTCTGAGAAGGGAGTGAATGTTGAAGGTTGTGCTTGGGGTGCCAATTAAGCGGGCTGCTTTGTCCTGGATGGTGTCGAGCTTCTTGAGTGTTATTAGAGCTGCACCCATCCAGGCAAGCGGAGAGTATTCAATCACACTCCTGGCTTGTGCCTTGTAGATGGTGGACAGGCTTTGGGGAGTCAGGTGGTGAGTTACTCGCCGCAGAATTCCCAGCCTGTGACCTGCTCTTGTAGCGACACTATTTATGTAGCTGGTCGAGTTCAGTTTCTGGTCAATGGTAACCCCCAGGATGTTGATAGTGGGGGATTCAGCAATGGTAATGCCATTGAACATCAAGGGGAGTTGGTTAGATTCTCTCTCGTTTGAGATGGTCATTGACTGGCACTTGTGTGACGTGAATGTTACTTGCCACTTATCAGCCCATGCCCGGAAGTTGTCCAGGTCTTGCTGCATCAGGACAAGGGCTGCTTTATTATCTGAGGAGTCGTGAATGGTGCTGAATATTGTGCAATCATCAGCGAACATCTCCACTTCTGACCTCATGATGGAGAGAAGGTCATCGATGAAGCAGCTGAAGATGGCTGGGCCTGGGACACTACCCTGCAGTGATGTCCTGGGACTGATATAATTGATCTCCAACAACCACAACCATCTTCCTTTGTGCTCGGTCTGACTCCAACCAGTGGAGAGTTTTCCTCCTGATTCCCATTGATGCCAGTTTTGCGCGGTCTCCTTGATGCCATACTCAGTAAAATGCTGCCTTGATGTCAAGAGCAGTCACTTTCACCTCACCTCTGGAGTTCAGCTCTTTTCTCCATATTTGGACTAAGGCTGTAATGAGATCAGGAGCTGTGTGGCCCTGGTGGAACCCAAACTGAGTGTCAGTGAGCAGGTTATTGCTACGCAAGTGCTGCTTGATAGCATTGTCGACGACCCCTTCCATCACATTGCTGATGATTGAGAATAGACTGATGGGGCGGTAATTGGCCGGGTTGGATTTGTCCTATTTTCTGTGAACGAAAAATACTTGGGCAATTTTCCACATTGCCGGGGTAGATGCCAGTGTTGTAGCTGTACTGGAACAGCTTGGCTAGGGGTGTGGCTTGTTCTGGAGCACTAGCCTTCACTACTATTTCCAGTATGTTGTCAGAGCAGATAGCTTTTGCAGTATCCAGTGCCTTCAGCTGTTTCTTGATATCACGTGGAGTGAATCGAATTGGCTGAAGTTGGCATTTGTGATGCCAGGGACCTCAGGAGGAGGCCGAGTTGGATCATCAACTCGGCACTTCTGGCTCAAGATTGTTGCAAATGCTTCAGCCTTATCTTTTGCACTGATGTGCTGGGCTCCCCCATCATTGAGGATGTGGATATTTGTGGATTCTGCTCCTCCTGTTAGTTTTTTAATTGCCAACCACCATTCATGACTGGATGTGGCAGGACTTCAGAGCTTAGGTCTGATCCATTGGATGTGAGATTGTTTAGCCCTAACTACGACATGTTGTTTGTGCAGTTTGGCATGCAAGTAATCCTGTGTTGTAGCTTCACTAGGTTGACATCTCATTTTTAGTTATGCCTGGTGCTGCTCCTGGTATGCTCTCCTGCACTCTTCATTGAACCAGGGTTGGTCTTCCGGCTTGATGGTAATGGTAGAGTGGGGGATATACTGGGCCATGAGGTTACAGATTGTGGTTGAATACAATTCGGCTGCTGCTGATGGCCCACAGCACCTCATGGATGCCTAGTTCTGAGTTTCTAGTTCTGTTCAAAATCTATCCCATTTAGCATATTGGAGGTGCCACACAACACGATGGTGGGTGTCCTCACTGTGAAGACGGGATTTTGTCTTCACAAGGACTGTGCGGTGGTCACTCCTACCAATACTGTCATCGACAGATACATCTGCGACAGGCAGATTGGTGAGAACGAGGTCAAGTAGGTTTTTCCGTCTTGTTGGTTCCCTCACCACCTGCCGCAGACCTAGTCTAGCAGCTATGTCCTTTAGGGCTCGGCCAGCTCGGTCAGTAGTGGTGCTACTGAGCTACTCTTGGTGATGGACATTGAAATCCCCCACCCAGCGTACATTCGGTGCCTTTGCTACCCTCAGTGCTTCCTCCACTTGGTGTTCAACGAGGAGAAGCACTGATTCGTCAGCCCGGGGCGGCAGTAGTTGGTAATCAGCAGGTGTTTTCTTGCCCATGTTTGAGCTGATGCCATGAGACTTCATGGGGGCAGGAGTCAATGTTGAGGACTTTTAGGGCAACTCCCTCCCAACTGTATACCACTGTGCCCCCACCTCCGGTGCGTCTGTCCTGCCAGTGGGACAGGACATACCCAGGGATGGTGATGGTGGCGACAGGGACTCCATTAGCTGTAAAGTGCTTTGAAATATCTGGTGGTCATGAAAAGGGCTCTATAAATGCAAGTCTTCCTTTTTTTCTTCTCATTCATTTTTTGAGGAAAAACAGATTTGGGTTTATGAAATATATCTCAGAAAGGCCTCAAAGCTCTTAATGTACAGAGGAGTGCAGTGAGTGTTCGCTACTGTGTGGTTAAACGTGACAACCACTTTGCACACAGCAAGATCCCACCATTAGAAATGAAGAGATCAGGCAGTCAATTTGCTTTTGGGCAAATAATCCAATGGAGAATGAATGGGCAGGCTGCGTGATAAGGACGGTATCCTTTGCGTTGGGAATGAATGAATGCAAAGTGACCCCTTTGTCGTGTGTAAGTAACACAATGGCATTTTCAGAATACAGTTGTTCACTTCAATGGCAGTGCTTGGCAGACAGAAAAAGAAAAGCCCATCGTACTTTTTAACATAAAAATAAAATCCCTTAAAGCTGTTAATGGAACTTGCTATTGCCTTAATCTCAGGTGTAGCCAATTAGCCTCACAGTAAAATTGAGTAATAAGTATTTTCTGACAGCCTCTATGTTCATGATGACTCTTCCATTATCTGTACATCTGTAGAACAATTACCATTCTGTTCCTGTTTACTATTTTGAGTCATATAATATAGAAGTTTTCTCTCTGCTAATTGTGTTTATGGCAGTAAATGTTGTTAATTACTGCTCTAGTAGGCGGACAAGCTATTCTTACTCACTATCCTTGTGCAACCATACTCAGCAAGCTGGCAATAGTTTTCCCAATGATAAGAAATCAAAAGAACTTGCATTTATATGGCGCTTTTCACAACCTCAGGATGTCCCGAAGTGCCTTACAGCCAGTGAAGTATTTTTTTGAGGTGTGGTCACTATTATAATGGAGGAAACAAGGCAGCCAATTTGCGCACAGCAAACTCCCACAAACAGCAATGTGACAAGGACTAGATCATCTATGTTCTATGGATAATAAAAGCAAAATACTGCAGATGCTGGAAATCTGAAATAAAAATAAAAAGTGCTGGAAGCACTCAACAGGTCAGGCAGCATCTGCAGAGAGAGAAGCAGAGTTAATGTTTCAGGTCAGTGACCTTTCATCAGTTCTGATGGAAGGTCACTAACCTGTAACGTTAACTCTTCTCTCTTCACAGATGCTGCCAGATCTGCTGCGTATTTCCAGCACTTTTTGTTTTTATTTTCTATGGATGTTGGTTGAGGGATTACATTTTAGCCAAGACACCTTGCTGTTCATTGAAATAGTGCCATGAGACCCTTTAAAACCACCTGAGAGGGAAGAAGGGGCCTCTGTTCAATATTTTATCCAAAATATGGCACCTCTGACTGTGTAGCACTCCATCAGTAGAAGTACATAGAATTCTACAGCACAGATACAGACCATTCAACCTGGTAGGTGTTTACACTCCACACAAGCTTCCTTTCACCTTAATTCAACTTAACTCATCAACCTATCCCTCTTTTCCTTTCTCCCTCATGTATTTAGCAAGCTTCTCCTTAAATACATCTGTGCTATTCACCTCAACTACCCCTTGTGGTAGCAAGCTGCACATTCTCAGCACTCTCCAAGTAAAGAAGGTTCTCTTGAATTCCTTATTCGATTTATTAGCGATTATCTTATATTTATGGCCCCGAGTTTTGGACTCACCCTATCAAATCCCTTCATAATATTAAATAGCTCTATCAGAACACCTCTGTTTCTTCATCTAGAGAAAAGCCTTTTCAGTCTTTCCTGATAATAATATCCTCTCAGTTCTACTATTATCTTTGTTTATTTTTGTATGCTATCTTCAGTGTTTCTACATCATTTTTGTTAATCAGGGACCAAAACTGCACACACTGGCATAGCAGCCTTTTCTGCTTAAGTCTCTGGAATAGGACTTGAACCCTCAACTTTCTGACTTAGTCAGCAAGAGTGCTACTACTCAGACATAGCTGACACAATACTGGTTCAACTGAGGAATGCATCACACTTTAGTGTCATGCAGGCCCCCACCTGCCAACAATGGGGCATATTAATTTCACCACATGGACATTAAATTTCAAATTGTTGCTGGGAAGAAGAGAAGACCTGTTATTAGGACTGCCAGACCTTGGCTGGAAAAAAACATTTACATACTAACAGACATTGAAGGCAGGGAAGAGCATTCCATTCCCTGGGCCCCAACGAAAAGCAAGATCTACCTACAATCAAGGACTCTACAGCGAGCTCGTAGCACAGTAACAAAAAACCCTCTTCAGAGATTGCTTCAAACTTTTCCACTTTGTTTTCCTTCTGCTCTTTCTGTTTCTATTTGCGTGTGTATCGCGTATGCATGCTAGCGTGTGCACGTTGTGTATCCGTAGGCGTTAACTAAATTAGAGTTTAAGTTTAAGTTTAATAAATTTCAACTTTTCTTCTTTGAACCTAAGGAAGCCAGTTTGTGCTGGTTTCTTTGCCTTATATTTGGAAAGTGGTGAACAAGGATTCACCGAGGGGGAGCTGAAAACACGGGGTGTTTACAAATTAAACCATTACAGTAAGACCAAGTGAATGCTGAAAGGGAACCCTAGACCTCTTTCTCACTGGGTCGGGACGGAAATCTGGGGGCTTGTCCAGGACTGACCCACAAACAAACGAGAGAAATTGGAAGTGGGAAGCTAAATTGTTCCCAAGCAAACAAGAACAAGTTTTCAATACAGATTTTCATGTGGTTGTGTGTGCTTGAATACCGACATGTCTGCAACTGAAGCTGGCAGCTCTCCAAGCCAGGGTGAAGTAACTTGGAATAAATTAAAAGTACTCTCTATGGAGGAGTTGAGAAAAATGGCTGAGCAGTGTGGGATCACTGTACGTGGCAAGGCTAGGAAGTCTGAACTCCTAAGGCTAGTGGCCAACCACTTTTCCAATGAAGAAATGAAGAAAACTGGAAGTGAGGCAGGTTATATGAACTTGGGATTATGTCAGTTGAAGTAGAACGTGAAGCGGAAGTGCAAAATGACAGAAAATCTAGATTTGGAAGAAATATTGGAAATGTTCCAAACACATTCTTATTAATAATTAGTGCATTATATAGCCAGTGCTAATTTGAATCTCATGAATAAGCATAGAGCATTCCTTTTTAATGGTTTATTTTACACGCTGCAAGTCAGATGCTGCTATTAAAACAGAGTTGTCGTGCTCCGATGAAGGACGCATGCTAATGATTGTGGTGAATTGCGTTGAGAGGATATTTTTACCCGAGACTGCATATAATTGAGCAAATAAGCATGCCTGTGACATTTACTGCATGTGGAGGCAACTTACGTCTCAAGACTTTCTGTTCAAGATTTGAAGCTGGGTGGTCCTGTTTTGTGATTTTAATTAAGTGTTAAGTACAGTTTTCACATTTTATGGTTAGGATTAAGCTGTACCTTTCCCAGTGATGAAGCCCTCCAACAAGCGGTTCCACAGAATGACAGAGAATTAACAGCAGAGAAACGTGCCATTGGACCCAACAGGCCTATGCCAGTATCTACGTTCCACTAGAGCCTCCTCCCACCTCACCGCACTCAAGATCCTCATTACTACACTTGAAATCTCCATTAATGCTCATGTAATTCCCCAGCAGCTTGAGGTGTTAAGGCCGTATGGGGATTTTGGGTGGTGGTTTACAAACCTTTCTGTGAGGATGGTCTCCCACTCCAAACTTAGAAAGTCTGTGTCAACTAGCCGTAGGGAAACCTTTGTTCCCTCTGGAGCTGACTATTTCAATTAGGGCCCTACCAAATTCACTTGTTCAAACCCCACTACATCTCTAACCTTTCACACTTCTGATGAAAGTTCACAGACTTGAAATGTTAACTCTGTTTCTCTCTCCACAGATGCTGACTGAGCTGATGAGTATTTCCAGCACTTTTTGTTCTAGTTAGGAAGTCCTGGCATTGGGAGTTTCTGCCCCTAGTGTATCATTCAACAGATGGAGGATCTAACTCCTACCTGTTTTTCTTTGGCCTCCTTCTCTCGAGAGACAATGGGTAAGTGCCTGAAGGTGGTCAGTGGTTTGTGAAGCAGCGCCTGGAGTGGCTATAAAGGTCAATTCTAGAGTGACAGACTCTTCCACAGGTGCTGCAGATAAAATTGTTTGTCGGGGCTGTTACAGTTGGCTCTCCCCTTGCGCGTCTGTCCTTTTTCCTGCCAACTGCTAAGTCTCTTCGACTCGCCACTCTTTAGCCCCGCCTGTATGGCTGTCCGCCAGCTCTGGCGATCACTGGCAACTGACTCCCACGACTTGTGATCAATGTCACAGGACTTCATGTCGCGTTTGCAGACGTCTTTAAAGTGGAGACATGGACGGCCGGTGGGTCTGATACTAATGACGAGCTCGCTGTACAATGTGTCCTTGGGGATCCTGCCATCTTCCATACAGATCACATGGCCAAGCCATCTCAAGCGCCGCTGGCTCAGTAGTGTGTATAAGCTGAATATGTTGGCCGCCTCAAGGACTTCTGCGTTGGAGATACGGTCCTGCCACATGATGCCAAGGATTCTCCAGAGGCAGTGAAGATGGAATTAATTGAGACGTCACTCTTGGCTGACATATGTTGTCCAGGCCTCGCTGCCGTAGAGCAAGGTACTGAGGACGCAGGCCTGATACACTCGGATTTTTGTGTTCCGTGTCAGTGTGCCATTTTCCCACACTCTCTTGGCCAGTCTGGACATAGCAGCGGACGCCTTTCCCACGCGCTTGTTGATTTCTGCATCGAGAGACAGGTTACTGGTGATAGTTGAACCTAGGTAGGTGAACTCTTGAACCACTTCCAGAGCGTGGTCGCCGATATTGATGGATGGAGCATTTCTGATGTCCTGTCCCATGATGCTTGTTTTCTTGAGGCTGATGGTTAGGCCAAATTCGTTGCAGGCAGCAGCAATCCTGTCGATGAGTCTCTGCAGACACTCTTCTGTGTGGGATGTTAATGCAGCATTGTCAGCAAAGAGGAGTTCCCTGATAAGGACCTTCCGTACTTTGGTCTTCGCTCTAAGATGGACAAGGTTGAACAGCCTGCCATCTGATTTTGTGTGGAGGAATATTCCTTCTTCTGAAGACTTGAACGCATGTGAGAGCAGCAGGGAGAAGACGATCCCAAACAGTGTAGGTGCGTGAACACAGCCCTGTTTCACGCCACTCAGGATAGGAAAGGGGTCTGATCAGGTGCCGCTATGCTGAATTGTGCCTTTCATATTGTCATGGAATGAGGTGATGATACTCAGTCGCTTTGGCAGACATCTGATCTTTGCTAGTAGTCTGAAGAGACCACGTCTGCTGACGAGCTCAAAGGCTTTGGTGAGATCAATGACAGCAACGTAGAGGGGCATCTGTTGTTCACGGCTTTTCTCCTGTAGCTGGCGAAGGGAGAACAGCATGTCAATGGTGGATCTCTCTGCTTGAAAGCCACACTGTGCCTCAGGGTAGACATGCTTAGCCAGCTTCTGGAACCTGTTTAAAACGACTCGAGTGAAGACTTTCCCCACTATGCTGAACAGGGAGATTCCACGGTAGTTGTTGCATTAACTCCTACCAGCTCAATGCAAATAGGTCCCATACATTCTTTGATAGGTTGGGACAAAGTTACAATGGAAGTCCTTTGGAACCTCCACAAAACCTCAAGAGCTTTATGTCAATGGTGGCTCAACAATGGCATGTGCACTAAATTCTCACTATGGATGGAATGCTGTGCTTGCATTTATAAAGCACTTCATCCCATCTCTCACAAGTGTCTCAAAGGCTTTCATATACAATGAATTACTTTGAAGTGTAACAACTTGCTGTAGGCAAACACAGCAGACATATAGCACACAGCAGGATTTCACAACAGTAGGAATGTAGATGAACAGTTTGTTTTGGTCAAGGAAGGAATATTGGCCAGGACACAGAAAGAATGTCCTAATTTTTGAATATTGGTATGGGATCTACCTAATCAGCTCGACGGGACCTTAGTTTAATATCTCATAAAACTACGATGACAACGTAAAAGGGTTAATTTCCACAGCACTGTCAGAGTCTGGTATCTAATTTTTTTGCAGAAACAGAAGTTATGCAGTTATTGTCTGTTTTTTCCACCAGAAGTGCACAGGTGCAAAGAAATAAGCCAAATAAAATTCAAGAGATTGCAAGTCTCTATGGGGCAATTACTTTCCTAGACGTCCCAGCACAAATTTCTAAACGTCCCTCAGAGCCCTTCATGGAACAGGTCCCTGGTTCTACTGAGGGGAGGCCTCATTGACCAGTTGTGGCCATCGAGGTCCCAAATGCAACTTGGTCTGTTTTATGGATAATGTGGAATGCCATCATGTCTCGCCATGGAAGTCACGAGCACCCTGTTTAATTTGGAGGCAACCAAAAATGAAAGAAGCTATTTTTTTCCAGGCCAATCAGCTCATTAAATTTCTGTTAAAAGCCTGAAACAAATGAACAGAGTACAGACGACCACTGCATCTCATATCTTAAATAGAAAGTCTCCTAATTTGTCTCACTTTTACAATGTATTATACTGTAGCGTTCTCCACTAATAAGCAAGTGTTCCAGTGCTGTAAACCTGTCTTGGATGTTGTGAAACAAGAAAGCCACATGCGTGGAGTCCTGAACAGTTGTTTTTGATCCAGTTCTGATGAAAGGTCACAGACTTGAATCATTAACTCTGCTTCTCTCTCCACAGCTGCTGCCAGACCTGCTAAGTATTTCCAGCACTTTCTGTTTTTATTTCAGATTTCCAGCATCTGCAGTATTTTGTTTTTGTTTTTGAAGTAGTGTTCCCTACCCATCCCTCTTTCCTGTTCTACCATTGTGAATGACAAATAGGACTTGAAACAAAATCATGAACAGTTTTGAAAGGGTAAATAAAGAGAAATTGTTTCCCATGGCAGGAGGGTCAGTAACTGGGTGGGGGCGGTTGGAATGAATTTAAGATGATTGCAAAAGAACTGGAGGCAAAATGAGGAAACATTTTGTCATAGAGTCAGTGATCTGAAACACTTAGAAAGAGTGGTGGAAGCAGATTCAATTGTAACTTTCAAAGGGGAATTGGAAAAATACTTTAAAAAAAAAGAAATTTGCAGGGAAATCAGGGCTGTGGGATTAATTAGACAGTGCTATCAAAGAACCAGCACAGACACAACGGGCTGAAGTGTTTTCTTCTGCGGTGTATTGTTCTATGATTCTAGGGGTTGAATTTTAACCTGACAAGCTGGGTGAGCTTGCGAGCGGGAGGCAGGTTAAAAGAGCTGAAATTGCCAGCATGTCAGGAAACTGGCAGGACCCCATTTACCTTTACCTTTGCCTTTACCCTGTGAGCTGCAGTGAACAGGAAACCCCAGTGGGAAAGGTGAGTCAGCTATTTACATATGTAAAGCTCCAATTATCTGCTTCTTTAATCCTGAATTCTGGCTTTAATCATGTATGCATGGGCTTTCTCGACTTCCTGGAACTTGCCAGGGAAAACAAGGCAAGATGACTGGAGGAGTTGAGGGGGCTGAGTAACTGACAGGCAATAAATGCTTTAAATACTGAGATCTCACAACTGCTTTCTTGTCGAGGTGAAGGTTTTTTCACATAGGACTTGCTCTTAGGGTATGCTTTCACTGTTTTGGAGGTGATTTCTGATACTTTGGAGGTCATTTCTACTGCTTTAGAGTTTATTCTCTTTAATCTGCACTTCCCGCCTGTCAACCTTCTGATCAGCAAGGCAGCCATTTACGCAGCTCTATCGTGGACCTCAGCTGAAGAAAAATATGAGCAGCAGCAACAGCACCAACAGCAGGAGGAGCAGCACCAGTACAGCAGCAGTTGCCTTCTCTCTCAAACATCTGCCACTCCACAGAAGAGAGGGGATGAGCTTGGAGCTCCAGCTCACAGGAAGTGATACCTTCAATGCAGGTTGTACAGGTGGAGGATAAGAATCCAGGACATGACTGAACAGCCGTGCCTCAGGACGCTCAGAGTTTCCTGTCAGGTGGTCGCTGACATTTGCAGCCTCCTGGAAGAAGATCTCCTGCCAAGTGGACCAGGTGAGCATGCATTGCCAGTAGCTGTCAAAGTCTCCACGGCCCTTAATTTCTTTGCCTCTAGATCCTTCCAGAGATCTTCTGGTGACATCTGTAGAATCTCGCATGTGCTGCCCGCAAGTGCATCTCACAGGTGATCAATGCTAAGTTTTCCAGGGCCGGCAGATACGTGTACTCCTCAACTGTTGAGGCCAGTCCGGCTGGATTCCCACAAGTCCAAGAAGTCATCAACTGCACACATGTGGTGATCATGTTTCCCTCAGATCACCCAGGAGTCTTCATCAACCGAAAAGGCTTCCACTCCACCAATGTCCAGCTCATCTGCAACTGCAAAATATCATTAAGCATGTCTGTGCAAGATTCTTAGGGAGTCACCATGATGAGTTCATCCTGCGCCAGCCAAGCCTCTCTGAGATATTTATGACTCAAAGCAGAGTTAGCGGATAGCTCCTGGGAGACAAGGGCTACCCTTGGAAGATGAGGCTGATGACACCTCGCAGGAGCCCAGACAATGATGCCAGGAAAGGTACAACAGAAGATACATGACCACCAGAGCTGTTATAGAACAGGTAATTGGGATGCTGAAGATGAGATTCAGGTGCCTGGACAGATCTGCGGTTGCCATTCAGTATGCACCACCAAAGGTTTCCAGAATGGTAGTGGTCTGCTGCACCTTACACAGCATTGCTGATCTGTGTGGACTAGAGCTCCTGCAGCACTCTGTCTCTTAGGAGGAGTAGGAGTCTTGTTCTATTCCAGAAAGCCAGTTGGTAAAGGATAGAACTGAAGCCAATCTTTGCACAGTTTTATATTTATTTACAGAGTTACACATTACAAGCATGCATCTTCTAATCCAACGACCATTATTTGTAAGGGCTCAAGAGAATCCTTAGTTAATGCCCACCACCTGAATACAATTAAAAACAATTAATATGCAATTAGTAGATTCCCTTCTCTCTGTTCAAATAAAAATTAAAGTTAAAATGTACAGCCAAAATTTCAAAACAAATTAAATCAAAAACCTCCATATTCTGTACAAAGCATTTCATTGAGAGACACCCCTCCTCTAGGACTCTTAACAATTACTTTGTACGTGCATTTCTGTTTGTAAAACAATCAGACAGTCTATGACTTACATTCACCCACTTAATTTTAGAGATTTCCTTTCTATCCAGCATGTTTCAAACCAGCAAGGTCAATCTGTAACCTTTTCTCATTCATACTTTTGTAGCGTATATTATCCCACAATGAACGATTATCTACATAACATTCATTGGGTATACTATCTTCAGTATGCCCTTTGTACAGAATCTTACTTAAAATATTTGACAAATAGAATCCCATATCCACTGCCTTCCCAAGAACCATGTTTCCGCAGCTAAAGTAGTTTTAAAAACCCTTTATATTTTCTTAACTTCCCAAGCTAAAGGACAACATTTCTCATTTTCATCCATATGAAATATTATGAAACCAACTGCACTCAAATATCCATTGGGAAGATTTGCATGCAAAGCATCACTAAAAGTCACTAGTCTCTTGTCCTTTGGGGCACCTAAGGATGGAAACTTAAGAATGCATTTCTTCAGATATTTTTGAATGTTTTATTTGCCCTTAAAACATTTTCTACTTTATGGTGTTTTATCATAATACTGAACACCAATACGTCAGAACTAACATCTGGTCTAGTTTGAGTCCCAACAAATTCAACTGATCAAACAAGCTTCACAATTGCTCTGTCACTTCTTTAGTTATAACATCATCTTTCTGTGATAACGATTAACTGGGATGGGAGTAACACACTCTAAATAGGATTGTTGATTTAAAGTCATTCCAGACCTACTCTGCTTAATATCAAAACCAATATATTTCAAAGCTCCACAAGCAGGACCCTCCAATTTCAAATTCTACTCTAATCTTATTCATAATATATTTTTCAAATTCTGCAGTACCATCTCATAAGAAATCATCAACATATATCATGAAAATGTCTGAAAGTTTCCCTTTATGATACTTATAAAAGATTGCTTTTAGTTGAACACTACTTATATTGAGCAAAACAGATTTTACTGAAAGATACCCTTCCCTGGGCCATAGACACAGTTATTTAGTTTCCATAGTTTTCTGTCAGCATCTGATGCCTCTTTGGGTGGTTTCAGAAACGCTTCTCTCTGAAAGCTATTGCCTTGCGGAAATGCGGCTTTTATGTCCATTGATCTACACGTCTTGAATATGTGGCCAAAAGAGCTAAAACAGATTTTTGGTTACTTTTCCAGCTGTGGGAGAGTTGACTCTGACATCTGTATCATCCAGTCCCTCATCAAAACCCCTAGCAACTTGCCTCGCCTAAGCCTTATAAGTCCCATCTGCAAGGACTTTCTCAGTACAAATCACCTTTCCGATAAGGCTGGCTGTCCCTTATCTGGTCCCTCAGAATAAGCTCCAAACTCTCTCCAACTATCTAATTCCTTTTGTTTTACCTCTCATACTAATTTATCCTCAAGTTTATTGGCAGCCACCTACACTTCATGGTCATGAGGACTTCTGCTTCTAGTTCTGTTCCGAGACTGTTCTGTAGCCTTCATTTCATCGTGTAATCTATTCAAACTATGGTTTCTATTTCTACCTTTATGTCTTGGGGCGACTAATACTGCGAGATCGCCTTCTTACACTATTGGAAGGTCTTTCTCCAATAAATGATTGCTTTCTGATGCAAGAGTCACTTCCAAGCACATCATCTGTACTGGCACTGCACTTTCTTACTTCCCACTCTTTCACCCCATTCTGCCA
Organism: Heterodontus francisci; assembly: GCF_036365525.1. Taxonomy (NCBI): domain Eukaryota; kingdom Metazoa; phylum Chordata; class Chondrichthyes; order Heterodontiformes; family Heterodontidae; genus Heterodontus; species Heterodontus francisci. The sequence goes on from NC_090387.1 coordinate 11,464,929, forward strand.
GTCTATAGACCTCACATCTTGGGCATCATCCTGAATGTTCAACTGATATTTAAACTTGCTGGTAGCTTTTACTGCACGTCCCACAATTGTCACATCCCGTCATATGTTATACCCTTTGGAATATACGTCACCCAAGTACCTACTCTGGGTAATTTTCCTGTGTGTCATGTTCACTCACATGGCCACTATCCAGCCCGTGCTCTACCGTATTCTGTTCCTCAGGACCATCAACACAAAACACATGAGCATTTAAGGTACAAGGTGCCTTGTTTACTTCTATCAGCTGCTCAGAGACTGAGATTTTGTAATTACTCCCAATTAATCATGACGAATAACCCTTAACAGTTTGATTGCCATGTTTGATATCTACTGTCTTACCATCATGACTTATTACCTAACCCAGGCTTTTCCATTCCCCATGATCGTCTCTTTTATAATGCACTAAATCTCCTGAATTAAATTTTGTCTCACATGATCTTATACAATGCCTCAGAGTTCTCTGAATTTTCTCTGAGACCTCAGCCTTGATGAGAATCGATGTAAAGCATTCAAATGTCCAGGACAAAAAAGGAACTAGTCATAGTACCTTCTAGAGCAGAAGGACTATCACACAGAACAGAAGGCAATTTGGGATTTTGCCCATAGGCCAAATGGTAGGGATTGTATCCTCCAACCATCTGAAGTGAGTTCATTGTATGAAGAGGGGAGATGGTGGCGTAGTGGTAATGTCACTGAACTAGTAATCCAGAGGTCCAGGCTAATGCCCTGAGGGCACAGGTTCAAGTGCCACCATAGCAGCTGCTGGAATGTAAAAAAATCAGTTAAATAATTAAAATCTGGAATTGAAAGCTAGGCTCAGTAATGGTGCCATGAAACTATCATGAATTGTCATAAAAAACCCATCTGGTTCACTAATGTTCTTTAGGGAAGGAAATCTGTCATCTTTACCTGGTCTGGTCTACATGTGACTCCAGACCCACAGCAATGTGGTTGACTCTAAAGTGCCCTCTCAAATAGCCTAGCAAGCCACTTAGTTGTCAAAGGCAATTAGGGATGGATAACAAATGCTGGCCTTGCCAGTGATGTCCACATCCCATAGAAGAATTTTAAAAATACCCATGGTTGTCAACTTGCAGTCTAATTGATCAGCTAAGATTTTATGTAGCATTTCATTAATCACCGCGTGATTCCTTTCACAGAGTCCATTGCGAATAAGACTTTCAGCTGTGATACTCTTGGCCATGATGCTCATGTTTTTACACTTGTCTCTGAACTCATCATTGGCCAATTCTTTCCATTTTCAGGTAAAAACCTTGTTAATGCCCCAAGTCCAGTCCCTACACAGTTCTCCATGCTTCTGATTATAATAACCCTTTTGCCCTTACTAAGTATTATTGTAGAAAGACAAAATGTAAGATGAAAATATTTCTGTCTTTGTCACATACTTTTAAATCCATGGCAACTGCCTTGCTGAAGTCCCGTGCCAATGGAAAGCTTACAATAGAATGCAGTGGCGTCCTCTGATACTTTTTACAGATTTCACACTTCTCACTAATCTCTTCTATTAGTCTTGTGCATTCTTCATCAACTAGAGCTGCATCTTTCAGCAGAATTTTTAACGTTTGACAAGTAGGGTGACCAATTTGTGCAACTTTAAGACAATTTGCTGTTTTTCTTTTTGATTCTTATCATCTGATGCCATTAATACTTGTCTAACACACTGATGAGAAACATTAGGTTTTGTTAAGAGGATACAATAATGAGCTGACTGGATAAACTGCAGTTCCAGTGATTTTCCAAAAATAATTGCCTTATCATGCTCCATGTCAAGTTTCATTTTTGCCTTTTTCAGAGAAAATTTACTCAACAGAAAAGGTATCGTACTGGAGACTGCATCATTACTTATAAAATGGCTTATTCAGCTATTTTACATGGAATTACAGTGCTCTTTAGTGACCTCAATCTGTTGTCATTATCAAACGAAAAGCAAGTAATACTTTTATATTCCATAACCTTGTGTTGCTCCTCAATACTTAGTAGATCCCTTGCCACCTGCTCCTAATCCTTTCTGAGGGTGACCTTTGAGGGCCTCCTGACTCTCCCATATCTCTCCTCCTGTCCACCACCACTGCTAATGCCTCCAGCACTGTATCCATGATCCTGTAGCCCACTCTCTGCCCTAGTGTTCCAATTTACTTGCTCAGAATTCCAGCAATAGTATTCAGCAACAGCCTCCGTAATTCAGTGTAGTCTTCCTTTGAGAGGGACAGACGGCCTTTAAGAACAGAAGGCTGGTTGCATCACATGCTATTGGTGAACACTGCTCAGCTGCCTGCTGACCACTGAGGCAGCCACCAGTGGGGCAGATGCTCAGCCCAATGCATGTTCATGACATGGCAGGACCAAATTTATGTGCTCCCCACCAGAACTGGTATGGGCAGGTCACGAATCGCATTCCCTACTCCCGAAAAAAGGCGCAATCCAATTTTTAGCCCACAACCTCGTAATCGTCCAACTTCTCAAATATTCATCTAATTATTCTTTAAAATGTTTCTGCACTGTCAGCCTCCACTATCTCTCTGGAGAATCTATTCTAAACATTCACCATACTCTGAATAAATAGTTTGATCTAAACATTTCCTCTTCTTGCATCCCCTGGTTTTAGAGTTTGTGGCAATCTCAAACACAATATTGGATTTCAATTTATTTATTCATATGAGAATCTTTAATGCTTGAGTAATATCTCTGCTGAGCCTTCTCTCCTTCAGTGTAAGCAATCCCGAGCTCACCAACTATATTATTATGCCAGATACATTAAATTAGCTATCACTTTGGTGGACTTTTTCCGCAGTCCCTCCCATACCTGGATATCCCAGCTGTAGTGCCAGAATTGTACCCCAAGGATGGCCATACCAAAGCCTTTATACAGGCTCATTATACCTTCCTGGGATGTGTGCTCTAAAATGTGACCTGTAAATCACACATTATGAGTAATTTGCAACATGACATATTTGGGAGGAAAAAGTAACTTTGCACCAATGGTTTCCAAAGCTCTTCACCACTAGGGCATTCCTCATCTTATGTCTGGATGAGAATGATTGGTTGGTTGGCATCCTTCAATCTATGAAAGATGATGGACGTTGAGCAAACAATCCATTTAGGTGGGATGTCTTCTCTTGGTGCACCTTTGCTGATGACTGTGAAGGTCAGTCCATGCGAGACAGGTTCTGCCACAAGTACTGCACATGACGCTGTGAGTTCTTTTCGGCATTGGCGCCTGTTGCCAAGTTGCTGTAGCAACTGGTCATTGTGGTAGCGTATGCTAGTCCACAGGATGTGTCGCCATTTCCCTTTCTCACCAGCTAGCGATCCCAAGCACGATAGTCGACATTTAGGGCCTTCATGTCACGTTTGCATCCATTCTTGAAGCGGAGCTTTGGGTGCCCCACTGATCATCTGGCCCTGGTTACATTGCCATACAGAAGGTTCTTGGGTGTGCAAACATCTTCCATCCTGCGGATGTGTCCAATCCACTGAAGCCATCCCCAAGCTTCTGGTATCACACGACTACCAGGAAAATAGAAGGCAAACTTTGGTCTTTTCCCATCTAGCAATTCCTACGTAAGCTTTCAATTTTGCATCTTCTGTCTGCATTTTTAGTGAGCCATCCAGAAATGCTTATATTTTCACAGAAGCAAAATACTGCAGATGCTGGAAATCTGAAATAAAAGCAGAAATGTTGTAAATACTCAGCAGGTCTCGCAGTAACTATGGAGAAAGAAAGAGAGTTAATGTTTCAGGTCTGTGACCTTTCATCAGAACTAGGAAAAGTTAGAAATGCAATAGATTTTGAGCAAGTGAAAGGGGGGAGGGGAGGAAAGAACAAAAGGGAAGGTCTGCGATAGGGTAGCGGGCAGGAGAACAAACAGGAGAAGGGAGATAGAAAGCAATGAAGGTGAACAAAGTAAAAGAGGCAAAAAGGCCTCTACCATCGAGAAGGACAAGGACGGCAGATGCATGGGAACACCACCATCTGCAAGTTCCCATCCAAGCCACACACCATCCTTCCATCACTGTCACTGGGTCAAAATCCTGGAACTCCCTTCCTAACAACACAGTTTCTGTACCTAGACCCCAACTTCCCCTCATACAAGCACCCTCTCATCCCAGAAATCAATCTACTGTTCTGATCAAATTAATCTTTCAATCAACTGCCTAAAATAGAGTCAGTATTAACTCATTGCTGTTAAAGGGAGCTTGCTTTGTGTAAATTGACTGCTGTATTTCCTACATTACAACAGTCAGTACACTTCAAGCCAGTAAACCGCTTTAGGATGTCCTGAGGTTGTGAAAGGAGCTGGATAAGTGCAAGTCCTTTAGTTGGACAGGATAGGATCAGGTCTGATGCTCTCCATAGTCAAATATTGGTTGTATAAACTCATACACGAAGAAGACCATTTAGCTGGGGTCTGTGGGAACCTGTGCAACTGCATCCCAGAATAGGTCAGTGTCCTGAGAGGAGTAAAGGACTAAATTGGAAGTTGAGTAGAATGAACCTATGGGCTGAATTTTATAGGGACCTCGACGTTGGGATCCGTGGTGGGGTGGGGGGGGGTGGCATGAAGATGGCCCTGGATGAAGCCCGCCACCGACCTCGACGCCTGCAGGCCCGTCCCGATCTTGACGGCGGCTGCGAGACCTCGTGGTGGCCCCCATGCCGCTCGATGACGGGCCCGTCATTTAAATATTCAAATTAATTTACATACCTTAGTTAATGAAGTTCCCGTTTCCTCCTGAAGTGCCACCGGGATGAAGAATCCCCATCCAGAGAAATGAGGTGTGACATCTGTGGGTGGGGGGGAGGAGGTAAGTTCATCAGTGCGGGAGTGGAGGGGGGGGGCGGGGCGGAGAGGAGTCTAGGGGGCGATGGGAAGGGGTAAAGGTAAAAGATTCTGAATTTTGAGGGGGTGAGGGGAGGTTATATATTCAACGTAAGTATTTTGCGGGGGAAGGGCAGGAATGACGTAATGCTATTGGAGATGTGCAAGAGTGCCTGGAAGGATTTTTTCAATTATTTTTATTAACTTTAAATTCACTGTCCCTTTAAAAATGTCAATTGTCATTTAGGGTTGTGAGGCCTTGAATAATGGTGCCGGTGCCTGCGCAGTGGCGCCAGACGCCGTTACTGGGGACGGCTCGCCCGCCCCCTCCATATCATCTGGGGTGGGGGGTGGGGTGGGGTGTCATTTGCCCCGGGCATGTTAATGAGCAGCCCATTTACTCTCTGGATTTTAGAAGAATGAGAGGTGATCTCATTGAGATGTATTAAATTCTTAGAGGGCCTGGTAGGGTCGGTGCCCTGGCTATAAGATCATTGACTCAGGATAAGGGGTTGACCGTATAGATCTGATATGAGGAGAAATTTCTCTACTTCAGAGGCCTGTGGATACTCAGTCGTTGAATATATTTAAGACTGAGATCGATAGATTTTTGGGGACTGTGGGAATCAAGGGATATAGGGAGGAAAAGTGAAAGTGAATTGCAGAGCAGGCTCACAGGGCTTTACGACCTACTTTTGCCGCTAATGAGACTGAGGCAAACTTTCCTGCTCCTCTTTGAAATAGGGCCATAGGATCCTTTACATTCACCTAAGGGGGCAGACAGGTCCTCAGTTTAACATCTTATCCACATGGCAGCACGTCCAACTGTGCAGCAACCCTCAGTGCTCCATTGAAGTGTCAGCCTCAATTAGGTAGTCAAGGCTGTGAAGCGGGACTTGATCCAACGACCTTCTGACTCAGAGGTGTGAGTGAGCCACAGCTGACACCCGCAGCACAACAGAACATAAGCTGAAAGGGAACGTTGGTTGAAAACCAAAACACTTTTTTCCCCTGTGCACTTTTATCCCTTTTCGAAAAAAGCTTGCTGAGATTTTCTGCTGTGCTTCTGCTTCTTTGAAAAGAAAGAAAACTGATTATTTTTCTGACCTCCCTGAATCCCAAATGAAGTCATGTTCTGGGTAGTATTAAACAAATAAAACAACACAGTTCTTCCATTTCAATAGACATATTAACTGTCTCAGCAAGGCGCATCAACTAACAGGCAGCAAGCCTTAAATTTTGCCTGCAAACAAATGTACCCACTGAGCAGATCACAAGACACCTTGCTGCTTAAAACAGGATGCTTTATCAAGGTATCATCAGTACTTTGAAGAGCTCTTCTCTGGTCACCTATAGCCTGAAGGTTACAATGAAAAACAAAAGATCAATTTTCCTTGATTTGAGGGATGTTTATAGATAAAGGAAAAATAACGTAACAGGAAAGTACAAGGTGCCGTGAAAGACTGTTACAGAGTAACCAGACAGAAAAGTAGGAACAAAGGATCAATCTCTTAGAAATATCCAATACACCTTGCTTCAAATAGAATTACATAGAATTCATAGCACAGATAGAGACCATTCAACCCAACTGGTCTCTGCTCCAACACAAGTCTTCTCCCACTCTGTTTCATCTAACCCTATCGACATATCCTTCCTTTCTCCCTCATGATGTATTTATGAATTACATTGTGTTTGTTACGATCCTTATGCAGCAAAACGTAGCAAAGTTCACAAAAATAGTAATGGCAAATTAATCTTCTTTTGAAAGGTGTTGACTGAGGAAAGAATGTTGGCCAGGGCACCAGAGAACTCACTGGCTTTCCTCAAATTGCCTGATGGGATCTTTTACTTCCATCTGAGCTAAGGGGATTCAATATAATGTTCTGTCACAAAAAATGGCCTCTGATAATTCAGCACTGCCTCAGTACTGCATTAAAATTAGATAGGAAAGTAACGACTGCCGCCAATGCTGTTAGGCTGGACAGGCTTGTTCCTTCCCCACAACATGTGAACTTAGCCTTCTTACAGATTCTAGCCAATTAATTCAATCTTACAAGAAGGAATGCTATGTAGCTCCCTGCCCCCAAAGGTAACTAAGTGAAACTACAGAACATCTAAATAATCTTCCAGCCTACATCATTCATTTTTGACAGGTTGCTTTCCATGTCGTGGTACTTTGAATTTGAATCTCTACTTTTGCTTCAACCTTGCTAATTTCAGACACGTCCTCTGGTTCTGTGATCACAGCCCAACTTAAATAGCCTGCTCATGTCTCCTTCATCCCTGTCACTCAGTATTTTACAGATTTCTCTTTCAACCTTTTCAATCACTTAGATCTTTAAGCCTTTTCTCATAGATTTAATCATAAATCGTGGAAGTATTTTGTGGTTCCCCGAGTTTGCCACAGTTTATTTTTAAAGGTAGAATGCCCATAATTCCATAGGATATTCCAAAAGTGACCCACAAAAGACATTTTCAAGATCAGAAGAACTTTCTTTGACAAATTTACTCAAGTTACATCCCAGTTCTTGATTCACACAAACCAATTTTCCGTTTCCTACTTTTCTGATAGACATTTGTTGATCAAAAGATGATATCAGAAATTAAACTTGATGAAGAAGGCATTTTGGTTCATTTGATCTCCTCCTTCTAGACTAGCAACCCTACCATATAGTGGGGTTCCCCAGGAGTCGGCATTAGGACCACTGCTTTTCTTGATACATATTAATAACCTAGTCTTGGGTGTGCAGGGCACAATTTCAAAATTTGCAGATGGCACAAAACTTGGAAGTATTGTGAACTGTGAGGAGGATAGTGATAGACTTGAAGAAGACATAGACAGCCTGGTGGAATGGGTGGACATGTGACAGATGAAATTTAATGACGAGAAGTATGAAGAGATGCATTTTGGTAGGAAGAATGAGGAGAGGCAATATAAAATAATAGATACAATTCTAGAGGAGGTGCAGGAGCACTGGGACCTGGGATATATGTGCACAAATCATTGAAGGTGGCAGGGCAAATTGAGAAAGCGGTTAATATAGCATTCAGGATCCTGGGCTTTATAAGTAGAGGGATAGAGTACAAAAGCAAGGGCGTTATGATGAATCTTTATAAATCACTGGTTTAGCCTTAACTGGAGTATTGTGTCCAAATCTAAAACACTTTAGGAAGGATGTGAAGGCATTAGAGAGGGTACAGAAAAGATTTACGAGAATGAGACCGAAACAGCTCTTATCAATTTCACAAATGACATCCTATGTGATGGTGACAAAGGTAAACTTTCCCTCCTTGTCTTTCTCGACCTGTCTTCAACATTACATCAACCGCCTCCTCCAAAGCCTCTTCACTGTTGTCCAGCTGGGTGGGACTGCTCTCACTTGGCTCCATTCTTATCTATCTAATCATAGCCAGAGAATCATTTGCAATGGCTTCTCTTCCTGGTCCTGCACTGTTACCTCTGGTATTCCCAAAGGATCTATCCTTGGTCCCCTCCTATTTCTCATCTACATGCTGCAGCTCAGTGACATCATCTGAAAGCACAGTGTTAGTTTTCACATGTATGCTGACGACCACAGGCTGCATTTTAAGACTCTGCTGCCGAAGTAGGCAGAGGACGTAAAAAATGCGGCCTGCGCGCACGAGCACCACGTCGCAGAGCCGCCGTGATTTCAAATGCAGCAGCTCATTTGTATGGCTGCGGCGCCCGTCCCCCGCGATGACGTGGAGGGGGCGGGTGAACCGTCACCAGCAATGGCGTCTGGTACCAATGTGCAGGTGCTGGCACCATTTTTAAAGGGCTTACAGCCTTCAATGGACATTTAAAATTTAAAGGGCCAGATAAGTTAAAGTTTCGCATAAAAGAATTAAATGACCTTTCCATGCATTTCCCCCCACTACCCCCCCCCCACCCCCACCATGGTATTTCAAAATATTCCTGCCCTTTCCCCCCCTCCCCCCCGGAATTCCTATATTGCGAATTTGACCTTTCCCCTGGCAAAGCTCATCACCTTTGTCCTTTACCCCTTCCCATCACCCCCACGACCAATCCACAGACTTTTCACCCCGCTCCGCCCCTCCTGTACAGAGGAAAAAACCTCCTCTCCCCTCCCCACAGGTGTCACGCCACGTTTCCCCGAAAGGGGATTTGAAGGCGCGGCATTGTTGGCCACCCGAATGAAGATCGGTGCAATGATTAAGGGTCTGGAATGCACTGCCTGAGAGTGTGGTGGAGGCAGACTCAACTGTAGCTTTCAAAAAGGAATTGGATAATTATCTGAAAAGAAAAAATTTGCATGGCATGGGGAAAAGGTAGGGGAGTAGACTCGCTGAGTTGCTCCTGCAGAGAACCAACATGGACACGATGGACGGAATGACCATCTGCAGTGCTGTAGCCATTCTATGATTCTATGATTCTACCTTCTTCCCAATATAGCATCTAGTCTGATGTCTGGACCTCAACTACTTATGCCTAACAAGATGCTTCTACTGCTGAGATATATCCTGATGTTTATCTTGGACTATCCTTTCAATCATCCATGATTCATGTCGTGTTCAATGGTTTAATTGATCTGTGTTTAACTGATATGTTAATCTGTTCACTGATCAATGTTCACTGTACTTAATTGCTTAAGCCTGTGGGTGGAGCTTAAGGGTTATGTAACTGAAACTACATACAAGAAAGTTCTGGATAAAGAGAGTTCTGTAGAGACAATGTACTGAAATCCTGTAAGTGCTGAGATATTTTAAAGTACTGTAAACAAATCTGTTGTTGACTTGGAACTAGTGTCACCTCTGCATTGCTCTGAGATAAATCAGATATATATCCAGCAAACCGGTGAACACATAACAATTCTTGTTATTTTATAAATGCTTGTGGGATATTGTTGGTGCAAAATAACTTGTCACCTTTGCCTATTGAGCAAACACCACTCTTCAAAATCATTCACTGTGGGAGGTGCTTTGAGACATTTTGATGTGATAAGTTTCTGTATAAATGCTATTTTTCTGTATTATTCCTATTCCAACGTGCTGAAACTGAAATTATTTTCCCCACAGTTTCTCCTCTTGGCCTTCAACTTCTGAGGATGCTGACAGATTCTGGAATATTGCTCCCTAGGTACCACCAGCCTTTTAGTACTTCATCTCAATGGCTGTTCTTGATGGGTAAGAACATTTGACCAAGGAGACATTTTAGCTTAGCCAGATATTCTGATTAGCCCCACGCCCATGCACATGAACTGTGTAACAGTGGTTTGTGATAGGAATAGGAATCCTGGCTGATTCCCGTCTCTCCAATCCAGTGACATTGGAACCAATTAATTTGCGCATAACTGCCTTTTCTTTATTTGTTCTTGAGATGCGAACATCGCTCGCTAGGCCAGCATTTATTTCCCATCCCTACTTGTCCTTGAGAAAGTGGTGGTGAGCCATCTTCTTGAACCGCTGCAGTCTAAGTGGTGTTGGTACCAATAGGGAGAGAGTTCCAGGTTTTTGACTCAGCGACAGTGAAGGAATAGTGATATAGTTCCAAGTCAGGATGGTGTGTGACTTGGACAGGAACTTGCAGATGGTGGCAATACCATGCATTTGCTGCCCTTGTCTTTCTAGGTGGTAGAGGTCTCAGGTTTCAGAGATACTGTTGAAGGAGCCTTGGCGAGTTTCTGCAGTGCATCTTATAGATCGTACACACTGCCGCCACTGTGTGCCGGTGAAGGAGGGAGTGAATGTTTAAGGTGGTGCATAGGGTGCCAAGCAAGTGGGATGCTTTGTCTTGGATGGTGTTGAGGTTCCTGAGTTTTGTTGGAGCTGCACCCATCCAGGCAAGTGGAGAATATTCCATCACGCTCCTAGCTTGTGCCTTGCAGATGGTGGACAGGATTTAGGGAGTAAGGAGGAGAGTTACTCGCCACAGAATTCCCAGTCTCTGTCTTGCTCTTGTAGCCACTGTAGTTATATGGCAAGCCAGTTAAGTTTTTGGTCAATGGTAATCCGCAGCATGTTGATGGTGGGGGCTTTAGTAATGGTAATGCTTTTGAAAATCAAGGGGAGATGGTTAGATTCTTTCTTGTTGGAGATGGTCATTGCCTGGCACTTGTCTGGTGTGAATGTCACTTATCAACCCAAGCCTGAATGTTGTCCAGGTCTTGCTGTATGTGGCCATGGACTGCTTCTATATCTGCGGAGTTGTGAATGGTACTAAACACTATGCAATTATCAGTGAACATCCCAACTTCAGACCTTATGTTGGAGGGATGGTCATTATTGAAGCAGTTGAAGATGTTTGGGTCTAGGACACTACCCTGAGGAACTTCTGCAGTGATGTCCTGTGGGTGAGATGATTGACCTCCAACAACCACAACCACCTTCCTTTATCCCAGGAATGGCTCCAACCAGTGGACAGCATTCCCCTTTCAATTTTGCTAGGGCTCCTTGATGCCACATTTGATCAAATGCTGCCTAAATGTCAAGTGCAGTCACTCTCACCTCACATCTTGAATTCAGCTCTTTTGTCCATGTTTGAACCAAGACATTCATGAGATCTGGAGCCGAGTACCCCCAGCAGAACCTAAACTGAGCAGCAGTGAGTATATTGTTGCTAAGTAAATGCCACTTGAAAGCACTGTTGACGACACATTTCATCACTTTCTGATGATTGAGAATAGACTGATGGGGAGGTAATTGACCAGCTTTGAATTTGTCCTGCTTTTTATGGACAGGACATACCTGGGCAATTTTCCACATTGTCGGGTAGATGCCAGTGTTGTAGCTATACTGGAATAGATTGGCTAGGGGTAAGGCTAGTTATGGAGCACAAGCCTTCAGTACTACTGCCAGGATGTTGTCAGTGTCCGTTGCTATATCCAGTGCCTTCAGCAGTTTCTTCATATCCGTGGAATGGGCTGAACACTGGCATCTGTGATGCTGGGGACCTCAGGAGGAGGCCGAAATGGATCATCCACTCAGCACATCTGACTGAAAATGGTTGCAAATGCTTTAGCTTTGTCTTTTGCACTGGCTCCCCCATCATTGAGAATGAGAGTATTTTTGGAGCCTCCTCCTTCTCCAATTAGATGCCCACCACCATTCATGACTGAATGTGGCAGGTCTGCAGAGCTTTGATCTGATCCATTGATTGTGGGATTGCTTAGCTCTGTCTATCACACACTGCATCTGCTGTATGCATGTAGTGATGTGTTGTTGCTTCACCAGATTGGCAGCTCATTTTTAGGTATGTCTGGTGCTAGGTCCTGGCATACTCTTCTGTACTCTTCATTGGACTAGGGTTGATCCCCTTTTTTGATGATAATGGTCGAGTGAGGGATCTGCAGAGCCATGAGGTTACAGTTTGTTATTGAATACAATTTTGCTGTTGCTGGTGCCCACAGAGCCTCATGGATGCCCAGTTTTGAGCTGCTAGATCTTTTCTGAATCTATGCCATTTAGCACAGCGGTAGTGCCGCACAGCACAATTGAGGGTATCCTCAGTGTGAAGTCGGGACTTCGTCTCCACAGGGACTGTGTGGTGGCCACTCTTACCAATACTGTCATGGACAGATACATCTGCGACAGGTAGATCGGTGAAGGTGAGGTCAAGTAGTTTTTTTCCCTCACCACCTGCCGTATGGTCCAGTCTGTCCTCAGAACTCAGGAAGCTCTGTCAATAGTAGTGTAACCGAGTTCCTATTGGTGATGGACATTGAAGTTCCCCCAACCCCCACCACCCTGAGTGCATTCTGTGTCCTTACTACCCTCACTGCTCTTCCAAGTGGCGCTCAACATAAAGGAGTACTGATTCATCAACTGAGTGAGGGCAGTAGGTGTTGTTAATCAACAGCAAGTTTCCTTGTCCGTATTTGAACTGACGCCTTGAGTCTTCATGGGGTCCGAAGTCAATGTCGAGGACTCCCAGGACCACTGTATAGCACAGTGCTGCCACTTCTGGTGGCTATGTCCTGGAATGGTGCTGCGAAAGAATGGGACATTGTCTGTAAGGTATGATTTGGTGAGTATGACTATGTCAGACTGTTGCTTGACCAGTCTGTCCCAATTTTGGCAAGAACTCCCCAGATGTTGATGAGAGGGATTTTGCAGAGTTGACTGGGCAGGATGCACCTTTGTCGTTTCCGATGCTATGTCGATACATCTGGTTCGATTCATATTTGTCTTTTCTGATGCAGTTTAATACAACTGACTAGATTATTAGGCCATTTATGAGAGCAGTTAAGAATCAACCACATTGTTGTGGGTCTGGAGTCACATGTCGGCCAGACTTGGGAAGGACACCAGATTTCCTCCCCTCCAGGGAATTAGTGAACTAGATGGGATTTTACAACAATCCGGTAAGTTTTTAATCACTATCCCAGATGTATTAATTAATTTAATTTAATTTAAATTCCCCCATCTGCCCTGGTGAGATTTGAATGAATGTCTCCAAACCTAGGTCTCTGGATTGTTAGTCCAATAACATTTCTACTATGCTAGCGTCCTCATTCCGCCCAATGGATATGCTACTTGCTTAACAACTCAAATGTTGGGAGTTAAAATTGAACAATGACAAGGTGTGAATCAGAATTCAATAAAACTATGACTGACAATACCGAACAAAAGTAAATGAAAATTGCCAGATTTTCATGAAATATCCAACATCTTTAAGGAAAAGGGCCCATCATCCAATCTGGTCTGGACTGCATGTGATTCCAGTTCCACGCTATGAGACTAACTGTTTATCTTCTCAGGACAAGTAAGGCAGAAATTATTGCCTATTTCTTGTAGGTAACATCAGTGTCACCTACATCCCAAGAGCCAATAAAGGAAACTAACTTTCCCATTGCTGCATAAACAGGAAAGGTTAAACTTTCTGTATAGTTGAGCATCAGGTCACATGATGATTCTGTCCAGTGAGCTATCAGGAGAGTTACAGCCTTCCATTTAATAAAAAAAAAAATCACCTGCTTTCAATCAGAGTGACTGTTATCTCTTTTATACTCATCACATAGCTGGGTGCCATCTGCAGATTTTATCATATACAATTACAGCACTCCCTCAGCACTGTTCTGGAATGTCAGCCTTGATTATTGTGTTCAAGTCTCTACTGTGGGACTTTGTGATTCAGAGGTAAGTAAGCTACCGCTGAGCCACAGCCGACAACCCCTCAACTTTCCAAACTGAAGGGAATACAAGCCATGTTTACGCAACCTACCTTCATAAATTTAACCCTTTGAGCCATGTATCATTCTGGTCAATCTGTGCTGTACCCTGAAATTCTGCAGTAGTGGCAGATCCCTGTCTTTACTTGCAGTTGAGGAATCTTGTTCTCACTTGTATCTAACCTAACAATTCTGAAAGTTACCACTGCCCTGAAAGTTAGGGTTAGATTTATGAAACAGAATCCTACTGAAATGTACAGGGGTACAACTTCCTTTCAAATAAATGAGTCAAACCATCAGAGATAGGAATTTAGTATAGTGCTTTAAGCTTTTGTCTGGTAGCATCACCGACACTAATTTCAACTCTTTTGCAACCAGGCAAACTGGAAATTGGATACGCTAATTTGTCAAATAGCTGCAATGGTCTGTAAAAAGGACTGCAGTTCGTATAATAGGTTATCTGAATAATTAACCCTTCAAAAAAAAAACTATTATGCATGTTGTGAATTAGGCAGATAAAGAGTACACAAGTCTGGCCTCGTCTGCTAGAAAGTGGCACAGGAGATATTTCTTCACGCAAAGGGTTGTGAATCTTCAGAATTCTCTACCCCAGAGAGCTGTGGATGTTCAGTCGTTGTATACTCAAGACAGAGGTCAATAGAATTTTGGATAATAAGTTAATTAAGGGATATGGGGATTGTGTAGGAAGGTGGAGTTGACGTAGAAGATCAGCCACGATCTTTTAAATGGCAAAGCGGGATTGAAGGGACAAATTGCCTACTCTAGCTCTTATTTCTTATGTTCCCATTCTTATGTATGATTCTATGACTATGAAATTGGAGAGGAAAATGCTCAAACAAGACAATGAACAAATATCCGGAAGACATTACAGAAAGAGAATAACAGTGGAGTTTTTGTCCAAATTCTTAACAGTGTGCAGGAGCACAGAGGTCTCAGATAGATACTGGCAGTAAACACCAGATGGGAGTCTGGCTTTTTTAAAGTCAAGACATTAAATGAGATATTGTTTAGGTCACAGTATTACATGCTGTTCTGTGCATCATATTGTAGAAAAAAGGTTAAAGCAAGGATAGGATACTGTGAAAATTCACTGGAAGGAGACTAGGGATGAGAAATTATAGTTATGAACAATAACTTGAAATTTGGAGCAGAGAAAACTAAGAGGGAATCTAATAAAAAGTTTTCAAAATTTTGAAAAAGTTTGAGATAATAAATAAATATTATTCTTACTATTTGGCAAATTAGTAACGAGGTGGCATTGACTTGGGATTACCCTGAGAACAAGCTAGAAGTTAGAATATTTTTTTTTAACACAGAGGGTTATTACAGCATGAAATACTTTAACTCAAGTGGCCATGAAACAGTAGATATCACATTATTTAAAAGGAATTGAACAAGTTTTTGAAGAAGAATAATATAAAAGGAAGGGGAGAACAGGCTTAAAGTAAACAGTTCTCTTGGATGAGCTGGGGCCACCACAAGTGCAATAACCTGTGAACTCCTTCCACACTGAATATTTTTTATTTATTTAGAGATACAGCACTGAAACAAGCCCTTCAGCCCACTGACTCTGTGCTGACCAACAACCACCCATTTATACTAATTCTACATTAATTCTATATTCCCTACCACATCCCCACTATTCTCCTATCACCTGCTTACACTAAGGGCAATTTACAATGGCCAATTCACCTATCAACCTGCAAGTCTTTGACTGTGGGAGGAAACCGGAGCACCCGGCAGAAACCCACACGGTCACAGGGAGAACTTGCAAACTCCGCACAGGCAGGACCCAGAACTGAACCCAGGTTGCTAGAGCTGTGAGGCTGTGGTGCTAACCACTGCGCCACAAATAGCTTGCTTCTATGCTATAATTTTATCAAATTTATGCGTATGACACCTAGCACAACATTCATTCCCAAAAAATTCCAAAATGACGTTATTGTTTCTTACTGATGTTGGCCGAAAGCAAAAATTTCTGTGATCAGTCCATCTGATGTTCCATCTGATAAATGCTCAAAATGTTGTACAGTAGTGTACTAGGCTTGTAATCCAGAACATATGTGTTCAAATCTCACCATGGCAGTTTGACAACTTGAATTCAATTTAAAACATCTGGAGGTAAAAATATTGATATCAGTAAACTTAACTATGGAGCTGTTGGATTGTCTTAATAACCCATCTAGCTCACTAATAGACTTTAACCAAGGACATCTGCCGTCCTTACTGTCCTGGGTCTATGTGTGACTCCAGTCTCACACCAATGTGGTTGACTGTTAACTGCCCTCTGAGGTGGCCTAGAAAGCAATAAATGCTGGCCTTGCCAGAGACACCCAAATCCCAAGATTAAATATTTAAAAAAACTACTAAATATGGGTTTAGGAAAGCAAATGGATGTTTGTTCATGAGCGTAACTGCGATTTTGAAGTAATCTGCTCTTGGTTCCATCCACCCGATCCTCAAAAACACATCACAGACCATTTAATTATCTCAGGATTATAGGACCTACATCCAGAGAAATCAGCCTTCTTACATTCTTATGCTGAGTGAATGGAAAACATAGCATGATAAGATGGAGAAATGGACTTTATCTTAAGCCTCCATTATTTCAAACAATAATTGATACCATTGTTCTAATCCCTTCCCCTCAAAGGGATTTTCATTTTGTGTCAGCCTATTTTATTTTAAACTGTTTATTGAAATTTTGCAATACACAAAGCCACCAGGGCAGGATGGAAATCCCAATATAATAACACTGTAATGCTTGAATTTATATAACACATTATCACATTGAACCAGCTCAAAATGTTTTTAACATTATGCATTACATTTTGAAGTACAGTAACTGTTGTCACGTCAACAATTCCAGAAGCCATTCTGCATCAGCAACATCCAACAAACACCAACAAAATGAAAGATCAGTTAACGTGTTCCAGTAGAAGTTCCTTGACCTCAAACATCGACCCTGGTTCGCGCTCCACAGATGCTGTCTGACTTGCTGAGTATTTCCAATGCTTTCTGCAGCATTTTGCTTTTGATAAACAACAATTTGTATCTGTATAGTGCCTTAACATGGTAAAATGTCCCAAGTTGTTTCACAGGAATGATTATGAAATAAAATTTGACAATGAGCCTATAAGGAGTTATTAGGACAGACAACCAATAGCTTAGTCAAAGTGGTATTTTATAAGGAGTGGCTTAAAGGAGGATATAGAGGAGTTGAGAGGTTTAGGGGGTAATTGCAAACTAAGGGCGCAGGCAATCGAAGGTACGGTCACCAATGGTGGTGCGCTGAAATCCAGGGATGTGCAACAGGCCAGAATTGAAGGAGTGCAGAGAACTCGGAGAGTTGTAAGGCTGGAAGAGATTGCAGAATTACTGAGGGGTGACACTATGGAGGGATTTGAAAATACGGATGAAAATGTTAACGTCAAGGCCTTACCGGAGTAGGAGTCAATGTAGATCGCTGAACGTAAGGGCGATGGGTGAACGGAATTTAGTGTGAGTTGAATACTGGCAGCAGAGATTTGAATGAGTTCAAGTTTATGGAGGATGGAAAATGGGAGGCCAGACAGGAGAGCATTTGAATAGTCAAGTCCACAGATAACAAAGGCATGGATGAGGGTTTCAGCAGCAGGTAAGCAGAGGCAGGGACAGAGACAGACAACGTTAATCACTTAATCTGTATTTCGTGATGTTGGTTGAGGAGAAATGTTCTCCGGGATATTTGGAGACTACTTGCTCCTCTTCAACTGATTAAATGAGATGCTTACCATTCCATCTGAACCACAAAAACAGGAGAATTAAACCTCAGTTTAGCTCCTTACCTGATAGATGCATGCTGAAGTCAAACATTTGCCACTTTAGTCCCAGAATAACTACAAAGCAAATGGGATCCCAGCAGGAAGAACGAGTACCTGCACAGTTGCCGGGTCCTCCAAACTCCAGTGCAGGAGAGACAATGTTGAAGAAGTCAACACAATCCTTCAACTAATGAGAAGCAATTTGATTCCACATCAGCCAATGGTGTTCTTCTAATTTTCTCTGTGATGAGAAGAAGCATTCCTGTTTTTTCTATGCAATAGTAAGTCATTCAATAGTAAGTAATGAATTCAGCCTCTCAGAGTATGCTCCAGCCCAAGCTTATGTGATATTTGATTTCCAGTGATATCACTAAGAATAAGTGTCAGCTAGGCTTTGGGAGGGCATTTTAGAAATAGGAACAGTTAGCAAATCTTTGGATTTGGGTCTTGGGACTGCCCCATACTCATGCAATAAAACTCACATCAAATTGATTCCAATATTCTAATTCCTTCCTTTGAGAGAGGATTTACTGCTGTGTATACCTGTCAGATTCTGTATGACCTTCAGCGTGCAAATGAATTAATCTGTGCTTCTGGTTCACTGTTTAAAATAGTACAGTAGCAGCAAGCTATAATCCTCCTCTAAGACCACAATTCTCTTGCACCATCCATACTCTCTCAATCTGTTTGACTGCTCTCATTTTTCTGCATTCTTTAATGGAGTAGATATGACTTTAAATATGTCAGCAGTGATTGATATTTGAGTAGGAGGGCAAAGAGGGGAGCTACCTTGGTTCAATCCGCTAAATTGCTCAAATAGTTCTCTGGTTTCAACAGCAATGAAATACACAATTGGGTAAAATTGCACAGTTTTATGTTGGGTCCTTATACATCAAAATCACCTCTTGGGGTAGATTCAGTAAACTTTTGAATGCCATCAGGTATCCTGGACTGACTTAATTCCACAAGTGTCTCTTTAAAAAACTGAGAGAAAGAGATAAAGCGTGTGAGAGAGAGAGAGAGAGAGCACCATGATCCTGTGATCAAGAATCCATGTTTTAATTTTATAGCCCAATCTTCAGCTCTTTGACCAAGGTTCCCTGCAGAGTGTGTGAGATTGGTGAATTGTCCAGAAATGTTAATGCAGATGGGTGGGTATTCTGGCAACATACTAAAATGTCCCAAGGAGTTTCATTGGAGCATTACTAAACAAAATTTCACACCAAAACACATAGGAGACATTAGGACAGGTGATCAAAGGCTTGTTCAGAGGTAGGTTTTAAGGAGTGTCTTAAAGGAGGAGAGAGAGGAAAGATATAGGGAGGGAATTCCTGAATTTAGGGCCTAGGCAGCTGGAGAAACAGAAAAATTTGGGGCACTCAAAGCCAGAATTGGAGGAACGCAGATGTTTCAGAGGATTGTATAGCTGGAGGAGGTCACAGAGATAGGGAGGAACAAGGCCCTCGAGGGGTTTGAAAACAAAGATGAGATGTCAATTTAAACCACATCATGAGGGAAGAAGGAGGTTACTCACATGCTGGAGGAACAGCTGCCAAAGGCGGAGTGATTAAAATTTGGGACACTCAAGGCCAGAACTGGAGGAACGCAGAGGTTTCAAAGGGTTGCACTGGAGGGTCAGGTTACATAACATGTTCAATTCTCTACAGAGAGACTTGAACCCTCAGCTTTCTAACTCAGACAAAGAATGTTGCTTACTGAACCATGGCTGCCAGAGCAAAGGTTTATGCTTCCTGTAGCCCAAACTTCTCCTCTACCCTCCTGTGAGATGGCCCTGCTGACCACCCCACCACCCCCCCCCCCACCCCCCACCCCCCCCAACCACGTCTAAACCGAATTGCCACACTTAATTAAGTCCTGGCAGGCAGCGATTACAGGCAGCTTCCTGCCCACTTCTGGAATGAGTGGAAAGTTGGTCATCATTATGTTAATGAAGCATGGTGGCTACAAATGCTGTTGCTTCATTCTGTGATGGGCAGCTAGGAACTTAACTGAAACTAGAAGACAGAATAGGACTGTTTCAGAATAAGTATACTGGAGAATATTATCCATACATGCAATCCTAATGTAAGATTATTTTCAAATAAAAGGTTTTTGGGAAGAATGTAATCTGTGAGACAAATAATTTGGCTAATCCATTCTCACTTTCTTTCTCGCAACTTAATTAATTTAACCAAAGAAGACCGACAACTGCAGTGAACCATAGTACAATAAGCTAGCTAAGGTGTCAGATGTAGCTCTGTTGGTTGCACTCTCACCTCTAAATCAGAAGGCTATGGGTTCAAACTCTACTCCAGGGACGTTACTAAATAATCTAAGCTGTCACATCTGTGCAATGTTGAAAGTGTTTCCTTTCAGAAGAGGCATTTGACTAAGGCCCTGTCTGTCTGTTCAGGTGGATGTAAATTATCCTGTGGCACAGTTTGAAGCAAAGGAGTAGAGTTCCCTCAAGTCCTGACCATGCCTTAACCTACACCATTGAATAACATGTTAAGTCTCTCCCCCAAAAGGCTGAGGATGCTGGGTCAATTGAAATGTTCAAGGCAGAGATTGATAGTTTTTTGCTTGTGTAAGAGTATCAAGGGATAAGGAGCAATATCAAGTAACTGGAGTTGATGTACAGATCAGCCATGATCTAATTGAATAATGGTGTAGACTCGAGGGTTTGAATAATCTACTTCTGTTCTTATGTGCAGGTAAATGTTAAAGATACTATGAATCTACTTGAAGAAGAGCAGAGAGCTCTCCTAGCCAATGCTTCTCCTGTAATCAACACCAACAAAATTAGATTAACTAGCTATTCAACTCATTGCATCATCACCACAAGAATCACAGCAGATGACCAACCAGACCCACCACTACCATCTTTAGGCAGCTCAAGATGGGCAATAAATGAATTCCTGCAAGTGTTGCCATGTCTATAGTGCAAATTGACAATATTGATGCTTTTGGAATCTTGCTGAGGATTTCACATTTGCTCACATAGCAATAGTCACTGCACTCATTGTATTTGAAGTGCTTGAGATGTATCTGAGAGGTGCAAAGATGTGCTCTCCAAATGCAAGTCTTTCTTTCCAGCCAATGCAGTGGACTACCTTAGGGAGACCACCTTAAGAGGCTGTAACTGAAGATCACCAGAGGAAGTGATGATGCTCACGTATAATAAGGGAGTGTAGCCCAACAGAGTAAGATGTGTATTGGTGTGGCTCTTGTAGTAGCTATATATATGTTCCAGTTACATTATAATAAAAACTCACATTTGTTTGGATATTACATGGAGTCCAGTGGATCTCGCAATAGTTCACATACCAAAGGAACAAGTAATATTATACGGTGGCAACATTTGTGATATATTTTTCTGAAGACCACTTAATATTAAATTGTGACAATATTTGGTTTTTCTGAAGAACACACTGAGAACAAGGAATAGCCAATTGCCTAATTGGAGTAGCTGAATATACAGGCAGAGAGCAGCTGGCAGGAGACCCCACAACAGTGTAGCAAGCTAAGACTGCAGGCAGGACCCCAGGAGGTGTTGAAACTCTGTGAGAATAGCAGGCAATTTGTTGGGAGATTGGAGGTTTCAACGAATTTGGCAGTGGGTCGAAAAATTTGTAAAGAAATAGTACAGCCATAACTGCTTTAGTTTTCCAGTTTTACTTTTGCTTCGTGGGTGAGGCCTCACCCTAAAAGATCAGGCGGAGCTCAATAGCACCACTTGAGGTCTCGCACAAAAGTAAAGGCTGACTGTGGCTGCTGCCGGTACTGCAAGCTACAGCCCTCTCCTGAGAAAAAAATGCTCATTGGTTTAAAAAAAAGTGAACAAGCTGTGTAAGCAAAGAAAGCAGCTGTCATCCCACTCTTAAAAGAGGCTGGCCTGCAAAAATGAACCTGTTTAAAAAGGAAACAGTAAGCTGTACATATGAGACAGAAAACCTATAAAGCAGAAAGCCTGTAAAAGCAGTATGCCTGTGAAAAGGAAAGCATGTGAAAAGTCCTATATTTATTGAAAAAAAAAGCAGGATTATTCAGAAAATGGCTCTCAGATATACAGTTATGGATTGGAAGGCGTGAGACATAGAATCTGAATTTAAACTGTTTCCACAGTGGATGGAACAGTGTTTCCTGGATCAAGAAGTGAGTGAACCAGAGAAACAAGCTGCGAAAATTAAGATTGCACTGGGCAATGAGGGTCTGCAATGGCTCAATACATCAGGATTGCCAACTGAGGATCAGAAGGACCCGAGTAAACTATGGACATTCCTGGAGGAGCAACTCAAGTTAAAGGTCAATTTCCGAGTACATGGGCTTGAGCTTATGACATACCGGCAAAGGCAAGATGAGTCTATTGACCAGTTTGTTGCAAGGTGCCAAGACAAAGCTCAAGACTGTGGCTTTGCAGATATTGAATTGTCAGAATACGTTATGGAGCTAGTAATTATTTCTATCCCAATGGAGACCTTTCAAAAAGACCTGCTGGAAAGGAAGAAAGGGCACACTATAGATGCACTACCTAACGATGGAAGGAAATTTGATGCCATCATGGCTGAGTGCCAACAGTTACAAGTGTTAGGGTGGCTACAATTGGTATGGAAACCAAGGTTCAGAAGTCTGCTTAGCCTTGTGGCAAACGTGGCTGACTTACCCAATTGGCAGATGTCCAGCGTACCAGGACCAGTGCAAATTTATGGCATGTGAGGACATTGGGCAAGGCAGTGCAGACGGCTGAGCTCAGATACTGCCCACAGGAATGGTTCTGATTACATGTTCATAGAAGAGTGGCAGTCATAAGCTCAGAGTAAAAATCAACACTGAAGCAAGTGCAAATATTCTACCCCTCCATATACTGAAGGATACACTTCAGCTCCATACACTTAATGAAATGGGAATCTATGGTGCGACCCACCTCGGCCAGGCTGACTGTCTATAATAAGTCATAGGGTAATTTATGGCACAGAAGGATGCCATTTGGCCCATCGAGTCCATGCTGGCTCTCCACGGAGCTATGCAGTCAGTCACACTTCCCGGCCCGATCCTCGTAGCCCTGCAAGTCTATTTTGTCCTGGGGGCCATCCAACCTCCTCTTGAAGTTAGTGATTGTCTTCACCTCCACCTCTCTTGTGGGCAGTGAGTTCCAGGCCATTACCACCCCTTGCATCCAAAAGTGCTTCCTCATATTCTCCCTGCATCTTTTGCCCAAAACCTTCAATGTGTGTCTCCTAGTCCTTGTACATTTGTCAATGGGAATAGTTTTTCCTCGTCTAACTTATCAAAACCTGTCACAATCTTGTACACTTCTCCAATCAAGTGCACTGGAATGATAACCTTGCAGTGTAGCTATGGGAGCTCTGAATGGCTACCACAAATATTTTATACTGTAGACACACTGAGCCAGCTGTTGCAGGACTTCCAGTCTGCCAAGATTTACAAATCGTCACAATACGAGGTCAGCACCACGCCAAAAGGTATGGAATGTGGCAACACAGAGTACATTGAGTCGGTTAGACACCTGAAACTACTTTACCTAGACAGGTTTGATGCAATCGACGATTTCAAGGGTGATACCATGTTGCATGTGAGGGAGGATGCAGATCCCACTATCAACGCGCCAAGTAAATGCAGCGAGCACATTCAAGAGAAGCTTAAAATGGAGCTGGATGAGATGGAATGCAACGGAGTCATCCGTCAAGTGCACAAGCATTTCGATTGGTGCAGCTCCATTACCAATGTGCTGAAGAAAGATGGCAATCTCAGGATTTGTTTAGACCCGCGACGACTGAATTGAGCCCTCAAGAGGTGCCTGCATAAAATCCCGACCCTGAAAGAGCTGAATCCTAAGTTTACTGGTGCTAGGTATTGTTCAAAGCTCGACGTGAAGCATGGCTACTGGTCTGTCCACTTAACGAAGAAGTCCCAGCTACCCACACCTTATAGAACGCCATTCGGGAGATACTGTTTCAGATAGTTACTGTTTGCTCTGTATGTCAGCAGAACATTTTCCAAAGATATATGGACAAGATAACAGGAAATATCTCGGGCTGTAACTGTATAGCTAACGGTATTTCAGCGATGGGGTGGACCAAGCCACAACAAGACTGGAACTTGCATTTGCTAATGCCGGCTGCTCATCGTGAGGACCTTGTGTTTAATAGCAAGAAGTGCCAGGTCAACATTGGGCACATCACCTTCTTTGGGTTAATATATTCCACCACAGGAATACACCCAGAGCCAGATAAGATCGAAGATGTCACAGCCATGCCAACTCAGGACCAGGAAGATATACAACAGTGCCTGGGCTGTTCAAATTTTTGGCCCTGTCCATCCCCAATTTCACTGAGCGAGCAGCACCACTTAGGGAGCTGCTGCGTAAAGATACCCCTTGCTTGTGGCAGGAAGACCACCAGCAGGTATTTGATTCCTTAAATTAGCTGTCAAGTCAAAACAGTGTACTACAGTATTGCAACCCGACCAAAGAGACCAAGCTCAAGGTCAACACATCCCAGAAGAGATTAGGTGCCTGCATCATGTAGGAAGGGAAGTCAATCACCTTCGCATTGAAAAGTTTGTTGCAAACCCAATCCAATTACTCTAATATTGAATGTGAACCCTTACCTCTGGTTTTTGCTATCACTAGGTTTCACACCTACTTGTTCAGAAAACATTTCACTGTGGAGACTGACCACAAGCTGCTTGAAACCATATGATGCAAACTGCTATGAGTGCTCCTCCGCGGTTGCAGAGACTTTTGGTGAAGGTCCAGGGCTACAACTGTGACATTCAATATAAACTGGGCAGCAAAATGGTCACATCGGCTACGTTAACACCAATAAAGAAGCAGATATCTCACTAAATTTGCATGTCCATGGGGTGGATACTGAGATTGAAGATGCCCTGAAGATCAACCTCATGAGTTTAGGACCCCACAAATGTGAGCAACTAAGAGATGAGATGGCATGTGACCCTACACTTTCATTGTTGTGGAAGGTGATTGTGGAAGGATGGCCTGACACCATTTGGGAAGTAACTGAATGTCTATGTTGTTTCTGGCCATATCGAGATGAGCTTGGTATAGCACAAGGGGTGATTTTCAAAGGCAAACAAGTCCTGATACCCGAAGTTCTGCATTCTGATATTCTAACCCATCCGCCCAAGGGCATTTAGTCATAGAAAGTACCAGATGCCTTGCCAGAGACACAGTTTACTGGCCAGGAATAAACAGTGATGTTGAAATGATAGTGAAATCCTGTGAGGCATGTCAAAGTTGCCAGCCAAATCAACAGAAGGAACTCCTATTCTGCATGAAACACCTTCACATCCATGGGCGAAGATCGGCACAGATTTATTTCACGTTCAAGGTGATGATGTCTTTTTTTGTTACAGATTACTTCACCATTTTCCGATCATCAGGCGGCTACAAGATACGTTAAGTGCAGTGGTTGCTGATATGGTCAGTGTTCTGTTTACCTAAGTGGTGTACCGGATGTTGGTAGGCCTGGGTAGTTAGAATTTAGTTTAACTTGACCATTTTTATACAGTATCCACTGTAATAACTAATAACATCAAGGAAGCCATTTTAATACTAACATGTGACTAAAGAAGCCATTTTCTATCCTGCATTAGCTACATATATTAATCAAATTACTGTACTAAGTAGTAGCCAGTCATGAAAAAGTAATGAACCTTACTTGAATTATAATTAATGAATCAAAAATCATATTAGAAAGAGTGGGTTTTCTTTTAAAGTTTGGTAAGTTTAATTACTATAAAACTCTGTGTCTGTGTGAGAAAGTACACTTTCAGCCAAGACTGACCAAACAATGGAATCTTTTGGATCCCTGATAAAAGCCCATGGGATAGTATATCATGGCCTTGCAGAATCTGGCTTAACAAAGAGCGATGTTGTACAAAATCCCATTAACAGACAGCGTGAAACAACTCCATTGTTTTCCTGTCTGAGGTACTGAGGCCAGCTGGCTGCTAAAGGAAAACATGATTAAGAATCAATCAAATTTACCTAGCAACAGCTAAAGCCAATTATTAAATTAACAATAGCCTGACACGGACATGGTGCGATGGTTATCCAGGGTTTAAAAACCAGGGTTCCGTGAGGTTTTGTTGCTAGCTAAATACTGAAGACTGTCTAGACAAGAATCACGTGACAATCTCTGGAAGTAGGTTCAAGTCCGAGATGGAGTCCTGAGAGAGTGAATCCTGACCTACGCTTGAATGAACTGCGCAACCAGCTGAAGCTGAAAAAGTCATTCTCATATGCTTGCTAAGCACAAATCTTTCCTTGAATAAACTTTATAAAGTTTACTATCCAAAGAGTCCTGTTTTTGCCTTAATTGGTTAAATCTTGTATGAACAAAAGTAGATTTATTAAGTCACTCACAATTTGTAGTGGCTGAAATTAATCAGGAAATGAATTAAGTTACAGGTAACAACATCAGATAACAGAAGAAACCATCTTCGATAATGGGCCGCAATATGCAGGAAAACCATTTCAAGATATGTGTGCCAGGTGGGCAGTCCATCACATGAGATCGTCACCGCATTATCCAAAGTCCAATGGCATGGCTGAATGTATGGTACACACCATCATATCGCTCATTTTGAAGTGTAGGTACACAGGTCAAGGTCTCAAGGTTGCAATGCTGAAACTTTGAGCTACTGCATCAGACATGGGCTTACTGTCGCCTGCAGAGTTGATGTTTGGAAGGTAGGTAAGAACTACCCTGCCCAGTCATCATCTCTATAGGTTTGCCAGTGTGAAGGATATACTTCTGTCCAAACAGGGGAAGATGAAGTCTTCGTATGACAGGTAAGCAGGACCAGAATTAGCTCAATTGATTTAGGACAGAAGGTCAGAGTCCTCGATCATGCATCGGGAACTTGGTATCCTGCAGAGGTAGCTAGAATATGTGACCAGCCCAGATCGTTTGAGGTCCAGGCGCCCAATAGTGCGATTCTCAGATAGAACCAAAATCAACTCAGAGAGCTGCACGACAACACTACGTGTGACAACCCTGTGGCATCGTGGACACATTCAAAGCCAAAGTCTGAAGATGAATATACAGAGGCTACGAGCAGAGAGGAAGAACATGCTAACCAAAGTTCTGAGTCACTAGAATCTCAGAGGAGCCGTCAAGACAAGCTCAGCTCTGACAAAAGGTTTACAATAACAAGATCGGGATGAATAAGCAAATCCCCTCTAAAGTTTTGAGAGTATTAAACTTGCTTACTTGTAATTAACCTTTTGTTTTAATCATGTATAGTTAGTCCGAATGGAAACATCATTGTATATTGTACATATGTTTTTATCTTTGGAGAAAAGGGTGATGTTGTGGGACTACCTGAAGACGACCACCTTAAGAGGCTGTAAGTGGAGATCACCAGAGAAAGTGATGTCACATCACACATGACCAGGGAGTTGTGGGTGTAGTCCAACAGAGTTAGATTTGTGTTGGTGTGGCTCTACAGTAGATATATATATGTTCCAGTTAAGTTAAAATAAAACCCCACATATTCTTTAGATATTACTTGAGTCCTGTGAATCTTACAATAGTCCACAATAGGAACTAGTAATGATACAGATACAACCTTACATGTGCCTTGGCTAAACTTTACATGAGATTAACTAAAGCTGCACACTCAGAAAATGGAGGTGCTCAATACATTAGGCTTCAGGTCATACAAAAGCACTTTACAGCCAAGGAGGTACTTTGAAGTGTAGTCTTAGAGGAAAATGCAGTAGACAATTTGCTCACAGCAAGTTCATTAAACAAACATTAAAGAGATGCATGATAGAAAATCTGTTTTAGAGATGTTGGTTGAGGGATTAAATATTGTTCATTATTCCAGGATAGTTCCCCTGATCTTCTTTAGATAGTGGCTGGAATTTTACGTTGAGTTGGTGGCCTGTCCACTGGCTACAAAGTCAGGGGAGAGCCTGACTCCACCAGGCCTGGAAGCCACGCTGCAATTTTGCATGACCCAGGCCCTTATTTGGCCTCGGTTGAGACTTCCGTCCCTCGAAGATAGGTAGTCCCACCTTTCACAGCTGCTGGCCAATCAGAGGGCAGGCAGCTCCTCAATCCCAGCAGCTCCACAGGGAGCAGTGGCTACTGCTGGGACTGCACCCAGCTAGAAGAGGATGATAGATGTTACCTATCAGGAAGATAAGTGGGGATTGGGCCTTGCCAGGGACAATTGGCTAGATTCCAGAGAGGGTGTGGGGGTGGGGGAGGAGTTTGGGTGCTCCTGGGGGGCCCCTCATGGAGCACAGGGTGCTCGATTCGGGTTGCCACCCCCACCCAGCCCACAAGGAGGACGCCAGGTTTTACTGGACAGCTTTCTCAGGTACTGATGTGCCCGTCCACTGCTTGTAAGGTACTGCAGCAGCAGGAGGAGGCCCTTAAGCAGCAATTAATTGGCCACTTAAAGGCATCAATTGGCCTGGGGTGGACGGGTCGTTTGCCATCTCCCCCACCACTGGCAAAATAGCAGTGGAGGCAGATAGGCGATGGGAAGGGCACCGCCGCATCCCTCTCAATTTTACTTCCCCCACCCCCCCACGGCTGCCCAGCCTGCTCCTGGGTGGGGGGGGGGGGGGAGGGGTGGGTGGTGGTGGAGGTGGTGGAGGTGCTGAGGAGAGAGGATAAAATTCTGGCCAGGATTTTTAAGAGAACAGCTGGTCTCATCTGAAAGACAGCACCTCTTATGTTGCAGTACACCCTCAGTACTGCACTTGTGCATCAGTTTGGGTTACTTTCTTATCTTGTTTGAGCAGGAATATGAACCCATGAAGTCTGATTCAGACACAATGACAATACCAACTGAGCCATGGTTGACAGTGGCTGAATTCTGTGGAGTGACAAAACTAACACTGTGAGTGAGTGAATATGAATTTAGAAATAAGAGAAGTGAAAATAATTAACAGGGTCTCTACTTCAATCATAGGAAATGTTTGTCATTCATAATAAAAATTGCACCTGTTGGCCATTCATTTTAATGTGATTAATCGACAAATAAATGATTACTTTCACTGAGACATGAGCTCACACTCAAATTTATTTTAATACTTCCAGTTTTTCTGTAAAAAAACAATCAGAAATCAGTGAAATGCTTGGCACAAATTAAGGAAATAATCTCTCGAGGAAGAAAGAGAAGAACATCTGGTGTGATTTCTGTGACAAAAATCTGATCAAAATTTGACTCAATTATGGTAATCACTGGAGAATTAGTAAAGGGCTTTATACTAATATAAGAATGCACTGGTAACAATAATTGTACAGCGCGTAATTGCCACAGATTTATTTGGAATAGACTGCTTGATGTATTATATATTATTTCTTTGTCTTTGGCTGCAAGAGGGTACACTGCAGTAACAGGACAATCGACTGGCTTTTTAAAAGCCATTTTCCATGGTTGTAATTATGATTAAATGCATTCTGACTGAAGCAAGATTAAGTAGCGAGTGTTTCAAGGAACAGTTATGATCAGTGTGTAATGTCACTGAATACAAATGGTTCCCTCATTATGTTTAAATTAGTTGATGGTAAAAGCAAACAGGCGAGAAAAGAAGTAAGAAAATAGAACCTGTGAATCCTCATTATTACTTGAAGCTTTCCATCAGGGCAGAGAAGAGGAAACTGTGTAGAGGATTTTTTTCCTTTAACTTATGAAGGGGAAAGATTGTTTTGGATGGTTCATGAGCCAGTCGTGTAAGGTCATCAATTTAAAAATATCACCAAGAAGAGCGATCAGAAGATATTTCTTTACACAGAGTTGCACCATGAAATGATTTGTCACAGGAAGCAGTTGGGGCTAAAATCATTGGATCTCTCAAGGGAAAAAAGGGTAACTATTTGAAGAATTTGAAGATGCAGGACTATGAAGACATAGAAACAGGGCTAAGCCAGTCAGCCCCTCAAGACTGTTCCTTTAAATTCCATCATGGCTGATCTGTACCTCAACTCTGTTTACTCACCTTGAGCCCCCATCCCTTGTCCTAAAACTAGTTCACTAAATCTCCTTCAGAGGGAAAACCTACTATCCTTACCCAAATTGCCCTGCACATGACTCCAATACCACTCTCCATGGTTGACTGCTAATGGAAAGAAAGTTCACATTTATATAGCACTTTTCACAAACTCAGGATGTCTCCAAACCGTTTACTCTTGAAGTGTAAAATGTGGTAGCCAATTAGCAGACAGCAAGCTCCCAAAAACAGCAATGTTATAATGGCCAGTTTTTCTGATGTTGATAGTGAGATAAATATTGGTCAGGATACAGGGGCTAACTCCCCAACATGGGATCTTTTGCACCCATCTCAGAGGGCAGACATGGACTCAGTTTAACAACTAGTATAGACAACAGTACCTCCAACAGTGCAACACCCTCTCAGTACTGGCATTGGAGTGGCAGTCTAGATTTTTGTGATCAAATCTCTCAAATGGAACGTGAACCCACAACCTTCTGATTCAAGCAAGACTGCGATCAACTAAGCTATGGCTGATGTGTCAGTACCCTCTGTAACCACCTAGCAAGCTACTTAGATGTTAATAGGGATGGTTAATGGTGCTGGGGATTGGAATAAATGCAGCCTTAGCTAACATCACCAATGTCCTGAACACAAAAAAAATTACATTAACCTTGCATCTCCTCTAGGCATGTATGTTTCTCTTGCCTCTTTGTGACCAAAACTCCACATAGTACTCAAGATGAGGTCTGGTGGTTTTAGCTAAACCTCTGATTTGTCAGTTACTGACGTGGCAGTGTCAAAAAGAAAAATATGACTTGCATTTATATTGCAGCTATCATAACCTCATAACATCTCAAAGTGTTTTGTAACCAATGAAGTATTTTTGAAGTGTAGTCACTGTTGTAATGTAGGAAACACAGCAGCTAATTTGCACACAGCAAGCTCCCACAAACAGCAGTGTGATAATGACTGAATAATCTGATTTTAGTGATGTTGCTTAAAGGATAAATATTGACCAGGACACCAGGGATATCTCCACGACTCTTCTTCAAAATTGTGTCATGGGATCGTTTACCTACATCTGAAAGGGCAGACAGGGCCTTGATTCAAGGTTTCATCTGAAAGACGGCATCACTGACAGTGCAGCACTCCCTCAGACCTGCATTGGGAGTGTCAACCTGGATTATCTCTTCAAGCCTCTGGACTGGGACCTGCAGTGACCTTCTGACTGTATCACACTCCTTTTGCAGGTCCCTAGGTGCTTCCTTCCCTCCCTTCTCTTTACGAAGCTGTAATCTTGTAGGGTGCCCAATACACCCTTTAATCAGTCACATGATGGCCTAATCTTTCAGGTTTGCAACTCAGAGGGCTGTCATCCTTCTCCACGTGCTGCATCAATGGATGTATCCCATCAAATGCAGCATGCAATGAAGCATTCAGTTGTCCTGCAGCAATATCGTTACAAGCAACATGATTTTCAAGCTCTACTTAAAGCGGGGGCTGTAAAAGTTCCCCTTTGGGATAATTTGCTTCAATATGTTGTGTACTGGCAACTGGAATGTTTCTTCAGCATATTCGACATGACTCAGTGATGCACCTACATTATGTGCGATGTTGTTATGTGACATATATAACAGCACCCCACTCAACAGCACTATATCCATGAAGCAGTTTTAGGGAATTAATGCAGCAACTTTTTTTCCCATTACAATTCTAACAGAAAATCCTACATTAAATAAAGAATCACAGAAATTTGGGAGCTTGTCTGCCTATGTTTACATGGAATTACATAGAATTTTACAGCACAGAAACAGGCTATTTGGCTCAACTGATCTATGCTAGTGTTTATATCCACACGAGCCTCCTCCCACTCCACTTCACCATATACTATCAGCATATCATTCTGTTCCTTTCTCTCACATGTAATTGTCTAGCTTCTCTTAAATACATCTTTGCCATTCGCTTTAGCTACTTCTTGTGGTGGTGAATTCCACATTCTAACCACTCTCTCGGTAAAGAAGTTTCCCCTGAATTTTTTATCGATTTAGTAATGACTATCTTATAGTTATGATCCCTAGTTTTGGACTCCACCTTAATTGGAAAAATCTTCTCTGCATCTACCCTAACAAACCCCTCCGTAATTTTAAAGACTCCATCAGGTGGTCCCAAAGTCTACTCTTTTCTAGAGAAAAAAAAATAGCTTTTCACAGCACTCAGTTACTGTAGCACCTGCAGACCTGAGACCTTAAAGATAAAAATGCTGCAGAGAATGAGAGAAAGAGTGGGCTGGATTTTACCAGCCCCTTGGCATCGTGGATCGTGGTGGGGAGGCCCATAAAATGCTAAATGGAGTTCCGAGGTGAAACACTGGTGGGGAGGGGGGAGGAGTAAAATTATCAGTGTTGGGGGGGGGGGGTGCGGGGGGGAGTGGCGAGCAGGTTAAACAATTCTATTGGCTGTGGGGATAGTGGGAATGGATTTAGGATCAAAGGGAATAAAGTTCGGGGTAAAGGTCGTGAGTGAGAACTCACCCTTTTGGGGGGGATATGGCATAAAACTAGTTATTTATGCTTTGGGGGGGTTGGGAGAGGAGATTTGAAGTTTTAACAAAATTTTAGATTCATCGAGAGATACAGCACCGAAACAGGCCCTTTGGCCCTACCAAGTCCACGCTATTTTATTTTAATTGAATTGAAACCGTGTCACTTTAAAAATGTAAATGTCACTGAAGGGCTTCAAGCACTTTAAAAATGGAGCCGGCGCCTGCGTGGTGGCACGGGATGCCATTGCCGGGGCACGGTGCCTGCCCCCTCTCCGTCATCGGGGGTGGCTGCTCCGCTTCCTCCATTTAATTGAGCCCCTGCGCGTAATATCGTGGGGGCTCTTCAGCGGCGCTTCCGGGTTGGCAGGCCTCCGACTTCACAGCACGAAGCCACGGAGCATGTCGCGCTGGTAAAATTCAGGCCAATGTGTGCCTTTTACACCCTCAGGATACCTCAAAGTGCTTCACAGCATTTAGTCCTAAAGTGTAGTCACTACTGTTTAGTAGATAAACAAGACAGCCAATTTGCACACAGAAAGGTCCCACAGACAGCAAGGGGATGAATGTGAAACTGTTTTAGTGATTGAGGGATAAATGTTAACCAGAACACTGGGTAAAGTCCCCTACTCTGAGGTTCAAGAGGAATGTTCATCAATACTTTCACAAAAGCAATAAATGTTAGTCTTGCCTGTGACACCCAGTTCTCAAGAATGCAAAACAGTGCTCGTTCCGGAAGTGGTCTCAGTTTGACTTCTATATTTATACGTAGTTTTCATAGTCATAGGAAGTAGAGCACAAAAGGTAGCTATTCAATCTGTTGTGACTTTGCTGGCTCCATGGAAGAGCAGTCATTCTTAATCCAAAAGTCCTGCTTTTTGTCTGTAATGCCGTAAGTTCCTTAGCCTCAAGTACCTATCAAATCCCCTTTTAAAATTATTTATGATATCAGTTTCCACCACTTGTTCAGATCAACATTTAATTTGTGCTCTGCAGCTTCTATTGTGGGCTCAGTTGAGTAACTGCAGCTGTGAGGTCTTGTTCTATTCCTTGATGCACCACATTTAAACGAACAACTTAGCCAGTTTGTTGCTTACTCATTTAAATCAACTCACTTGTTTAATTCATCATATAATTGAAGGCCATAGTAAATTCTTTTTCAGACTAATGGGTAAGTTGGTTAAGTTCACAGAGATCAGATGAAGAGGCCTTTAATATGATCTACCTCATCCTTCACTAATAACCCATCACAGGATCTAATGCACTCTTAAAAGATTGCAGAAGTTATTCTGCATTATTATGGATGGAAGATCTTTCCAAGAATTGGTGGCTCTATGGGCAAAAATCCCTTCTAAAATCAGTCGTTAACTTTTGTTGGCTAAATGTCAGTTTAACATAATAGGTAGTGCTATCACCTTGGAGTCAAAAAATTATGGGATCAAGGCCTCCTTAAGACTTGAGCAGATTATCTAGGTTGACACCGAAGTGCAATATTGAGGGAGTTCTGATTTCTAAAATCGGAGATATTGTCTGCCAATTTTTGGGATTCAGGTTGATTTTTAAAGACTCCATAGCGTCAGTTTTAAGTAGAGAAAATGATTCCTCTGGTGTTCTGGACAAAATTCATTCTTCAACCAACGGAACCACCAAAATACAGATGAACAGTTCTCTCATTTTATTGCTCTTTGTGGGATATTGCTTTGCACAGAATAGCGAGTGTAGTTTCCTACTCACTAACAGTCATTACAAAGTAATTATATGTGAAAGTCTTTGCAATGGCTTTGTATAAATGCAAGTTGTTTCTGGTTTCTTTTTCTCATGTCTAAGTCCCTTTTTCCTGCAATTATTTCACTTCCAATAGTGCTTCAAGTTTATCTTTTCCATCTACATTAGCATTTTGTGCACCAATCCTTTTTGTTCAGTTCCCTTCCAGATTGACTGTTCTGAGTTTACTGACCTTTTCCTGCAACACAGTCCTCTAAAACCAGGGAGAAAGCTTATAACTCTGCTTTTCATCACTTTCAAGGATTTGATGCTTTCTTTCTGTTACAGTGAAAGAGCTGAACGATTCACCTTCCCCAGAATTCTATACAGTTCATTATTGTTTGTTAATAAATAACTCAGGCTGTCCTTCCTTCATTGGGTCCAAGACGTAAGAAAATCATTTGAAGCACTTTAAGGTTACTTCTTTTAAGGAATCTATTAATGATTACCTGCTACTGTGCACTACTCAGTTTGTCCTCTGAGTAGGTGATGTCTAGTTTTTCTTGGAGTTCATTAATATTCCAGCGGAAATTTATGAACTTTGGGAGAATCCATAGTCCTTAAGTCCCTGTGTTACTTCATCCTTTTAGTTTGCCTCCTGTGTCAATTGGAACTTTAATCACAGATTTACCTCCATGATCTCCTGCTTGCTGCTGAATTTGGAGAGGCAGCCAGTATTCATCCCAGGCTACTGTGTCACTTGTTGAATAATTGATATTTCAATATTAGAATTGGTTCACTCCTTGCTCCACACCTCTCTTGAGAGACATTCTTCGAAGATTATCTTGAACAAGGAAAAATGTCTGTCCTACTTTGCTGGCACAGTTCTTGTTAGATGAAAATAGCATAAATTCCAAGTTTGGTAGTTACTTCTACTTCCAGCTTTTTGTCTAACTCTCTTAATTATGCTAATTGCCACCTCCTTTGCAATCTATGTTCATCCAGAATAATGAGCTTCAAGGAAAAGTTCAAATGGCTTCTCATTCTCCCAAATGACTTTACAGCTACATGAAACATAGCCCCCAAAGGAAATCACATCCAATTATCTTTACAGATGTGGGGTATATTGCTTTTCTAAGACAGTATAAACCCCCTAAAATCCAGACATAGACTTTTTTTCATCTTTAGTCATTGTTTTCTCACCATCATGTTCTGTTTACATTTTTAGCAAAGTGCTCATTGCTTTTACCCTGAAGGGGCTTTCTCATTGCAACATCATAATTTCAGGAACATTTAAGAAGAGTCCTTCACCCTCATTGGTTTCCAGACTCCCAATACTTGGAGACCATCTGGCATACTGGACCTTGTTCATAGAACATCTGTGATGTCCATCTGGGTCCTCTTAGTACTAACAGTTAGTGATATAGCTGTAGCTCCATCTGTTTTATCTACAATTCCCACAAGCCTCTCAATCCCTGTACCTCAGATGTCCATCAGTGTTATTCATCAAGCCTTAAAAGTTTATTAGATTGTATTTTATTTTCTCAAAAGTTTTTGGTGCTTGTTTATAAACCATTGAAATCAATGGATGGAAAATCACAGCACATGCACAATTTCCCAATAAACTGCCTTATGTATATAAGGAATCAAAGTAGTATGGCAATCTCAGATAATTTCACCCTATATGTCAATGTTACACATGAACTATTACCAATCACATTCCAAGGTTACTCTCAGGAATCCTACAACATGCTGCATTCTGGGGCAATAGGAATGTAGAAATTGACAGATGAAAGATGTTTAAGCTAATCTTGTTCACCCTCTGCTTGATAGGCACAAGATACAATGATAATGGAATTGTTGACTAATTATTGCAGTCAATCTCTATCAATCAGTCTACAACAGGCTCAGACATGAGGCAAGGTAACCCCAGTGGTGGAAAGCTTTGGGAACCACATGCCCAAAGTCACCTGTTCCTCCCAAAGCATGTTATAGATACAAAATTTTATTTCAGGAGGCCCTGGTGGCAGGCCAGAAGGCAGGGGCAGAACCTGTCCTGGCCCTCCGTTGGATCCCCAATGCATCTAATGGTGGGCAGCCAATTAGCTGCTTGCCATCGGGGATGCTGTCCCTTTAAGGGACAAGTGCCCCCCTCCAGAGCTGCTGGCCAAACGGAGAGCTGGCAGCTCTGCAGTACCAGCAGCGCCACCAGGAGTGCCTGCAGTACCGAAGAAAGAGGAGTCCTGGGACAGGTGAGTAGGGTCGGGTTCACTGGGACCAGTCAGGCAGGCCCCAGCGATGGGGTGGGGGGTGTTGATGAGAGTGGGTGGGGGGAGGGGTGCGGCCATCAATGCACGGAAGGTGGCAGTTGGGGCCTCCAGGCACCATGGATTGCCCCCAAAGGAGGGAACCACCCCCCTCCCCAACCCCACTAGGAGACGGCCAGGTCTCACCCTTCATCCTCCACAAAATTGGAGTGGAGGTGGGAAGAGACCCTAAGTGGTCAAATTAGCCTCATAAGGGCCTCAATTGGCCTGGAGCGGAAAAGTTGATGTTGGCCTTCCCTGCCCCGGACAAAATGGCAGTGGACCCACACAACATTGGTACGGCATGCCTAGCCATTTTATTTACTGCCCCGCCTCTGTTCCCGTCTCCAAGGGTAGAATAAATTCCTGCCCATCATGACACAAATTACTCATTTAGACAATAGGTGCTTATAGAATTTTACAACACAGAAGGTGTTTGCTTGTCATGCTTATGCTGGCACTTTGAAAGAGCTCTCTACTGTATTCTCAATGACTTATAATGGTGCGCTCCTGATTTCCATTCTTTGCCCCATGGAGACTTACCAATTGGAAGCCAGGGACATCTCCACAGTAAGACAAGAAAGTAAAAAACACAAGACCAATTGTACTATTAGTGTAGAGACCTTTTCACAATGTTATATGGAGATTGGGGCAATTTTTAAGATCAAGAAAAAGAGACGGAACAGAACTGAGCTGGAGTTGGGTCGACTTTCCCCAGTCAGATTGATAATGAAGAGGTAGAGAAGCATGTTGAGGAGCAGAGCTGAGAAAACAAAATTCTGCCATTCCATCTGTTTCTAGCTTGTTTGGAAGGAGATAATGTCAAGTTTGAATGTGTTGGATAAATTCTTGGAAACAATTACACTCAAAAATCCATCGCTCCTTGTGCACCAGAGCAATGATTTTTGATAATGATGCTTTATTTTGGAAAATCCACAGGGAAGTGAACAGGTCCTATTGAATACAGTTGAAAGACTGTCTTTGGAAATTCTGTTTAACATTTCATTGGCAATCATCATCTTGTATTGTTGATAATTGCTGCCACCAGGCTGAAACTGACAGCTGCAATACGGGATTCAACCAGGCAGCACTCTGTTTACAGTGTCTAACTGGACCCAATATGCTTTCTACACAGTCTAGGCTAACACTCTTGTGGAGTACTGAGTAGTGTTTCCCTGTCGGAGATGCCATCTTGCAGTTGAGAAATTAAACTGGTGCCCTGTCTTCCCTCTCAGGTGGCTGTAAATGACAGAGAAAATCCTGGCTAATGTTAATCCCTCAACGCACATCATTATATCAGATGATCTGGTCATTATCACATTGCTGTTTGTGAGACGTTGATGTGTGCAAATTGGTTATTGTGTTTCCTAAGGTACTTTATTGGCTATAAAGTGCTTTAGGTGCTCCTGACGTTGTGAAATGGCACTACATAAATGCAACTTCTTTCATTCCTTCTTTATCCAAAATTTGAAGAATTCCACCTGCAGACCAGGGTCCTCATAACTCCATATTGCAGGTTTCCAAAGAGTAGCCTTGAGCAAAATATTGGTTGTGGTACCACTATTGCTTAGAGTTCCCCTCCTGGAATTTGAAATTGGAATTTTTAGAGATAGTAGGGGATAGTTCCTACATCCTTTAAACATTTAAATTCAATGTAGATTCGTTTATAAAGTGTCCAGTAGGTTTGTGAGTCCTCTGAGTGCTTCTTAAATTGGGTTTCACATAATATTGGAGTTACACCACATGAGGTGTCAATTTCCCAGTGCGTGGAACTAACTTCCCCAGGGGTCCTCATACTCTTCCTGTGCAGAACAAGAACAAAGAACAAAGATAATTACAGCACAGGAACAGGCCCTTCGGCCCTCCAAGCCTGCGCCGATCCAGATCCTCTCTCTAAACATGTCGCCTATTTTCTAAGGTTCTGTATCTCTTTTCTTCCTGCCCATTCATGTATCTGTCTAGATACATCTTAAAAGACTCCATCGTGCCCGCGTCTACCACCTCCGCTGGCAACGCGTTCCAGGTGCCCACCACCCTCTGCGTAAAGAACTTTCCACGCATATCCCCCCTAAACATTTCCCCTTTCACTTTGAACTCGTGTCCTCTAGTAATTGAAACCCCCACTCTGGGAAAAAGCCTCTTGCTGTCCACCCTGTCTATACCTCTCATGATTTTGTACACCTCAATCAGGTCCCCCCTCAACCTCCGTCTTTCTAATGAAAATAATCCTAATCTACTCAACCTCTCTTCATAGCTAGCGCCCTCCATACCAGGCAACATCCTGGTGAACCTCCTCTGCACCCTCTCCAAAGCATCCACATCCTTTTGATAATGTGGCGACCAGAACTGTACGCAGTATTCCAAATGTGGCCGAACCAAAGTCCTATACAACTGTAACATGACCTGCCAACTCTTGTACTCAATGCCCCGTCCGATGAAGGAAAGCATGCCGTATGCCTTCTTGACCACTCTATTTACCTGTGTTGCTACCTTCAGGGAACAATGGACCTGAACACCCAAATCTCTCTGGACATCAATTTTCCCCAGGACTTTTCCATTTACTGTATAGTTCACTCTTGAATTGGATCTTCCAAAATGCATCACCTCGCATTTGCCCTGATTGAACTCCATCTGCCATTTCTCTGCCCAACTCTCTAATCTATCTATATTCTGCTGTATTCTCTGACAGTCCCCTTCACTATCTGCTACTCCACCAATCTTAGTGTCGTCTGCAAACATGCTAATCAGTCCACCTATACTTTCCTCCAAATCATTAATGTATATCACAAACAACAGTGGTCCCAGCACGGATCCCTGTGGAACACCACTGGTCACACGTCTCCATTTTGAGAAACTCCCCTCTACTGCTACTCTCTGTCTCCTGTTGCCCAGCCAGTTCTTTATCCATCTAGCTAGTACACCTTGGACCCCAAGCGCCTTCACTTTCTCCATCAGCCTGCCATGGGGAACCTTATCAAACGCCTTACTGAAGTCCATGTACATGACATCGACAGCCCTTCCCTCATCAATCAACTTTGTCACTTCCTCAAAGAATTCTATTAAGTTGGTAAGACATGACCTTCCCTGCACAAAACCATGTTGCCTATCACTGATGAGCCCATTTTCTTCCAAATGGGAATAGATCCTATCCCTCAGTATCTTCTCCAGCAGCTTCCCTACCACTGACGTCAGGCTCACCGGTCTATAATTACCTGGATTATCCCTGCTACCCTTCTTAAACAAGGGGACAACATTAGCAATTCTCCAGTCCTCCGGGACCTCACCCGTGTTTAAGGATGCTGCAAAGATATCTGTTAAGGCCCCAGCTATTTCCTCTCTCGCTTCCCTCAGTAACCTGGGATAGATCCCATCCGGACCTGGGGACTTGTCCACCTTAATGCCCTTTAGAATACCCAACACTTCCTCCCTCCTTATGCCGACTTGACCTAGAGTAATCAAACATCTGTTCCTAACCTCAACATCCGTCATGTCCCTCTCCTCGGTGAATACCGATGCAAAGTACTCGTTTAGAATCTCACCCATTTTCTCTGAGTCCAAGCATAACATTCCTCCTTTGTCCTTTAGTGGGCCAATCCTTTCTCTAGTTACCCTCTTTCTCCTTATATATGAATAAAAGGCTTTGGGATTTTCCTTAACCCTGTTTGCTAAAGATATTTCATGACCCCTTTTAGCCCTCTTAATTCCTCGTTTCAGATTGGTCCTACATTCCCGATATTCTTTCAAAGCTTCGTCTTTCATCAGCCGCCTACACCTTATGTATGCTTCCTTTTTCCTCTTTGCTAGTCTCACAATTTCACCTGTCATCCATGGTTCCCTAATCTTGCCATTTCTATCCCTCATTTTCACAGGAACATGTCTCTCCTGAACGCTAATCAACCTCTCTTTAAAAGCCTACCACATATCACATGTGGATTTACCTTCAAACAGCTGCTCCCAATCTACATTTCCCAGCTCCTGCCGAATTTTGGTATAGTTGGCCTTCCCCCAATTTAGCACTCTTCCTTTAGGACCACTCTCGTCTTTGTCCATGAGTATTTTAAAGCTTACGGAATTGTGATCACTATTCCCAAAGTAGTCCCCTACTGAAACTTCAACAACCTGGCCGGGCTCATTCCCCAACACCAGGTCCAGTGTGGCCCCTTCCCGAGTTGGACTATTTACATACTGCTCTAGAAAACCTTCCTGGATGCTCCTTACAAATTCTGCTCCATCTGGACCTCGAACACTAAGCGAATCCCAGTCAATGTTGGGAAAATTAAAATCTCCTATCACCACCACCCTGTTGCTCCTACATCTTTCCATAATCTGTTTACATATTTGTACCTCTATCTCACGCTCGCTGTTGGGAGGCCTGTAGTACAGCCCCAACATTGTTACTGCACCCTTCCTATTTCTGAGTTCTGTCCATATTGCCTCACTGCTCGAGTCCTCCATAGTGCCCTCCTTCAGCACAGCTGTGATATCCTCTTTGACCAGTAATACAACTCCTCCACCCCTTTTACCTCCCTCTCTATCCCGCCTGAATCATCGATATCCTGGGATATTTAGTTGCCAATCATGCCCTTCCCTCAACCAAGTCTCAGTAATAGCAATAACATCATACTCCCAGGTACTAATCCAAGCCCTAAGTTCATCTGCCTTACCTACTACACTTCTTGCATTAAAACAAATGCACCTCAGACCACCAGTCCCTTTATATTCATCATCTGCTCCCTGCCTGTTCTTCCCCTTAGTCACACTGACTTCATTATCTAGTTCCTTACAGGCTTTTGTTACTACCTCCTTACTGTCAACTGACCTCAATTGGTTCCCATCCCCCTGCCACATTAGTTTAAACCCTCCCCAACAGCGTTAGCAAAAGCACCTCCAAGGACATTGGTTCCAGTCCGGCCCAGGTGTAGACCGTCCAATTTGTAATAGTCCCACCTCCCCCAGAACCGGTCCCAATGTCCCAAAAATCTGAACCCCTCCTTCCTGCACCATCTCTCAAGCCATGCATTCATCCTGACTATTCTTTCATTTTTACTCTGACTATCACGTGGCACTGGTAGTAATCCTGAGATTACTACCTCTGAGGTCCTACTTTTTAACTTGGCTCCTAACTCCCTAAACTCTGCTTGTAGGACCTCATCCCGTTTTTTACCTATATCATTAGTGCCTATGTGCACAATGACAACTGGCTGTTCACCCTCCCCCTTTAGAATGTTCTGCAGCCGATCTGAGACATCCCTGACCCGTGCACCTGGGAGGCAACATACCATTCGGGAGCCTCGTTTTCGACCACAGAACCGCCTATCTACTCCCCTTACAATCGAATCCCCTACGACTATAGCCCTTCCACTCTTTTTCCCGCCCTTCTGAACAGCAGAGCCAGCCACGGTGCCATGGACCTGGCTACTGCTGCCTTCCCCTGGTGAGCCATCTCCCCCAACAGTATCCAAAACGGTATACTTGTTTTGGAGGGAGATGACTGCAGGGGACTCCTGCGCTGCCTTCCTGCTCTTTCTCTGCCTTTTGGTCACCCATTCCCTTTCTCCATCAGCAATCCTAATCTGCGGTGTGACCAATTCACTAAACGTGCTATCCACGACCTCCTCAGCATCGCGCATGCTCCAAAGTGAGTCCATCCGCAGCTCGAGAGCCGTCATGCGGTCTAACAAGAGCTGCAGTTGGACACACTTCCTGCACGTGAAGCAGTCAGGGACATCAGCCGTGTCCCTGAGCTCCCACATTGAGCAAGAGGAGCATGACACGGGTCTGAGATCTCCTGCCATTTTTTATCTTAAGTTTAACTTAGTTAAATGAAAAAGGAACGAAACGTTTTTACCAATCACAATAAAACCAGAGAAATCGAAAAAGCCTTACCTTATAAACACCCCACCGAGTCCTTTTTTTTTTGGTTAGAGGAGGAGGGCGGGTGGGAGACACGACAAGTGTGGTGTCTCGGGTTCAGAAACCGCCCAAATATATAGTGTTTTACTTACCCAGCAGCCCCCTGGCCACCGCCGAAAAACAAAAGGAAATTAAATTTACTTTCAAACTGACCTTCCCAGCTGCTCACTCGCTGCTCCCGAAAAAGCTGCTGCAATGAAAGGAAAGTTATTTTAAACCGCCCAAATATATAGTGTTTTACTTACCCAGCAGCCCCCTGGCCACCGCCGAAAAACAAAAGGAAATTAAATTTACTTTCAAACTGAACTTCCCAGCTGCTCACTCGCTCACTCGCTGCTCCCGAAAAAGCTGCTGCAATGAAAGGAAAGTTATTTTAAACCGCCCAAATATATAGTGTTTTACTTACCCAGCAGCCCCCTGGCCACCGCCGAAAAACAAAAGGAAATTAAATTTACTTTCAAACTGACCTTCCCAGCTGCTCACTCGCTGCTCCCGAAAAAGCTGCTGCAATGAAAGGAAAGTTATTTTAAACCGCCCAAATATATAGTGTTTTACTTACCCAGCAGCCCCCTGGCCACCGCCGAAAAACAAAAGGAAATTAAATTTACTTTCAAACTGACCTTCCCAGCTGCTCACTCGCTGCTCCCGAAAAAGCTGCTGCAATGAAAGGAAAGTTATTTTAAACCGCCCAAATATATAGTGTTTTACTTACCCAGCAGCCCCCTGGCCACCGCCGAAAAACAAAAGGAAATTAAATTTACTTTCAAACTGAACTTCCCAGCTGCTCACTCGCTCACTCGCTGCTCCCGAAAAAGCTGCTGCAATGAAAGGAAAGTTATTTTAAACCGCCCAAATATATAGTGTTTTACTTACCCAGCAGCCCCCTGGCCACCGCCGAAAAACAAAAGGAAATTAAATTTACTTTCAAACTGACCTTCCCAGCTGCTCACTCGCTGCTCCCGAAAAAGCTGCTGCAATGAAAGGAAAGTTATTTTAAACCGCCCAAATATATAGTGTTTTACTTACCCAGCAGCCCCCTGGCCACCGCCGAAAAACAAAAGGAAATTAAATTTACTTTCAAACTGACCTTCCCAGCTGCTCACTCGCTGCTCCCGAAAAAGCTGCTGCAATGAAAGGAAAGTTATTTTAAACCGCCCAAATATATAGTGTTTTACTTACCCAGCAGCCTCCTGGCCACCGCCGAAAAACAAAAGGAAATTAAATTTACTTTCAAACTGACCTTCCCAGCTGCTCACTCGCTCACTCGCTGCTCCCGAAAAAGCTGCTGCAATGAAAGGAAAGTTATTTTAAACCGCCCAAATATATAGTGTTTTACTTACCCAGCAGCCCCCTGGCCACCGCCGAAAAACAAAAGGAAATTAAATTTACTTTCAAACTGACCTTCCCAGCTGCTCACTCGCTCACTCGCTGCTCCCGAAAAAGCTGCTGCAATGAAAGGAAAGTTATTTTAAACCGCCCAAATATATAGTGTTTTACTTACCCAGCAGCCCCCTGGCCACCGCCGAAAAACAAAAGGAAATTAAATTTACTTTCAAACTGAACTTCCCAGCTGCTCACTCGCTCACTCGCTGCTCCCGAAAAAGCTGCTGCAATGAAAGGAAAGTTATTTTAAACCGCCCAAATATATAGTGTTTTACTTACCCAGCAGCCCCCTGGCCACCGCCGAAAAACAAAAGGAAATTAAATTTACTTTCAAACTGACCTTCCCAGCTGCTCACTCGCTGCTCCCGAAAAAGCTGCTGCAATGAAAGGAAAGTTATTTTAAATCGCCCAAATATATAGTGTTTTACTTACCCAGCAGCCCCCTGGCCACCGCCGAAAAACAAAAGGAAATTAAATTTACTTTCAAACTGACCTTCCCAGCTGCTCACTCGCTCACTCGCTGCTCCCGAAAAAGCTGCTGCAATGAAAGGAAAGTTATTTTAAACCGCCCAAATATATAGTGTTTTACTTACCTAGCAGCCCCCTGGCCACTGCCAAAAAACAAAAGGAAATTAAATTTACTTTCAAACTGACCTTCCCAGCTGCTCACTCGCTGCTCCCGAAAAAGCTGCTGCAATGAAAGGAAAGTTATTTTAAACCGCCCAAATATATAGTGTTTTACTTACCCAGCAGCCCCCTGGCCACCGCCGAAAAACAAAAGGAAATTAAATTTACTTTCAAACTGACCTTCCCAGCTGCTCACTCGCTCACTCGCTGCTCCCGAAAAAGCTGCTGCAATGAAAGGAAAGTTATTTTAAACCGCCCAAATATATAGTGTTTTACTTACCCAGCAGCCCCCTGGCCACCACCGAAAAACAAAAGGAAATTAAATTTACTTTCAAACTGACCTTCCCAGCTGCTCACTCGCTCACTCGCTGCTCCCGGAAAAGCTGCTGCAATGAAAGGAAAGTTATTTTAAACCGCCCAAATATATAGTGTTTTACTTACCCAGCAGCCCCCTG
Source organism: Heterodontus francisci (assembly GCF_036365525.1). Classification (NCBI taxonomy): domain Eukaryota; kingdom Metazoa; phylum Chordata; class Chondrichthyes; order Heterodontiformes; family Heterodontidae; genus Heterodontus; species Heterodontus francisci. The sequence goes on from NC_090387.1 coordinate 11,509,710, forward strand.
GCCACCGCCGAAAAACAAAAGGAAATTAAATTTACTTTCAAACTGACCTTCCCAGCTGCTCACTCGCTCACTCGCTGCTCCCGAAAAAGCTGCTGCAATGAAAGGAAAGTTATTTTAAACCGCCCAAATATATAGTGTTTTACTTACCCAGCAGCCCCCTGGCCACCGCCGAAAAACAAAAGGAAATTAAATTTACTTTCAAACTGACCTTCCCAGCTGCTCACTCGCTCACTCGCTGCTCCCGAAAAAGCTGCTGCAATGAAAGGAAAGTTATCTTAAACCGCCCAAATATATAGTGTTTTACTTACCCAGCAGCCCCCTGGCCACCGCCGAAAAACAAAAGGAAATTAAATTTACTTTCAAACTGACCTTCCCAGCTGCTCACTCGCTCACTCGCTGCTCCCGAAAAAGCTGCTGCAATGAAAGAGGGTTAGATAGGGTGGATAGTGAGAGTCTTTTTCCTCGGATGGTAATGGCAAACACGAGGGGACAATGCAATGCAATGCAGAATGAGGTCAGGCCCTGACTCCTGCTATTTTCCGATGACTTCAGCGTCACTATAAAATTAAAACAGATTCACAAAAATGCTAATGTTCTGACTCCGAGAACTTTGCACTCCTCCAATGTTGACCTCTTGCGCATCCCCAATTTTAATAGCTCTAACCAACATTGCTGTGTGCCTTACGCTGCCGAGACCCTAAGCTCTGTAATTTCCTCCCTAAACCTCTCCACCTCTACAGCTATCTCATCTCCTTTATGATGCTACTTAAAACATGTTTTTTTGACCAAGCCTTTGGTCACCTGTCCTCATATCCCTTAGGACCTTACATGGATTGGTGTCAAATTTTGTTTGGTAGTGCTCCTATGAAGCACCATGAGACTTTTTACCACTTTAAAGGTGCTATATACGTGCAAGTTGATTTAACAAAGATTTAATCAAACTCAATCCAAATCTGTACTGTACATTGCAGGAGAATGGAGGGGCCCCTGTCAGTAATTGTGGAATATCAAGGGTGCATTCACATGACAATTCTGTCCAAGAAACAAAGTTTTTTGAATAGTTATCTGCTTTTATACCCTGAGGGTATTGACTCCTTGCTGTGGATACGATTCTATGTGCATCAATCACCCTCCAGTACATTTCTCTGGTAGCAATTATTCATGTGAAAACCTTAGCATACGTATCGAGGTCATTAGAACATTACAGCGCAGTACAGGCCCTTCGGCCCTCGATGTTGCGCCGACCTGTGAAACCATCTGACCTACACTATTCCATTTTCATCCATATGTCTATCCAATGACCACTTAAATGCCCTTAAAGTTGGCGAGTCTACTACTGTTGCAGGCAGGGCGTTCCACGCCCCTACTACACTCTGAGTAAAGAAACTACCTCTAACATCTGTCCTATATCTATCACCCCTCAACTTAAAGCTATGTCCCCTCGTGTTTGCCATCACCATCCGAGGAAAAAGACTCTCACTATCCACCCTATCTAACCCTCTGATTATCTTATATGTCTCTATTAAGTCACCTCTCCGCCTCCTTCTCTCCAACGAAAACAACCTCAAGTCCCTCAGCCTTTCCTCGTTAGACCTTCCCTCCATACCAGGCAACATCCTAGTAAATCTCCTCTGCACCCTTTCCAAAGCTTCCACATCCTTCCTATAATGTGGTGACCAGAACTGCACGCAATACTCCAGGTGCGGTCTCACCAGAGTTTTGTACAGCTGCAGCATGACCTCGTGGCTCCGAAACTCGATCCCCGTACTAATAAAAGCTAACACACCATATGCCTTCTTAACAGCCCTATTAACCTGGGTAGCAACTTTCAGGGATTTATGTACCTGGACACCAAGATCTCTCTGCTCATCTACACTACCAAGAATCTTCCCATTAGCCCAGTACTCTGCATTCCTGTTACTCCTTCCAAAGTGAATCACCTCACACTTTTACCTCACACATTGCAGCTGTACTGTTCCTGTTCCCACCAAATATGGACTGTAGCGGTTCAAGAAGGCGGCTCACCACTGCCTTCTCAAGGCAGTTAGGAATGGGCAATAAATGCTGGCCTAGCATGCAACACCCACATCCCATGAACGAAAAAAGAAAATCACAATCTTTCCGATAGGACTCATTCCTGATTTCGATATATGTGCAAGAGAGGAACAAATTGCATGGCGACTAAATTTTATAATCTTGCCGCCATGAATTGACATAATTCTGCTTTCCCCCTGTTTCAAATCTCTTCAAGGCCTCACTCCATTCTACCTCAATGTTCTCCAATGGTACTTGCCTGTTCCTCCACCATTGGTTTACTCCTCTCTTCCTACTCCCTCTCCTATCAGTGACCATTCTTTTAGTGATTTTGCCTGTGTCCTCTGAAATCTTTCCCTAAACACCCCCACCATAGTCTCCCTCCTGCCCTCAAATGACCCACAGAAGCCTTACCCTTCTACAACATGGTTGAAATATTTTAGTTCAGGACGAGCAGCTAGTTCTGATTTAGGATATAATTAACCAGCAAATGCAACAACATCTCAATTAAAAACAGAGAAGATGATGGAAATATACAACAAGTTGATCAGCACCAACAAAGAGAGAAGACAAACTAATGTTTTGGGTAGAATTAAAGGGTAGGGTCTATACCCCCAAACATTGACCTGTCCATAGATGCTGACAGATCGGCTGATTACTTTAGTATTTTCTGTTTATATTTCAGTTCAGAATTAACTTGCCCTTTAAGCTTGTTAATGCTGTCTTTCATTTTATCTGCGGACAGCAGGATTAGGACTCCCAAACAGGGCTATTTTGATTAAATTCCTTATTCTTACAACAGTACGACTTAAATCCATGTAAAAATAAACCCTCCTGTGTCGTTTTAACTGCTTGAATAAAACAATCCCCTACTTAATATCTTTTTACTTGTTGATAAAATAGACTAAAAGGGATGAAAGAAACAACATCAAAGTATGAAAAAAGGGACAGGCGGTCTGATTGGGATTGATCACCCTGGCTGAGAATCACTCTAAGCTAGCATGCACAATCATTTCCCGTCCAAAATTAAAAGAGAAAGCCGCTCATATTTATTCATCTGTCCAAAGCAAAGTGCGAGATTGCTTTGGACTTGTGAGGTGCAGTCTGAAAGCATTCAGATGAGACTTGCAAATAAAGTCCTGTTATGCCCACCTGTGCCTAATGGTGGCAAACCAGCCACAGACCACGTACACATCAAACAGCCCCATAGATTAGATCAGTACCAAGGGAAAGGAAGGGATCGAGATGCAATTACTTTAATCAGGGAGAGCAAAGCAGATAATCAAACGAGCATTCGATGCAAAGCAGCAGGGTACAGCTGTGCTTGTTTTTTTAGCCTGTTCACACATCTGTACTTTAATCTATGAAAATGAACAAGAGGTCTCAACCAGACTGATTCATAAGAACCACATTTCTGTGGGGTTCATTTTCAAAAACCGCCCGGGGAAAGAAAGAGGGCAATGGGCTGCGAGTGGGAGCGGGGTGGGAGTGGGGGGGGGGCAGTCAAGAAGCTTGGGAGAGCAGGATGGTTTTGATGGGATGGGGGCTCCTGAAGGGGGTCGATCATGGGCCAGAATGTTTAGGAACCCGGTCACATGCTACAGAACTTTAAGGCATGGCTAGGGTTGTCGGCCCTCCAGGATTAGCCTTGACCCTTCAGCAATTGAAGATTAATCTCCAGGACACTGCAGGGAGCAAAACCTTCGGGCAAAAATCATAGGGAACAATAAAAATAAGTTAATTTTCTTGGAAATCTCTATTCGCTATAAAAAATATTGGAGCTGGGAAAAGAAAAGATTGCTTCACTGACAGTCAAGAATCATCCAATTGGAATGAAGAGTCTGTTCACTTTCCGATTGGCTGTGAATAGGTCGGGCACTGCGAGGATGGACGAGTCAGGTGACCAGTGGCAAGAGTTTGTGGGCAGGGCGGTTGGAGACAGGAGGGCATGTGATGTAACCTCCAGGAATATCATGAATCATCGAATCATAGAATGGTTACAGCACAGAAGGAGGCCATTCGGTCCATCATGCTGGCTGTCTGCAAGAGAAACTCAGCTAGTTCCAATCCCCTTTTCCCTGTAGCTCTGCATTTTTTTTTTCGCTTCAGGTAATTCTCCAACTCCCTTTTGAAGGCCATGATTGAATCTGCCTCCACCACACTCTCAGACAATGCATTCCATATTCTAACCACACACTGCGTAAAATCATTTTGCCTTCATGTTGCCTTTGGTTCTTTTGCCATTCATCTTAAGTCAGTGTGCTTTGGTACTCAACCCTTCCAGCAATCGGAACAGTTTCTTTCCTCATGATTTTGAACCCCTCCATCAAATCCCCTCTCAACCTTCTCTTATGTGATACATGAAGAGAAAAAGATTAATGAAGACAAATGTGGGTCCCTTACAGTCAGAAATGGGGGAATTTATAATGGGGAACAAAGAAATGGCAGACCAATTAAATACATACTTTGGTTCTGTCTTCAAAAAGGAGGACACAAATTACCTCCCTGAAATGTTGGGGAACATAGGGTCTAGTGAGAAGGAGGAACTGCATGAAATCAGTATGAGTAGGCAAATGGTGTTAGGGAAATTGATGGAATTGAAGGCCGATAAATCCCCAGGGCCTGATAATCTGCATCCCAGAGTACTTAAGGGAGTGGCCCTAGAAATAGTAGATGCATTGCTGGTCATTTTTAAAAATTCTATAGACTCTGGAACAGTCACAATGGATTGGAGGGTAGCTAATATAACCCCACTATTTAAAAATGGAGTTAGAGAGAAATCAGGGAATTATAGAGTGGTTAGCCTGACATCAGTAATGGGGAAAATGCTATAGTCCATAATAAAAGATGTAATAGAAGAGCACTTGGAAAATAATGACTTAATTGAACAAAGTCAACATGGATTTACGAAAGGGAGATCATGCTTGACAAATCTACTGGAATTTTTTGAGGATGTAACTAGTAGATTAGATAAGGGAGAACCAGTGGATGTGGTGTATTTGGACTTTCAGAAGGCTTTTGTTAAGGTCCCATATAAGAGATTAGCATGCAAAATTAAAGCACATGGGATTGGGGGTAAGGTACTGACATGGATAGAGAACTGGTTGGCAGACAGGAAATAAAGAGTAGGAATAAATGGGTCTTTTTCCGGGTGGCAGGCAGTGACTAGTGGGGTACCGCAGGGATCAGTGCTAGGACCCCAGCCATTCACAATATATATTAATGATATAGATGAGGGAATTAAATGTAATATATCCCAGTTTGCAGATGACACGAAGCTGGGCGGGAGTGTGAGCTGTGAGGAGGATGCAGTGTGTTGTCCTCATGGACAAAGACGAGAGTGGTCCTAAAGGAAGAGTGCTAAATTGGGGGAAGGCCAACTATACCAAAATTCGGCAGGAGCTGGGGAATGTAGATTGGGAGCAGCTGTTTGAAGGTAAATCCACATTTGATATGTGGGAGGCTTTTAAAGAGAGGTTGATTAGCGTGCAGGAGAGACATGTTCCTGTGAAAATGAGGGATAGAAATGGCAAGATTAGGGAACCATGGATGACAGGTGAAATTGTGAGACTAGCTAAGAGGAAAAAGGAAGCATACGTAAGGTCTAGGTGGCTGAAGAAAGACGAAGCTTTGAAAGAATATCGGGATTGTAGGCGCAATCTGAAACGAGGAATTAAGAGCGCTAAAAGGGGTCATGAAATATCTTTAGCAAACAGGGTTAAGGAAAATCCCAAAGCCTTTTATTCATATATAAGGAGCAAGAGGGTAACTAGAGAAAGGATTGGCCCACTCAAGGACAAAGGAGGAAAGTTATGCGTGGAGTCAGAGAAAATGGGTGAGATTCTAAATGAGTACTTTGCATCGGTATTCACCGAGGAGAGGGACATGACGGATGTTGAGGTTAGGGACAGATGTTTGATTACTCTCGGTCAAGTCGGCATAAGGAGGGAGGAAGTGTTGCGTATTCTAAAAGGCATTAAGGTGGACAAGTCCCCAGGTCCGGATGGGATCTATCCCAGGTTTCTGAGGGAAGCGAGAGAGAAATAGTTGGGGCCTTAACAGATATCTTTGCAACATCCTTAAACACGGGTGAGGTCCCGGAGGACTGGAGAATTGCTAATGTTGTCCCCTTGTTTAAGAAGGGTAGCAGGGATAATCCAGGTAATTATAGACCGGTGAGCCTGACGTCAGTGGTAGGGAAAATGCTGGAGAAGATACTGAGGGATAGGATCTATTCCCATTTGGAAGAAAATGGGCTTATCAGTGATAGGCAACATGGTTTTGTGCAGGGAAGGTCATGTCTTACCAACTTAATAGAATTCTTTGAGGAAGTGACAAAGTTGATTGATGAGGGAAGGGCTGTAGATGTCATATACATGGACTTCAGTAAGGCGTTCGATAAGGTTCCCCATGGTAGGCTGATGGAGAAAGTGAAGGCGCATGGGGTCCAAGGTGTACTAGCTAGATGGATAAAGAACTGGCTGGGCAACAGGAGACAGAGAGTAGCAGTAGAAGGGAGTTTCTCAAAATGGAGACGTGTAACCAGTGGTGTTCCACAGGGATCCGTGCTGGGACCACTGTTGTTTGTGATATACATAAATGATTTGGAGGAAAGTATAGGTGGTCTGATTAGCAAGTTTGCAGACGACACTAAGATTGGTGGAGTAGCAGATAGTGAAGGGGACTGTCAGAGAATACAGCAGAATATAGATAGATTGGAGATTTGGGCAGAGAAATGGCAAATGGAGTTCAATCCGGGCAAATGCGAGGTGATGCATTTTGGAAGATCCAATTCAAGAGTGAATTATACAGTAAATGGAAAAGTCCTGGGGAAAATTGATGTACAGAGAGATTTGGGTGTTCAGGTCCATTGTTCCCTGAAGGTGGCAACGCAGGTCAATAGAGTGGCCAAGAAGGCATATGGCATGCTTTCCTTCATCAGACGGGGTATTGAGTACAAGAGTTGGCAGGTCATGTTACAGTTGTATAGGACTTTGGTTCGGCCACATTTGGAATACTGCGTGCAGTTCTGGTCGCCACATTACCAAAAGGATGTAGATGCTTTGGAGAGGGTGCAGAGGAGGTTCACCAGGATGTTGCCTGGTATGGAGGGCGCTAGCTATGAAGAGAGGTTGAGTAGATTAGGATTATTTTCATTAGAAAGATGGAGGTTGAGGGGGGACCTGATTGAGGTGTACAAAATCATGAGAGGTATAGACAGGGTGGATAGCAAGAAGCTTTTTCCCAGAGTGGGGGATTCAATTACTAGGGGACACGAGTTCAAAGTGAAAGGGGAAAAGTTTAGGGGGGATATGCGTGGAAAGTTCTTTACGCAGAGGGTGGTGGGTGCCTGGAACGCGTTGCCAGCGGAGGTGGTAGACGCGGGCACGATAGCGTCTTTTAAGATGTATCTAGACAGATACATGAATGGGCAGGAAGTAAAGAGATACAGACCCTTTGAAAATAGGCGACAGGTTTAGATAGAGGATCTGGATCGGCGTAGGCTTGGAGGGCCGAAGGGCCTGTTCCTGTGCTGTAATTTTCTTTATTCTTTGTTCTTTGTTCTTTGTTTTGGACAGGTTGAGTGAGTGGGCAAATACATGGCAGATGCAGTATCATGTGAACAAATGTGAGGTTATCCACTTTGGTGGCAAAAACAGAAAGGCTGATTATTATCTGAACAGCGATAGATTGGGAAAGGGGGAGGTGCAGTGAGACCTGGGTGTCCTTGTGCACCAGTCACTGAAAGTAAGCATGCAGGTGCAGCAGGCAGTTAAGAAGGCAAATGGTATGTTGGCCTTCATTGCGAGAGGATTCAAGTACAGGAGCAAAGATGTCTTGCTGCAATTATACAAGGCCTTGGTGAGATAACATCTGGAGTATTGTGTGCAGTTTTGTTCTCCTTATTTATTTTATTATTGATTTAGAGATACAGCACTGAAACAGGCCCTTCTGCCCACTGAGTCTGTGCCGACCAACAACCACCCATTTATACTAATCCTACATTAATCCCATATTCACTACCACATCCCCACCATTCACCTACACTAGGGGCAATTTACAATAGCCAATTTACCTAACAAGCTGCAAGTCTTTGGCTGTGGGAGGAAACCAGAGCACCCTGCAGAAACCCACGCAGTCACAGGGAGAACTTTCAAACTCCACACAGGCAGTACCCAGAACTGAACACAGATTTCTGGAGCTGTGAGGCTGCGGTGCTAACCACTGCACCACTGAGGAAGGATGTTCTTGTTATGGAGGGAGTGCAATGAAGGTTCACCAGACTTATTCCTGGGATGGCAGGACTGACGTATGAAGAGAGATTGGGTCGATTAGGCTTGTATTCACTAGAGTTTAGAAGAATGACAGGGGATCTCATAAAAAGCTACAAAATTCTAACAGGACTGGACAGACTAGATGCAGGAAAGATGTTCCCGATGGCAGGGCAGTCCAAGACCAGGGGTCACAATCTAAGGATAAGGGGTAAGCCATTTAGGACTGAGATGAGGAGGAATTTCTTCACCCAGAGAGTGGTGAACCTGTGGAATTCTCTACCACAGAAAGCAGTTGAGGCCAAATGATTAAATATATTCAAGAAAGAGTTAGATATAGTTCTTAGGGCTAAAGGAATCAAGGGATACAGGGAGAATGCGGGAACAGGCTATTGGACGATCAGCCATGAACGGCGGTGCAGATTCGAAGGGCCGAATGGCCTACTCCTGCTCCTATTTTCTATGTTTCTCGAAAGAGAACAGTCCCAGTCACATAACAGATGTCCCAATCTCTAGAACGATTCTCGTAAATCTTTTCTGCAACCTCTCGAAAGGCTTCACATCCTTCGTAAATTGTGGTGCCCAGAAAAAGGACACAATGCTTCAGTTGAGGCCGAACCAGTGTTTTATAAAAGTTCATCATAGCTATCTAATTTTTGTACTCTATGCTTCTATCAAGCTCAAAATCCCATATGCCTTATTAACCACATTTTCAACCTGCCCTAACACCTTCAACGATTTGGGCACTTTTACCTTCAGATCCCTCTGCTCCTTTGCCCCCTTTATTTCAGAGTGCCTTATTTTATATGTCCAATGAGAGTTGGCAACCCCAGATAGGGTTCCCTCAATGCTTCGCGCAAGTCGACACCGATGATTTTTTAAAAGTTTGTTCTTGAGACGTGACTGTCACTGGCAAGGCCAGCAATTATTGCCCATCAACAATTGCCCTTGAGAAGGTGGTGGTGAGCTGATTTCTTCAACTGCTGCAGTCTTTGTGGTGTAGGTACACACACAGTGCTGTTGGGGAGGGAACAATGCAGGGTTGCCAGTGGTGCCTATTTATAAACACTATCACTGGTATTTGGCCACATTTTCCTGAAATGATGCCTTGCACATCAGGAGGCTACAGAGTCACCGGGCCAATGTGCAGCAGTATTGTTTTACAATTATCTATTTTATTTGATGTGTTTTATTCCTTTTTCCTGCCCATTGTGTCTCCTACCATGTTGCTTTGTACCTTTTTTTAAATTTTAGATAGATGGTATATTTAAAGTAAATTGTCTTTACACTTTGAAACAATTGTTTCTTTTTTTCTGTTTATTATGCAAGGTCACCTAACTTTAGTGGTTGCCATTCACTGGCTCCTTAGTTACCTCTTGGAACAAAGGCCTATCTTTTTATTACTGGTTTCATTGCCTGTGTAAACAGCATCATAGACATTTACATGACTGATGTCTAAACAGTGCATTGTGCCTTAAGCCAAACTGCACATTAGAAAATTCAATCAAAGAAGTGGCAGTGAATGGAATGAGCCAAGCTCCAGGAGATGCATATAGAGGGAGATTATATTCCACACATGCTTCATGGCATTTTACCAAAATTGAGTCTTTGTTGCACCATTGGGGACTCATTGGGAGTGTAATTCAACTTTAACAGATGTCCAAATAGGGCCAGCAGCTAACTGACTGCCCATTATACACCTCACCCGATCTTCTTCTCTTTCGAAGTCAGTTTAAAAGAAAACTGGGCTTGGGTGTGTCTAATGGTCAGCTGATTCATTACTGCTTTACACCCTCACCAAAGCTGTCTCAAAACCTTGTTAGTCCTTATCTCATTCAGAATGTGAGGGCAAGACTTCCACTTCCCACCTAAAACAGGTACAAAGCCAAAAGTGCATCCGACTGGCCAACTGAAGATGACATCGGGGAGGCCTGAATCATTCTCAGCTTTGGACCTCATTTGAAGCGAGCTTTCGGCACCATAAACTGAGTGCAGCTCATCGACCATGAGAGGGCGTGAAATCATCGTGTTGTCAGCCAGCTGGCTGGTTGGCTTGGGGGTTGAGAGGTAATGTGGAATGGTGGTGTTCAAACTCAGATAGCCAAGTACTGAAGAATGCAACACTGGAGCCTTGCCTTTATACACTTACAAGTTTTTATTTACAGAGACATATGTTATATATCATGCATGTCTAAACAACAACCCTCTTTCAAACTGCTCCTCTATTTATGAACACAGAAGAATCTGCAATTATTACCCAGCAACTGAATACAATTAACATCCAACTGATATACAATCAACAGGCGGGGCAATCGTGGAACGCCAATGGGCTATAGTATTATTGTGGAGCCAGAGGGAGCATTCCTCCTGGTCCCCCTTGGTCACTTTAAGTTATGCCACCCACCACCTAGTGCCTTTGAGCAGTGTATGTGCTGCATCACAATGATGGTTTGCGAATCATTATGGATAATGACAGTGATCGTGGGTTCTCACATGAGTGTGAATTTTGATTTTTGCAAGAAATACTTTCCCACATACAGAACATTGGATGTCAGATTGACCTGAGGCCTGGATTTTACTTGATTTGGGCTTCCTTTTCTCTGTCGTGTTGGATATAGCTCACATCAAAGCTGCGTTGTGGAGAGAGAAACAAATTAACCTCTCAGACTGAGATGTAACAGGTTTTAAGCAAGTACAGAGGCAGAGAAAGGGGGGAGGCAAAGAAAGAGTGAAAAAGGTCTGTGATAGGGTGGAAGGCAGGAGAGATCAATTGACAAAAGGGATGATGGTACAAGACAAAAGGAGATGATAATAGGACAAGTAAAGAAACAAAGGATCAACCTAGTTGAGCTGAAAATGGCAAAAGGGACTGTGGCAGTTCCATTGGTCAACTGCTGCTCCTTTGTACATTAGGATTCACAGTTCAGTGCTAACAGTTTTAATGAATTTTGTTAGTGGGCAGATTGGCAGCAGACACAATTTAATGCAGAGAAGAATGATGTAAAACAGTTTTGGGAGAAAAGCAAGTGAATTGTGAGTATTAATTCATTGGAAAGACTTTGAAAGATGCACTCAATGGAAAAGTGTCAGCTGTGTGTCAATTGGTAGCATTCCTGCCTCTGAGTTAGAAGGCGTTGATTTCAACTCTTACTGCAGAGATTTGACTGCTGGAAATGCCCAACAGGACTGGCAGCATCTGTGGAAAGCAAAACAGAGTTAACATTTCAGGTCAATGACCTTTCATCAGAGATGTAATAGCTTTTAAGCAAGTTAAAGGAGGGAGGGTGGGAAAATGAAAATCTGTGGAAACTAGGTGGGATTAAATGATGAAAGGGTTGATGTTGCAAGGCCAAAGGGATTGGTAATGGGACAGTAAAGGAACAAAAGTTGTGTCGAGAGGAGGTGTGAATGGTAGAATCATGAACAGCTGACCCCTGGGCCATGCTTATCAACATCATGATTATCTAGTTGTGATCAGATTGCTGTTTATGGGACCATGTTGATCTAAATTACAGCAGTAGCTTTATATTTCAATGTCTGTAAAATGCTTTGGGATATCATGAGGTTATGAAACACTTATATAAATGTAAGTTCTTTCCTCTTTAAAGGAGGTGGTAAACAGAAAGACTGGAGAATTCAAACACATAATTCCCTAAAAGTACAAGTGTAGGTAGATGAATCCTTCAAAAACGCAATTGGCATTTTGGGTTATATAATTAAGGTCACATAAGATGGGAGCAGAGATGTTAAACTAATTTTTTAAAAAGGCAATGGGTAGACTACAGCTCGAGTACTGTGTTCACTTCTAGGTGTACCAAAGAATATAGTTTCCTCCTCTTCATTTTGCATCACAAATTGTAGGTGAGTCTTCAACTATCATACCCCTACACTCTGAAATACTCTCCCTAAACTCACCATCTCAACCTTTCTTTTCCCATCTTCAATATATTTCTCAGCCCTACAATTTCAATCAAACCTTCAGTCACCTCCATTAACTCTAGTCCCAATCCCTCATCAGTGTTCGATTTCATGATTTTTTTTTGGTCATGGGATGTAGGCAAGGCCATCCTAATTGACCTTGAGAAGGTGGTGGTGAGCCGCCTTCTTGAACCATTATAGTGCATGTGGTGTACATATAGTGCTCTAATGGAGGCAGTTCCAAGACTTTGCCTCAGCGACAGTGAAGGAATGGCAATATATTTCCGAGTCAGGACGGTGTGTAACTTGGAGGGGAACTTGCCAGTGGTAGTGTTCCCATGAGCCTGCTACACTTGTTCCTCTAGGTGCTAAAGGTTGTGGGTTTGGAAGGTGCTGTCGAAGAAGGCTTGACGTGTTGCTGCAGTGCATCTTGTAGATGGTACACATTGTTGCCACTGTGCATCGGTGGTGGAGTGAGTGAATGTTTAAGGTGGTGGATAGGGTGACAATCAAGCCAATTGCTTTCTCCTGGAAGTGTGTTGAGCTTCTTGAAGTGTTGTTCGAGCTGCACTCATCCAAGCAGATTGAAAAGCATCTTTCAATGCATATTATGTTAAAGGAGCTGCATGAAAGCAAGTTGCAGGAATTACGTAAACAGCTGGCAGTCAATTCTTGAAATGTCTGGCATTTTGACAAAACTCAGATAAGAAGTTAACACCACCTTGAAGATATTGTTGTGTATCAGAACAGAGAGGCACATGGGAACTATACAAATAGTTCAGCATCTGGTAAACAATTTAAAATGTTGCTGAAACTTAGGAAAATAGTTGCAATATTGAAGATCATTGAATTTCAGTCATGGTTTTTCTTTGCGTGCGGTTTCTTTGGTAATTAAGGGAAGACTGACAGATTGGATCTTTAGTCATGTTCCTCAAGCATTCAGTCAACTACCAATTTATCAAGAGAATGAACACGTGTCTAGATATTATCTAAGCCAATATTATTGAACACATAATGCACCATAACATAGTTGGCAAATTTGGAGCATTACATCAAAGGGGGATTTCATGACCAAGTGTCAAACAGATTATAGATGCACTGACAAATAAACAGAGCTATGAGATGCTTGGTTAACCATGAACTACTTGCAAGAGTGAGACATTACTGATCCGCCAAAAGCCAAATAATAGTGCAGGTGAATAGATTTTGCTTGAAATACTTTATGAAAATTATTTAATATTTACAGTATGAAGCAGAATTATTCAGTTTTTTTTTTAAAGCCTGTAACCTATTATCATAGGCAATGAATTTTAAGGACAGCATTTCACAAATAAGTTCATGTTAAAGAAGTTATTTTTCCATGTTTGTAATTTCTAGCCTGGACTGCTCCCGGGGAATCAATTTTGACCACCTTTGCTTGGTGCTAATGGGGTGGTATCAGCCTCAAAATGGGGTTGGTCTCACTGCCCCATTAGTGAGGGTGGTGCAGCTGGTGCCATTTTAAAAGAAGCCGCCTGCCAGATGTCCAAAGTGCCCACCTGATTCAGATGATAGGCCTTATTTTTATATGGAATATTGGGGCTTATGATGTAAGTAACATTCTGATTGCCATTTTAGATTTACGTAGGAAGCCTGCTCGCTCTGACCAGTTCTATGGAAGATGGAAGAATTGGAGGCCAAACAAAGGCTAAGCGTGGAATTATTTGTGTGGGCCCTGGAGGAACAGGATTCTACCTCCAGGGCTTCCATTTAATCTGGGCCACTGACACCCTGAGAAGCCCACCCTCCACCGAGACCCATCCTACTGGTGGCAACTCCAGTCTTCAGTCTGGTGAGCTATGCCTGGTCACCTGTTTATCCTGCAGCTCACTTGCTGGATTTCATTGAGGTTGGAGCCTCAAAATGATGAGAGGGATGGTGGCAGGTGGGAGAGGGGGAGGGGCAGGGTGGCAGTGGCGGAAGACGTTGTTGCTGTAATGCACCAGCACGTTCGAAAGGTCTTGCGCACAGAAGTCAGAATTTACCACCCTGGAGTGCGCATTGGAAAATCATGTGCTGCTTTCAGATGTGGAATTATGGTATGGGCCATTGGTGGGCAAAGCTCCTTGTCAGGTGCACAAAGTCAGAAAATTTTTCGGACAACGCGTGCATAAATACTCAGTAATCTAAGGCAAGTATGGTGAACTATAGAGCAAAGCCATTTCTATCCTGCCACAATGATAAGGGGAAGCTGGGCAAACACCTGAGGGAGAATGGAATAGAAATTTATGCTCATGGGGTTTGATGAAGTGGGATAGGAGGCAGCTCATGTGGAGCATAGACGTCAGCATGGGCCAGTTGAGCCAAGTGACCAGCTTCGGTGCTGTACACTCTATGTAATTCTATGCAACCTAGTGCCTCAGCCCCAGTCTCATAATAGCACACCATTCTACATCATTGCAGCATTTCTAACTACTTTAGTCACCCATCCCTGCAATCACGCTGAGTGGAATTCTGCTAATTTAATGCTAATTTAGTGCCTATTAGAAGCATCTTCATATCTGGCCAGAGTCATTCTGTGTAGGAATTTCACAGCCAACAGAAAGATGAGTGATATTCACTCCAACAGTCTGGGTTGGATCCGAGTACAGCCTCCAGAGACGCACTGCTCAAAGTTTATTTAACAAAACTAAATTGCATTGACAATAATACGCACATAATCTAAAATCTAATTGCAATTAGGCCTTCAGCACTAGCTATCAGTGACTAAATCTACTCGCTCCGTCAGCCTAACGTGATTGAAAGAAGTCTGGTGGGGGTTTATATTACTAATGGAGCAAGTCAAAGCAATCAGGCCTGCTGAAGTTTGATGAAGCAAACAGATTGAACTGCTGAAAGCTGGTGATTAATTTTTAACTCACTTATGATCCAGTATGGTGCTTCCAATGTCATTTGCATGAAGGTACACTCAACAGATGTGTGCCCGAAATTCGTGGCTCGTCATGACGCTAAGTTACCGAGATATGGGTAGATAGTGGTAGAAAAGGCACTCGGCCAGTTTAATTGTCCAATCAAAATTCCATGGGGGCAGTCTTGTTGCATCTGCCATCCCTTCTGCGTTGATGTTACAGAAAGAGGTGGGACTATTGGGATGATACCGTTTTCCACATCAATTCCACCTTGTTTACATTCACCACGAAGCAGGGTTACTAATGTGCCATGACCTGCCAAGTGTCACTTGCTGGGCTTTTCAGCAGAAAATAACAAGCAACAAATCAGCCCCTTCCAGTACTATTCTTTCATTCACGAGCTCCGGTTGTCTTGACTGGCACAGGTACATTGCAGCAACAAACCCTTACCAGACCCCTACTGAATCATAGAGTCATAGAAAATTAAAGGCACAGAAAGAGACCACTTGGTCCATCCTGTCTATGCAGGCTGAAAAACAATCTGCCTATTCTAATCCCACCTTCCAGCATTTGGTCCATAGTCCTGCAGATTACAGCACTTGAGGTGCATATCCAGACTCCTTTTGAATGAGTTGAGAGTTTCTGCCTCAATTATCCTTTCAGACAGTGAGTTCCAGACCCCACCACCCTCTGGGTGAAAAGGTTTTCCCTCATCTCCCCTCTAATTGTTCTACCAATCACTTTAAATCTATGCACCCTCGTCACTGACCCCTCTACTAAGATGAATAGACCCTTCACCTCCACTCTATCCAGGCCCCTCAAAGTTTTGTACATTTCAATCAGATCTCCTCTCAGGCTTCTCTGTTCCAGGGAGAACAACCCCAGCCTATCCAATCTTTCCTCATAGTTGCATTTTTCCAGTCCTGGCAACATCCTCGTAAATCTTCTCTGTACCCTCTCTAGTGCAATTACATTCTTTCTGTAATGAGGTGACCAGAACTGCACACAGTACTCAAATTGTGGCTTAACCAATGAGTTATGCAGTTCCAGGATAACCTCCTAGTTCTTGTATTCTATACCTCGGCTAATAAAGGAAAGGATTCCATATGCTCTCTTAACCACCTTATCGACTTGTCCTGCTACCTTCAGGGATCTATGGATATTCACTCCAAGGTCTCTCACTTCCTCTACACTTCTCAGTATTTTCCCATTAATTGTGTATTCCTTTGCCTTGTTTGACCTCTGCAAATGTATCACCTCACAGCCCTCCAGGTTGAATTTCATTTGCCACTTTTCTGCCCATCTGACCAGACCATCAATATCTTCTTGCAACCTACAGCTATCCTCCTCACTATCTACCACACGGACAATCTTTGTGTCATCTGCAAACTTCTTGATCATGCCCCCTACATTTACGTGCAAATCGTTAATATATACCACAAAAAGCTGGGGACCCAGTACTGAGCCCTGTGGAACGCCACTGGAAACAGCCCTCCAGTCACTAAAACACCTGTCAACAATTACCCTTTATTTCCTGCTACTGAGCCAATTTTTTATCCACCTTGCTGCATTTCCCTGGATCCCATTTGATTTTATATCTTTAACCAGTCTGCCATGTGGATCCTTGTCAAAAGCCTTGCTCAAATCCATGTTGACCACATCAACTGCAATACCCTCATCTGTCTTCCTTGTTACTTCTTCAAAAAATGCGATCAAGTTGGTCAAACAAGATCTTCCCTTAACAAATCCATGCTGACTATCCTTGATTAACCTGTGCCTTTCTAAGTGACAGTTTATCTTGTCTCTCAGAATAGATTCCATTAATTTGCCCACGACTGAGGTTAGACTGACTGGCCTGTAATTATTCGGTCTATCCTTCGCTCCCTTTTTAAATAAAGGTACAACGTTAGCAGTTCTCCAATCCTCCGGCACCACACCTGTATCCAGTGAGGAAAGGAAAATGATGATCAGACCTTCTACTATTTCCTCTCTTGCTTCTTTTAACAGCCTAGGATACATTTCATCCGGCCCTGGTGATTTATTAACTTTCAAGGATGCTAATGCTGTTAATACTTCCTCCCTCTTTATGTTTATCACATCCAATACTTCACACTCCTCTTCCTTAACTATCTGCATTGTCCCTCTCTTTTGTGAAGGCTGAAGCAAAGTATTCATTAAGAACCATACCAACATCTTCCGCCCCTACACATAGGTTACCTTTTTGGTCTTTTATGGGCCCTATTTTCTCCTTAGTTATCCTCTTACTCTTAATGTATTGATAAAACATCTTTGTGTTCACCTTGATTTTACTTGCCAATATTCTTTCATGCCCTATCTTTGCTTTCCTAATTTTCCTTTTGATTTCTCCCCTTCACTTTCTATACTCCTCTCAGCTTTCTGTAGTACTGAGTTCTCAGTGTTGGTCATAAACTTTCCTTTTCTGCCTTATCTTACCCTGCAGGCTCATTGACATCCATGGGGCTCTCGATTTAGCCGTCTCACCCTTTTTCTTTGTGGGAATATGTTTACCCTGAACCCCTTGAATCTCCCCTTTGAATGCCTCCCACTGTTCTGACACTGATTTACATTCAAGTAGCTGTTTCCAGTCCACTTTCACTAAATCACTTCCCAGTTTAGTAAAATTAGCCTTGCCCCAATTGAGAACTCTAACTCCTGTTCTATCTCTGTCCTTTTCCATAATTATGTTAAAACTGACTGAATTATGATCACTACCACCAAAATGCTCTCCCACTGCCACTCCTTCCACCTGTTCACCTTCATTTTCTAAAACTAAGTCTAAAACTGCACCCTTTCTTGTTGGACTTGCTACATATTGGCCAAAAGAGTTCTCCTAAATACACCTCAAGAATTCTGCTCCCTCAATTCCTTTCACAGTAAAACTATCCCAGTCAATATTGGGGTAATTAAAATCCCCTACTATTACTGCCCTAATTTTCTTGTACTTTTCAGAGATTTGCCTACATATCTGCTCTTCTATCTCCCTCTGACTGTTTGGGGGTCTATAGTACACTCCCAGAGAGTGATTGCCCCTTTTTTGTTCCTCAGCTCAATTCATATGGCTTCATTTGATGAACCTTCCAACATATCACCCCTCCTCACAGCTGTAATAGTTTCCTTGACCAAAATTGCCATGTCCCCTCCTTTCTTATCCCTCTCCCTAATCGCGTCTGAAAACTCTGTAACCAGGAATGTTGAGCTGCCACTCCTGTCCCTCCTTAAGCCATGTTTCTGTAATAGCTATGATATCATATTGCATCGTGCCTAGCTGTGCCCTCAGTTCATCTGCTTTATTTACTATACTCCTTGCATTGAAATAGATACCCATGAGCACTGCCAACCTCTTCTTTTTTTATTTTCTAACCTTTGTTTCCTCTGTCTTCCAGACTTATCCATTAATCCTGTGCAATGTGTCAGCCATGGCTCAAGTGGTAGCACTCACTCCTCTAAGTCAGAAGATTACGGATTTAGATTCCAGCCCAGAGACTTCAGCACCAGTCTAACACTCCAGTGCATTGCTGAGGCTGTGCCACACAGTCAGCGGTGCTGACTTTTGGAGGAAATGCTAAACTGAGGTGTTGTCTGCCCACAAGGGTGGATGTAAAAGATCTCACACAGCCCTCTTTCAAAGAAGAGTTAGGGTGTTCTCCCCAGTATTCTGACCAATATTTATCCCTCAAGTGACATCACTAAAAAACAGATTAGCTGGTTGCTATCTCATTGCGTTTTTGGGATCTTGCTGTGTGTTTAATGGCTGCTGCATTTTCTACAGTGCAACCATTAAAAAGTACTTAAGTGGGTGTAAAGCACTTTAGAAGTCCTTCGGTCCTGAAAGGCACTATATAAATCCAAGTCTTTCTTTTATTGCACCACTGGGGACTCATTGGGGATGAAATTCAACTTTGGTAGAAGGTGGAAAAGGGACGGTAATAAATTGGCTGTCCATTATATACCTCATTTGATCTTTTCCACTGAAGCTAAATTTAAAGGTAAAACAGGCAGTGGTCTGTCTAAAAGGATGGTCAATCTACCAAAGTTGGATTTCACCCTACTATCTCCCAGAAGCTCATCCTGTGGAACCCTCTCCCACCTCCACATCTATTTTGGGATGTGAGAGGAAATCTTCACGCTGAGGCCGGAAACCAATGTTACTCACCCGCCTGAAGATGGCATCGGAAACTTGCTGTGCAAAATTTGTCTGTATTGGTGCTTTGTTCTAGAAGAGGGGGAACAAAAACGCCAGGTTTCTCACTCCTGACTGTTGTGTGGTCAGCACTTGTGATAACTGCATGTTTACAACTGAACAACTCTGCTTCAAAACTAATTCATTGAATAGAGATGACAAGGTGGTATATAAATTGAAATATTTCAGTTCTCCTATCAGTTGGGGTGCAGCTCATGAATCCAGGTGGATTATCTAAGGGGAAATTCAATATATTTTATTTTATTTATTTAGAGATACAGCACTGAAACAAGCCCTTCGGCCCATCGACTCTGTGCCAACCACCAACCACCCATTTATATTATCCCTACAATAATCCCATATTCCCTATCACCTACCTACACTAGGGGCAATTTACAACGGCCAATTTACCTATCACCTGCAAGTTTTTGGCTGTGGGAGGAAACCGGAGCACCCAACGAAAACCCACACAGCCACAGGGAGAACTTGTAAACTCCTCACAGGCAGTACCCAGAATCAAACCCAGGTGTTTGGAGCTGTGAGGCTGCAGTGCTAACCACTTCGCCACTGTGCCGCCCCAAATATGTTGATCTGTTCTCATCACATTCCTAAATAGGATGCATTTTCACCAAGGACCATTAGATAGAGATCAGGAGTAGGAATCAAAAACAGTTCAGAGATCCTCAAGCAAATGAGAAACATAAGAACAGGAGAGGCTCCTCAAGCCTGTTAGCCATTCAATTAGACCATGGCTGATCGGTACCTTAACTGCATCTGCCCGCCTTGGTTCCAGAACCTTAATACCCCGTTACCAACAAAAAAATCTATCAATCTCTGTTTTGAAATTGAAATTGACGCCAGCCTCATCATTTTTCGTGGGGGCGAGAGTTCCAGATTTTCATTAACCTTTGTATGAAGAAGTTCTTCCTGACAACACCCTTTAATGGTCTAGCTTTAAATTCACGCTTACGCCCCTTTGTTCTGGACTCCGCCACCAGAGGAAATAGTTTCTCTCTATCGATCCTTCTTAATGCTTCCCTTACCGGCTTACAAAACTGGAGGGGTGACTTTTTACCAGGAGGTTACCAGGGATATGGGACTTCAGTTATGAGGAGAGGTTGGAAAAATTAGAAATGCTCTCCTTGGAGCAGAAAAGGTTAAAAGGTGACATAATAGAGATTTTCAAGATAATGAGAGGTTTTAATAGAGTAAATATAGAAAAACTATTCCCTCTGGTGAGTAGGTCAATAACCAAACATCAGAAATTTAAAAACATTGGCAAATGATCTCGAGGAGAATTGAGGAGGAATGTTTTCACTTTGAGAGTTGTTTGAGATCTGGAACACATGACCTGAAAAGCTGGTGTAAGCTGTTTCTGTAAATAATCTTGAAACAGAATTGGATAGGTACTTGAAGATGAAGAATTTACAGGATTTTGGACAGGGATATGGGACTAAGCATGAATGCCCTTTCAAAGTGCCAGCACAGCCATGATGGGCTGAATGGCCTCTTTCTGTGTTGTAAGTTTCTATGGTTCTATGGTACCCTATCAAATCCTTTAGTCATCTTAAACACATCATTTAGATCACCCTTCAATCTTCTATATTCAAGGAGTTACAGTGGTTGCACCACTATTTGAGACGGAAATTAATTAACTCAGGACAGAGCAGATTTTGCATTTGTGGCTTTTGAGGGTTATATGAACACACGAATTAGGAGCAGAAGTAGGCCATTTGGCTCCACTAACCTGCTCCGCCATTCAATAAGATCATGGCTGATCTGTTTGTGTTTTGAATTCTACACTCCCATCTACCCGATAACCTTTGATTCCCTTGCCTAACAAGAATCTATCTACCTCTGCTTAAAATTATTCAATGACCTGCCTCCACCACCTTCTGAGGCAGAGGGTTCCAAAGTCGCACAACCCTCTATGAGAAAAAAAATCTCCTCATCTCTGTCCTAAAAGAGCGACCCCTAAGTTTAAAACTCACCCACAAGAGGAAACATCCTTTCCACATCCACCTTGTCAAGAACGTTCAGAAGCTTATATACTTCAATCAAGTCTCCCCTCACTCCTCTAAACTCCAGTGAAAACAAGCCCAGTTTGTCCAAGCTTTCCTCATAAGACAACCCGCTCATTCCAGGTATCAACCTAGTAAACGTCCTCTGAACCGCCTCCAATGCATTTACATCCTTTCTTAAATAAGGAGACAAAACTGAACGCAGTACTCGAGATGTGGTCTCACCAATGCCCTGTATAACTGAAGCATAACATTCTTACTTTTATTTTATATTCCTCTCGTATTAAAGGATAGCATTCCATTAGCCTTCTTTATTACTTGCTGTACCTGGATACTAACTTTTTGTGATTCCTCTGCACCTCAGAGTTCTGCAGTCATTCTTCATTTAAGTAATACCCTGCTTTTTTATTCTTCCTGCCAAAGTGGAAAAGTTCACATTTTCTCACATTATACTCCATCTGCCAGATTTTTGCCCACTCTCGCAACCTATCTATATCGGTCTGCAACCTCCTTATGTCCTCTTCAGAACAGACCTTCCTACCTATCTTTGTGTCATCTGCAAATTTAGCTATCATGCCATCACTCCCCTCATCTAAGTCATTGATATAAATTGTAAAAAGTTGATACTCCAACACAGACCCCTGCGGGACTCCACTCGTCACATCTTGCCAATCAGAAAAGGACCCATTTATGCATACTCTCTATTTTCTGCCAGCCAGCCAATCTTCTATCCATGCTAATATGTTACCCACTACACCATGAGCTCCTACTTTGTGCAATAACCTTTTTGGTGGCACCTTGTCAAATGCAAGTACAGTACGTCAACAGGCTCCCCTTTATCCATGGTTATTGGATCAGTATCACACTATCTGAGCCAGTGATCGCATCATAGAATCAAAGAAACTTATAGCATAGAAGGAGACCATTCAGCCCATCATGCCAATACTGGCTCTTTGAAAGAGCAGTCATGCTTAGGTCAAAGCACTGCCTTTTTTTCTGCTACCCTGTAAGGTCCTCATTCTCAATATCTGTCCAACTCCATTTTAAAATTATTTAAGGAAACAGCTTCCACCATCTTTTCAGATAGATCAAACCTGGCATCTCTGCATGAAAGAAAAATCTTCTCATCTCTCTTCCAGATTTTTTACCAATGATTTTGAATCTATGACCTTCGGTTATTGACTCACTCACCAGAGGGAATAATTTGTCTCTACCTAATTTGTCAAAAGCTCTCATCATCCTGAAAACCTCTATTAGGTCACCACTTAACCATTTCTGTTTCAAGGAGAAGTGTCTTAATTTTTCCAACTTTTTCTCATAACTAAAGTCCCTCATCCCTGTTAACATCCTGGTAACCCTGCTCTGTACCCTTTTTTTTAAGGCCTTTACATCTTTCCCGAAGTGTGGTGCCCAGAATTGTCCACAACACTCCAGCTGAGGACTAACCAGTGATTTATAAAGTTCTAGCATGATCTCTTTATTTTCATATTTTACATCTCTATATATAAATCCAAATAAACCGTATTTATTTTTAAAACCACATCATCACCTTACCCTGCCACCTTTATGGTTTTGTGTATATGAACAGCAAGGTCTCTCTGCTCATCTACACATTTCAAAATCATAACACTTATAGTATAATGTCTTTCCATATTAGGCCTTGCAAAGTGTTACACACTTCTCTGTATTAAACTCCATCCGGCATACTTCTGCCCATTTCACCATCCTGTCTGTCTCATCTTAATGTCTAAAACTAAATAGTTCTTTAAAAGTGATATTGCTCAAAGGCAATGAATCCCAATGCTACAGGGTTAAATACAAAATAAAGCTCTTTCTAAGTCTGTCTAAGAAATGTGGCATCTCTAATTTTAGAGGCTTGCCTTACTGCTACTTTTCACACCAGCCATCCTGCTGGCCACTTACATTTGTGAGATTGACAATTGAAGGGCCAATTACTGCTGAATTATGGATATTTTTGGATTTTGAATTTGGCATTCCGCAGGGACTTCTTTGAAAAGCCCCATTCAACATAGGACCTTTCTAGCTGTCAAGGATAGAAGATGTTCAGTCCATCAGTCAGAACGAGATTCAAACACACATCTTAGCAAATGAGGGTTGAACAACACAGTATAGAACAATGAGTTGTAATACAAAGATTTTCATGTATGTCTGACATTGAGAAATGATAATTTACAGTTTTTTTTTTCTCTCCATCAAACTTCCTTTCACTCAGTGGATCTAAATGAAAGGGTAAATTTTTGTGCAGTACACAGCAAAATGTACCCATTTTTCCAACCTTCAGCAGGAGTCTGGCAATACATCGCATAAACAGTCGAATCACCGAAATGTTGCTTCAGAATCTGATGAGGAACCTCCTTGAGGTTAAGGCATTATTTTATTCACTCTACCTCAGATAGAGTTTGTGCACAGGTGTGAGAAGTACGGTTGCATTGTGTATCGCTTGATTCTTGAAAACCAGCATTCAATATTTCCCTTTTTGTGAAATAATATGTTGAAATGTTGGATTAGCTTAAAATAAGTAAATCTTTGGGAACTGTCTGTGAACTAATATGGCTTTCGTTGTATGGCAAACCACTTGTGAATTGATTAAATGTAAAACCTTTCGATTCATGCTGATATCAGGATTGCAGTTTGATGCACTTGATGGAGCACAGCAGTGCAATAAAAAATGAGCTGACTGACTGTGCTATGGTAACTGTTGAACATTGCCAAACATCTAGGAACATAGCAACAGGTATAAGTCAATCAGTCCTTTAAGCTTGTTCGGTTATTCAATTAGCTCATGGCTGATTTGTTTCTTAACTGTACCTACCTGCCTCTGTTCTGTAACCCTTCATATACTTGGCCACAATTTATTTTGGAGCTGACTCCAGAAATGTGTCTACTGGATGCCTCAAGGGATGAAACCTGGAGTAACTTTCACGTCCAGTGATAAGACAGTGCACGTTATTTGCATGCTTCATAGTCGTAATCAATGACCCTTTGCTCAGTGAAATCCAAAATGTCAGTGTAATCTGCAGGGATGTGATGAATACTCCATGGCCTGCACCCACAATTGACCTCCATTTGTATTGGATCATTTGCGGTTCAATATGTAGATCAGAGCCCATAACACTTACTTCCCAAAAGCCTTGTAATAATCTGTTCCCAGCTACAAATGTAGCCTTCCATTGAGCAACGAACATCTGCTATCACTGGACATTCACAATGGCCTTTGATTATGCATATCACTCTGCAGAAATTGATGGCCTTTTCCTCAAGATTTCAATTGCTATTACTTTTATATTTTAAATCTATCGATTTAGCAGATGCTGCATTTTATAACTGATTTACAACAGAATGGAGAGGAGCAAGAGTGCAGGGAAGAGGCAATCTGCCCATGATGAAAACCAGTGCTGCTGTCTCCGCACCAAGGTAGAAACCAGTTTGCTAGCTTCACAGAATGATGCAGCACAAAAGGAGGGCATTCAGCCCATTGTGTCTGTGCCAGCCTAAAGGAGAACAGCAAAAATGAAACAACTGGAGGTTTGGCACAATGAACAGTTCCGTGTATCCATTGCGTAAACCGTTCAGATTAAAAGTGATGGGAATACCAGGAATCTCAGAGAAAATAAAACAAGTGCTGGGAATATACAGCCAGTTAATTTGTAAGAGAAAAGACAAATTGACACATCGAGTAGCGCCAAAAATGGTCACCCTGGGGTGGATTTTCATCTTCAGTACTTGGACATAACGCATCCTATGAGTCGAGTGCATACAATAAAATTGGATGGGGGAGAATTGAATGCCCATTGCACAAGCCGTCCATTGTAATCTGGAAATAAAAAGGCAGTATCAGTTCAAGTGATCATAAAGCTGACAGGTAGTTATTGTTGTAAAAAGTCAATTTGTTCACTAATGTCCTTTGCCAGAACTGAGAGGTTATATCAATGGCAAAAGATTGAACAGGCTGGGGCTCTTTTGTTTAGAAAAGGGAAGACCTGATAAAAGTCTTTATGAAAAGATTTTGATGGGATGGATGTAGCAAAGATGTTTTCACTTGTGCAGGAGACCAGAACTAGTGAATATGAATTCGGGAGCAGCTTCTTTAGCCAGAGGGTGAAACTCGCTACTACATGGAGCACTTGAGCTGAATAACATAGATGAATTTAAGGGGAAGCTATAAAAAGACATGAGGGAGAAAGAGATAGAAGGATATGTTAATTGGGTTACATGAAGTCATGTAGGAGGAGACTAGTGTGGAGCATGGATACCTACATAGACCAGTTGGGCCGAATGGCCTGTTTCTGTGTGATAAGTGCCAGGTATATGTGACTGCAATCCTACACCAATGTAATTGACTCTGAATTGTTCTCTTACATGGCTCAGCAAACCTCAAAGTGTTTAGGGCAACTGGGGATGGGCAATCAATGCTGGCCTTGCCCGCAACACCTACCTTCCAAAAATGAATGAAACTACATTTCCTGTAAGCACAATGCTTTACATCTAAGCATTAAAGAAAAAAAGATGTGTCTTCTTTTACTTTTCTGATCATGAATGGGCTGGGTGCACTTCCAGCATTTTGATTTTTTTCTTATTCATCTCAAAAGAAGCATTATTAGTATTTATCATTCAAATGTTTTTCTTTCAGCTAATTTTTAATTTAAAATCTTTTAAAAATCTGTCCCGTGGTTCTGTGGAATGGATGTTTCAAACTATTTGCAATTCAAACCCTAATCACACATTTATATAAGGAGAAAAATGGATCCCAAATACAGTTCAAAATATTATGCAATTGAGTTGAGTTCCATTCCATGTAGCATTACGTTTTCTGTGCTCACCTTTTTATATTCTTTCATGGGATGTGGGCGCCACTGACTAGACAAGCATTTATTGTCCATCCCTAATTAGCTAACGTCTCCACTTCTGACCTGACGATGGGGGAAGGTCATTGATGAAGCAGCTGAAGATGGTTGGGTCTTGGACACTGCCCTGAGGAACTGTGATGTCCTGAGACTGAGACGATTGACCTCCAACAACTACAACCATCGTCCTTTGTGCTAGGTATGGTTCCAACCAGCGGAGAGATTTCCCCCGATTCCCATTGACTCCAGTTTTGCTAGGACTCCTTAATGCCTCACCCGGTCAAATGCTGCCTTGATGTCACTCACACCACACCTCTTGAATTCAGCTCTTTTGTTGATGTTTGGACCAAGACTGTAATGAGGTCCGGCATTGAATGACACTGGCAGAACCCAAACTGAGCAGGTTATTGTTGAGTTAGTGCTGCTTGACAGCACTGTTAACGACACCTTCCATTGCTTTGCTGAAGATCGAGAGTAGACTAATGGGGTAATTGGCCTGGTTGGATTTGTCCTTCTTTTTGTGTACAAGGCATACCTGGGCAATTTTCCATATTATCGGGTAGATGCCAGTGTTATAGCTATACTGGAACAGTGTGGTTGCAGTCACGGCCAGTTCTAGGGCTTCAGTACTATTGCCGGAATGATGTCAGAGCCCATAGCCTTTGCAGTATCCAGTGTCTTCAGCCATTTCTTGATATCATGTGGAGTGAATCAAATTGGCCAATGACTGGCATCTGAGATGCTGGACACCTTAGGAGGAGGCCGAGGTGGATCATCCTCTCATTCTGCACTCATCTGACTTGATCTGTACATCAATTTTGACTTCCTTGGATATTTCTCTGCTTGTTTCAGTTACTCAAAAGAATCTGCTGGGTTCAGGAATTTTGTGTTCACTCAGCCTTCGTTTGACTTGGAAACCCATTCAATTTCCCTGAAAATGCTCAGTCTGCAGCACTCCAACTGATGGAAAGGTTACGATTGTTAGTCAAAGTGGGGCATAAATAACAGGAAGATTTAAAGGGCTGACATGGGTTTCATCCAACGTTAGAGCGGTGAAGGAGGGGCTCTCTTTGAAAAAACAATGCTCTAGCCCTCCTCTCTTTCCTGCTTTGATGATCTGTACCCAGTGTGGTTTTGCTGTCGTGGTCATGTACCACCAACACCATTCCCAAGTTAATGCCCCATAATTTCTTCCCTTCTTCATTTTCCTGCCCCATCTGAAAATGTTGACTCCTTACTGAGGCAATAGAGCCCAGCTCACCATTATTAACATGCAAACTTTAGCACGCTCTGTATGGGCATCATAGCTGAGCGTGAAAATTCCTTCATCCGCAGTCCACCCGCTTCCAGAAGGGAATGTTGTAGATTGAATGGGAGCAAGATCCATGGCTCTGCCTTCCTACCTGAGAGTGCGAAGGCCACATGTGGCATTCCTGTTACCACTCCAGTCAGCATCAGCTAACACAGCACAGATTCAGCAATCAAACCTAAGACCTTCCAGCACTGCATGGCTCAGCTATTCTCTGGCTAAAATTATTCAGAATTAAGAGCGATATTTATAAAAGGGAGGAAAAACCATTTCTGGCAGGTGAGTTGAAATCATCTTTTCTCTGCTGGGCTTGAGAGTTTTATGTGAAACATGTATGCACATTCCAAACCTAGTTTGTAATGTATAAGAGTTACAGCAACAAAGCTGCCTCCTTAGACTTGTGTGTACAGGGCACAATTTCAAAATTTGCAGTTTACACAACATTTGAGAGTATTGTGAACTATTTGGAGAATAGTGATAGACTTCGAAAGGATATAGAAAGGTTGTGGAATGGGTGGACTCGTGGCAGATGAAATTTAATGCAGAGAAGTGTGAAGTGATTCATTTTGGAAGGAAAAATAGGGAGAGGCAATATAAGCTAAAGGATACAATTCTGAAGGGGCTGCAGGAACAGAGAGGCAGGACAGGGTTGAGAAAGTGGTTTAAAAGGCATTCTGGATCCTGAGCTTTATAAATCAAGGTTTAAAGTATAAAAGTTAAAGAATTATGATGTGACTTTATAAAACACTGGCTCAGCCTCAACTGGAGTATTGTGTCCCATTCTCGCCACAGCACTTTAGAAGGATGTATAGGTTTCGAGAGGGTGCACAGAAGATTTATTTATTTGGAGATACAGCACTGAAACAGGCCCTTCTGCCCACCGAGTCTGTGCCGACCATCAACCACCCATTTATACTAATCCTACACTAATCCCATATTCCTACCACATCCCCACCTGTCCCTATATTCCCCTACCACCTACCTATACTAGGGGCAATTTATAATGGCCAATTTACCTACCAACCTGCAAGTCTTCGGCTGTGGGATGAAACCGGAGCACTGGGAGAACTTGCAAACTCTGCACAGGTCGTACCCAGAATTGAACCCGGGTCACTTGAGTTGTGAGGCTGCGGTGCTAACCACTGCGCCACTGCGCCGCCCCAAGAATTGTTTTAGGGATGAGAAACTTTAATTATGTGGATAGATTGGAGAAGTTAGGATTGTTCTCCTTCGAGAAGAGGAGATTTGATAGACGTGTTCAAAATCATGAAGGATCTGGACAGAGTAGATAGGGAGAAAACTGTTCCCATTGGCCGAAGGGTCAAGAACCAGAGGACACCGATTTAAGCTGATTGGCAAAAGAACCAGAGGCAACATGAGGAAAAATGTTTTTCAACAGTGAGTGGTTAGAATCTGGAATGCACTGCCTGATCATGTGATGGAGACAGATTCAATTGTGCCTTTCAAAACGGAATTCGACAGTTATTTGAAGGAAAAACAAATTTGCAAGGTTACTGGAAAAGGGTGGGGGAGTGGCAGTAGCTAACTTGCTGTTGCAGAGACCTGGCACAGACTCGATGCACCGAATGCCCTTCTTCTGTGCTGTAAAAATTCTGTGATTCTATGAAATGTGACGCTAATTGGCAATAAATTGGATAGGTCTCTTATACAGGCCACACAACTGCTCATGTGGTAAGTGGAAAAAGTGACATAAGTTCATTAGAGGCTGCTCTTCTAAACTTGGGGCAGTATTGAGTAGAATTTAGAATCATTATTGAATCATGCTTATCCTGGCCAAGGAGTATTTGATGCTGATACAGGGTGCTGTAAACAACAATAACAACTATTTCATTTATATTGTGCAATTAACTTAGAAAAATGTCCAATCAGATAAAAATGGATGCCGAGACAAAGCATATTGGGAAGGGGAACAAAAAGCTTGGTCAAAGAGGTGAGTTTCAAGGAGGATCTTAAAGTAGGAGTGAAAACTGGAGAAATGAGAGGGCTAGGAAGGGAATTCCTGAGTTAGATACCTGAAGCCCCGGCAACCATTCGTGGGGCGAAGGAATTTCAGGATTCCCAAGACACCAGGTGAGGAAATAGTAAAAATGATCCATTCTCCAGAGTAAACCGACCTCACAGCACAAAGTTTCCAATTCACAATTACCCCCTGGGTTTCTGGTAGCACCATAGCAATTCATGCTTCATTGAGACCACCATTTCTCTTTCATGTTTAATCTCATACATAGTGAATGTTGACCGGCTATATCATTTTTTTAGATTCTTTCACGGGACGTAGGCATCATTGGCAAGGCCAGCATTTGTTTCCCATCCCTAATTGCCCTTGACAACTGAGTAGCTTGCTAGGCCATTTTACAAAGCAATTAAGAGTCAACCGCATTGCTGTGGGTCTGGTGTCACATGTAGGCCAGAGCAGGTAAGGATGGCAGATTTCCTTCCCTAAAGGACATTAGTGAACCAGATTTTTTTTTAAAGACAAAGTTTTATGGCACCATTACTGAGACTAGTTTTCAATGCCAGATTTTTATCAATTAATTGAATTTAAATTCCACCAGCTGCCATAAGTGGGATTTGAACCAATGTCTCCACTGGATTAGCCTGGACCTTTGGTTTACTAGTTCAATGACATTGCCACGACGCTACCACCTGACCCCAATTCTGATGAGGATTGCACATAAGCCTGGACTTCTGTTCAGTTACATCAAACTCATTCTCATTGGGTAGCACTCTCACCTCTGAGTCAGAAGGTTGTGGGCTCAAGTTCCACTCCAGAGACTTGAGTGTGAAACCTGCACTGACTCTCACAGTCCAATACAGTGGGAGTGGAGCACTATCAAAGAGGAGATTTGATAGAGGTGCTCAAAATCATGAGGAATCTGGAGAGAGTAGATGGGGAGATACTGTTCCCGTTGGCACAAGTATCGTGAACAAGTGGGCACCAATTCAAGGTGACTGGTATAAGAAGCAAGAGTGACTTGAGGTATAACTTCTTAACACAGTGAACGGTTCAGATCTGGAATGTACTGTCTAAGAGTGTAGAGGAGGTAGATTCATTTGTGGCTTTCAAAAGAGAATTGGACAATTATCTGAAGAGGAAAAAAATTGCAGGGCTACAGAGAAAAGGCAGGGTACTGGGACGAGATGAGTTGCTCTTGCAGAGCGACAGCACGGACATGATGGGCCAAATAGCCTCCTTCTGTGTTGTAACCATTCTATGATCGGAGGTGCTGCCTTCAGATGAGTCCCCATCTGCGCTGTCAAGTAAAGTAAAAGATCCCATGGCACTATTCTGAAGAACAGTGGAGGTATCCCTGGTGTCTTGGCCAATATTTATCCCTCAATCACTAAAATAGATTATCTCATTAGTATGGCATTGCTATTTAAGGACATTGCTGTATGCAAATTTTCTGTAACTTTCCCTACATTGAAAAATGACGACACCAAAAATACTTAATTGGCTGTAAAGCACTTTGGGACATCCTGACGTTGTGAAGAGCTCTACATAAATTCAAGTATTTCTTTCTTTTCAGCAAGGATTGACATGCCAGAATGTTGGGAGTTATATTTCTCTGCACCGATTCATCTTCACTCAGAGTATCCCATCAAATTAATGCACAGACAAAAAATGTTAGAATAATAAAGATAAGCAAATATCAAAAGGTTTACTGCTAATAATGGCAATCCTACCGTAGTGTAACATAAATCTAAAATTCAATTTTACTGTTGAATAAATGAAAGAGAAACAAGCAATTGTTTTATTCATTCTCAGGATGAGGGCATCACAGCAGGGCCAGCATTTATTGCCCATCACTAATTTCCCTTGAGAAGGTGGTGGTGAGCCGCCTTCCTGAAGTGCTGCAGTTCCTGTGGTATAGGTACACGCACAGTGTTGTCAGGCAGGGAGTTCCAGGATTTTGACCCAGCGACAGTGAAGGAACAGTGATATAGTTCCAAGTCAGGGTGATGTGTGGCTTGGAGAGGAGCATGTAGGTGCCTTTGCTCTTCTAGGTGGTGGAGGTCACAGATTTGGAAGGTATTGGCTAACTTCTGATAAGATTCTAATCAGTCTGGTTTTTTTTATTCGTTCGTGGGAAATGAGCATCGCTACTGGGCCAGCATTTATTGCCCATCCCTAATTGCCCTTGAACTGAGTGGCTTTTTAGGTCATTTCAATGGGCATTTTAAGAGTCAACCACATTGCTGTGGGTCTGGAGTCACATGTAGGCCAGACCAGGTAAGGACAGCAGATTTCCTTCCCTAAAGGACATTAGTGAACCAGATGGGTTTTTGCAACAATCGACAATGGTTTCATGGTCACCATTAGACTAGCATTTCTTTTAAATTCCAAATTTATTAATTGAATTCAAATTTCACCATCTACTGTGGTGGGATTCGGATCCATGTCTCCAGAGCATTAGCCTAGGCCTGTGGATTACTAACCCAGTGACATTACCACTACTCCACTGCCTCTCCTTCATTCTCTCTTTTTCCCATTCTTTTTTCCAATTATAAAGGGCATGTTAAAACAAAAACATGCTTTTATTGCCAGGCTTCATCTGTTGGATGCATAGACCAGCAAATTGTGAGCTTGCAAGTTTCCCCTCTCTTCTGCCGGTGAGGCTCTATGCTAGGTGCAGGATCTGGTCTTTGATTTTCATTGGCTCCATTGGTATCCTCAAATCTCCCAGTAAGAAGGTTGTCTTGGACATGAGCATGCAACCTAGTCAGATAATTAATTCCAACAACAACAACTTGCACTGATATGGTGCCTTTAATGTAGTAAAATGTTGCAAGGTTTTTCACAAGTGCGTTATCAGACAAAATTTGACACCAAGCCACATAAGGAGATACTAGGGCAGGTGCTTGGTTAAAGGGGTAGGTTTTAACCAGTGTCTTCAGGGAGGATAGAGAGGTAGTGAGGGAGTTTAGGGGAGGGAATTTCAAAGTTTAGGGCCGGCAGCTGAAGGCACGACCACCAATGGTGGAACAATAAAAAGCGGGGATTCACAAAAGGCCAGAATTGGAGGAACACAGAGCTCTCGAAGGGGAAAAGGCTGGAGGAGGTTACAGAGATAGGGAAGGGCGAGGTTGTGGAGGGATTTGAAAACTGCAGTCCTGAGGGAGTGCTACATTGATACAGGTGGTGTCTTTCAGATGAGATGCTAGGGTGAATATGAAAGATCTTGGATGAATGTGTAAAACGGGCAATGTGGTTCCTATTTGACCCTGAGGAGAGCTTACAGTCACATATCAGCTCCATCACTGAAACTAATGACTTTCACTTCTGTATATTGCCTGTCTCCACCCCTAATTCAGCTCATCCGCTGCTGAAACAATCATCTATGCTTTTCGTACCTCTAGACTCTTGACTAATCCAATGCTCTTCTGGCTGGGCTCCCACTTCCACCGTCCATAAACATGAGCTCATCCAAAAATCTGCTTCCTGTTTCCTATCTTGCACCAAGTCCCTTTCCCCCATTACCTCTGTGCTCACTGACCTACACTAGTTCCCAGTCCAGCAATGCCTTGATTTTAAAATTCTCATTCTTGTTTTCAACTCCCTTCCTGGTCTTGCCTGTTCCTAACTCTGTAGATGACTGAATTGATAATGTTCATTTTACAATACCATCCTAAGTCTAATTACCCTCAATCAGTTCTATTACTGATGTGTCAGAACAAGGTGGACAGCAGCATGACCAGTGATACCTATAGGGGTAGCGACGCTCAATTTATTGGTTGTTTGGGTTAAAGAGGTCTCTCTATACCTGGATAGGAAGACACTAAACAGTCCCACATCATTTTAATCATGACAAAAGTATTCCCGAGCGACTTATTGCCCTTCATCTCCAATGTAGTGATATTGTTCGATGCCGTTTGCTTCATGATATTAAACAATTTTCAATTGGGCTTAAGTGCCCCTTTAAGAGCACATGCTGAGATGAGGGAAGCTCATCTAAATCAATAGGTGCCCTTAACATGCATGTCATGACATTGGCCTTACCCAGCACTGTTATTGATCTTAAAACTAAATTTTCACTTTTCAAAAATGCTAGCGAGGAGAAAAATAAATGCATTCTGTGTCTTTTTAAACAGTATTAAAGTTTATTAATGATGCTTCAGCAATTCATTTGTGCATTCGTGCAGGCAAATTGG
The DNA here is from genome assembly GCF_036365525.1 of Heterodontus francisci. Lineage (NCBI taxonomy): Eukaryota > Metazoa > Chordata > Chondrichthyes > Heterodontiformes > Heterodontidae > Heterodontus > Heterodontus francisci. Next base: position 11,543,392 of record NC_090387.1, read on the forward strand.
AGGTAATGTCTGCGTGTTAACACAGCATTCAGTTTGAAACTGGGAAAAATTCTCTGACAAAGCATTCTTCGTCTTCATCAGAGAAACCTCCACCTCTTCTGTGATACTGGAAGAATACCCTTGTTTTTAGGATGGTTACATGAAGGAATAAAGATAGTACAGCTTTGGAACCCCACACACTCTTTTCTCGGCATAATCCCTCAGCTGCAAAACTCCCCACTTTAGGCTGCCAATTCTTGTACACTAGTTTCTGAGTCAGAAGGTTGTGAGTTGAGGCTCCAACTCTACAGACTTGTGCTCAAAATCTAGGCTGACACGATCAAAGGTGCTGTCTTTCAGCTGAGATGTGAAAACAAGGTCCTGTCTGTCCTCTCAGGTGGATGCAAAAATCTTCTAGTGCTAATTGAAGTAGAGCAGGAGAGTTCACTTGAGTGTCCGAGTAATGTTTCTCCCTCAACCAAAATCACTGAAATATCTGGTCATTCTCACATTTCTGTTTGTGGGAGCTTGCTGTGTGCAAATTGCCTGCCATGCTTCCTGCATTAAAGCAGTAATCACACTTCAAAGGTAATTCATTCTAAAGATCTTGGGAATGTCCATAGGGCATGAGAGATGCCATATAAGTCTTTATTTCTAAAGGTTGCTCAAGATTAGCAGGCCATAGTTAAAAACCTCATTCTTTTGAGTTATACTGCACTTGGCTACGCTAGAGAATGATTACTGAAGAGAATGAAAGCATACATCTTGTGATCATGGAGTACAGTACCTCAGTTGCTGACTTTACAGCTCAGATGGTTAAAATATTCAATAACTTTGAAATATTGTACTGCATATTGATTTTCTGCTGATCTACAGTGCTTTTAGTACAATGGTTTGATGTAAAAGTGAAATATGACACAGTAACACTGTTGCTATTGATGTTTCTCTTCATTTTCGTCCCGTCCCAGGTCAGCTCCAGGCGTTGATTTCTTGGTTTCCAGATAGAACCATTCTCTGGCATCAGCTTATATCAGTAGAGCAGCTCTCCAGTGGTAAGGATGTTTCCAAAACAAAAAGGTTAAGTTCAATACAACCATCGCCTTTTTCGATCTTATCAAGTCTTTTTACCCTGGATTATTTCAGCTCTCATATCTGAGATCACTATCACCCTACTCTCCATTAACTTTGAGTGCCCATCCTTGTTTTTAAGCTCTTGGGTGTCTGCCATAGCTCAGTGGTAGGGTTCTTGCCTCTGAATCATGGGTTCACGCCCCAACTACAGAGATCTAGGCTAACCTTGCAGTGCAGTATTGAGAGAATGCAGCACTGTTGGAGGTCCCATCTTTTGAATGGAGCATTAAACAAAGGCACTGTCTGTCCTCTTATGTAATTTCTAAAGATCTCAGAGCCCTATTCCAAAAAAGGGCAGTGAAATCTTCCTTTGTTTCCTGGCCAATATGTAGCCCTCAACTAACATCACTAAAACAGATAATCTGGTCATTTATCTCATTGCTGTTTATGGGATATATCTGTGTGGATATTGGCTGTATTATTTTCTACATTATAAAGACACATTGTACAGCGAGCTTGCCACTGGTATCAGATCCACCGGCCGTCCATGTCTCTGCTTTAAAGACGTCTGCAAACGCGACATGAAGTCCTGTGACATTGATCACAAGTCGTGGGAGTCAGTTGCCAGCGTTCGCCAGAGTTGGCGGGCAGCCATAAAGGCGGGGCTAAAGTGTGGCGAGTCGAAGAGACTTAGCAGTTGGCAGGAAAAAAGACAGAGGCGCAAGGGGAGAGCCAACTGTGTAACAGCCCCGACAAACAAATGTTTCTGCAGCACCTGTGGAAGAGCCTGTCACTCTAGAATTGGCCTTCATAGCCACTCCAGGCGCTGCTCCACACATCGCTGACCACCTCCAGGCGCTTACCCATTGTCTCTCGAGATAAAGAGGCCAAAGAAAAAAAATTAATTTTCTACATTATAATATCGACTAAACTTGTGCTTGTAAAGCACTTTGGAACTTCCAGAGGTTGTGAAAGGTGCTATATAAATGCAAGTTATTTCTTTAAGTGAACACAAGTACACAAGAAATAGGAGCAGGACCTTATGGCCCACCGAGTCTGCTCTGCCATTCTAAACGATCATGGCTGATCTTAGGATTCAATTCCTCTTCCCTACCTGCTCCCCATACCCTTGATTCCCTGAGAGACCAAAAATCTGTCTATCCCACAATGTATTCCACAATGGAGCATCCACAACCCTCTGGGGTAGAGAATTCCTAAGATTCACAACCCTTTGAGTGAAGTAATTTCTCTTAATTTCAGTCCTAAATGATAGGCCTCTTATCCTGAGACTGTGCCCCGTGTTTTAGGTTCCCCAACCAGTGGAAATAATCTCTCAGTGTCTACCCTATCCAGCCCCTTTAAAATCTTATATGTTTCAATGAGATCACCTCTTATTCTTCTAAACTCCAGAGAATACAGGCCCAATTTACTAGTCTCCCCCTCATCCCAAGGACCAATCTAGTGAAAATTCGCTGCACTGCTTCCAATGCAAGTATAACGTTTCTTAAATATGGAGACCAAAACTGTACACAGTATTCTAGATGTGGTCTCACCAAAACCCTGTACAATTGTAGTAATACTTCCTATTCCTGTACTCTAATCCCCTTACCATAAAGGTCAACATGCCATTTGCCTTCCTAATTGCTTATTGCACCTGCATGTTAACTTTTTGTGTTCCTTGTACAAGCACACCCAAGTCTCTTTGAACATCGACACTTATAAGTTGCACACCTTTTAAAAAATATTCTGCTTTTATATTCTTATAACCAAAGTGCACACTTCCCTACATTAGACTCCATCCGCCATTTTGTTGCCCACTCACTTAACCTGTCAATATCTCTTTGCAGCCTCTCTCTGTCCTCCCCACAGCTTACATTTGTATTATCGGCAAACGTAGATACATTACTCTCTGTCTCTTCATCTGAGTTATTAACATAGATTGTAAATAGCTGAGCCCCTGCAGTGATCCTTGTGGCACTCCATTATTTACTGTCTGCCAACTTGAAAATGCCCCATTTATACCCACTCGTTGCTTCCTGTCCATGAATCAATCCTCTATCCATAATATATTACCCCGAACAGCATGAGCCTTTATCTTGCCTATTAACCTTTCATGTGGCACCTTATTGAATGCCTTTTGAAAATCCAGGTATACTACATCTACTGGTTCCCCTTTATCTATCCCACTAGTTACATCCTCAAAAAACTCAAATAAATTTGTCAAACAGGATTTCCCGTTAGTAAAACCATGTTAACTTGTTCGAATCATAATGGGCTTTTCTAAATACATTGTTGAGACTTTCTTAATAATAGATTCCAGTATTTTCCCAACAACTGATGTTAGGCTAACTGGTCTGTAGTTTCTTATTTCTCGCTCCCTCCTTTTTTGAAAAGTGGTATAACATTTGCCAACTTCCAATCTGATGGGACGGTTCATGGATCTAAGGAACTTTGGAAAATCATAGCTTGTGCATCCACTGTATCTGCAGCTATCTCTTTTAGAACCCTAGGATGTATGCCATCAAGTCCTGGAGGTTTGTCAGATTTTAGTTCCTTAGTTTCTCCAATACATTTTCGCTGCTGATATAAATTTCCTTAATTTCCTCACTCTTTTTAGACCCTAGGTTGCTGCCTATTTCTGCTATGGAACTTGTGTCTTCTACTGTGAGGACTGACACAAAATATTTGTTCAGTGTCTCTGCCATTTCCTCATTCCCCATGATCATTTCTCCTGTCTCTGCTTCCAAGGGACCAATAATTACTTTAGCTACTCTCTTCCTTTTGATATACCTATAAAAGCTCTTACAATCTGTTTTTATGGTACTGACTAGTTTACTCTCATATTTGATTTTTCCTTTTTTACCAACTTCTTGGTGGCCACTTGTTGGTTTCTAAACCACTCCCAATCCTCAGACTTGCCACTTTTTTTTTGCAACATTGCAAGCCTTTCCTTTTAATCTAATACTATCCTTAACTTCCTGAGTGATCCATGGATGGGTCTTTCTGGCTGAGTATTTGTTTTTCAAAGGAATGTATTTTTGTTGAACATTTTGAATTGCTTCTTTAAAGGTTCCCTACTGTTAATTTGCTGCCATACCTTTTAGTCTGTTTACTAATTTACCTTAGTCAGTTCTCCCCGAATACCTACGTGATTGGCTTTGTTTAAGTTTAAGATTCTTATTTGTGACTGGAGCATGTCACTTTCAAAATTAATATGGAATTCAATGCTGTTATGATCACTATTTACCAGTAGATCTTTTACTGTGACATTGCTAATTAACCTTGCTACATTACACAATACTAGATCTAAGATAGCTTTATCCCTAGCTGCCTCCACAACGTATTGCTCCAAGAAACTGTCCCGAAAACATTCTACAAACTCATCTTCTGGACCACTCCTGCCAATTTTACTGTCCTAGTCTATATGAAGATTAAAGTCCCCACAATTATTATATTGCGTTTGTTACAAGCTCCAATAATTTGTTCAATGCTCTGTCCAATGGTACAACTACTGTTAGGGGCCTATAAACTACTCCCACCAGTATTTTCTGATTCTTACCATTCCTTATTTCCACCCATATTGATTCTACTTCATGATTTTCTGAGGCCAGATCCTTTTTCACAAATGCCCTTATGTCATCCTTTACGATCATTGCTACCCCTCCTCCTTTGCTATTCTGTCTATCTTTCTGAACTATTGGTACCCTGGAATATTTATTTCCCAATCTTGATTACCATGTAACCATGTCTGTGTGATGGCGATTAGATCTAAATCATTTACTTCTATTTGTACCACTAGTTCATCTATCTTATCTCAGATGCTTCGAGCATTCAGATATAGAACTTTTAATTTAACTTTTTTGCTTCCATTCCCTTCAATGATCTTATTTTCTGATGTACAATTTCTGTTAAAATCTCCGTCCCTTCCTGTCCCCTTCTGCTTGTCTTTACCCACCATGCCATACTGTTCCGATGCCTAATCCTTTTTCTTTGGATTTATAAATCTCACCTCTCCCAAACCCTCCCCCCACTCTGTTAGTTCACAACCTCTAGTCACATCTGCTGGCTCATTCTTGAGTTTGTATGCACTGTCCCATACTAATTGGCATAGGGTAAATAAGAATTGAGAGGTAAATGTGTGGCTCAAAAATTGGTGTGGGAGAAATGGGTTCCGATTCATGGGACACTGGCACCAGTTCTGGGGAAAGAGAGAGCTGTTCCGTTGGGATGGGCTTCACTTGAACCATGCTGGGACCAATGTCCTGGTGAATTGTATAACTAGGGTTATAGATAAGGCTTTAAACTAAATAGTGGGGGGGAGGGTTCAATTGAAGGGAAGTTTAAAAAGCCGAATAGTAACGAGAAAGCAGAAGTGCAGGGTAGTGAAGGAACATACATTAATCAGAGAGTGACAGGAAGGGACAGAGAATACAAGCACAACAGTACAGCAGAAATTAGAACCAGAGAAGGTTAAAATGGTAAAAAGTCAAAGCTTAAGGCTCTTTATCCGAATGCACGTAGCATTTGTAACAAGATAGATGAGCTGACGGCACAGATAGAAATAAATGAATATGATTTGATAGCTATCACTGAGATGTGGTTGCAGGATGAATCTCAATGTTCAAGGATATTCAACGTTCCGAAAGAATAGGCAGAAAGGTAAAGGAGGTGGGGTAGCTTTGCTATTAAAGGAAGGGATCAGTGCAGCTGTGAGTAACGATATAGGTGTAATGGATTGTGATGTGAAATCAGTTTGGGTGGAAATAAGGAATAGCAAGGGAAATAAATCACGGCTGGGAGTGGTCTATAGGCCCCCGAAGAGTAGCCTTTCTGTAGGACAAGATATTAATCAGGAAATAATGTAAGAAGGGCACTGCAATTATCATGGGTGATTTTAATCTGCATATAGACTAGACAAATCAAATTGGCAAGAGTAGCATGGAAGACAAATTTGTAGAGTGCCTCAGGGATTGTTATTTCGAGCAATATGTCGCAGAACCTACCAGGGAACAGGCTATTTTAGATTTGGTATTGTAATGAGGTAGGATTAATAAGAGATCTCAGAGTTAAGGATCCTTTATGGGGAAGCGATCATAACATGGTAGAATTTCAAATTCAGTTTGAGGGTGAGCAACTTGGGTCTCAAACCAGTGTCTTCAACTTAAACAAGGGCAATTACAGAGGTATGAAGAAAGAGTTGTCTAAAGCGGGCTGGGAAGATAGACTACAGGGGAAGTCAGTAGATGAGCAGTGGCAGACGTCTAAGCAGATATTTCATAACACTCAGCAAACATTTATTCCAGTCAGAAGGAAGGACTCGAAGAGAACAATGAACCACCCATGGATAACAACGGAAATTAAGGAGAGTATCAAATCAAAAGCAAAGGCGTACAATGAGGCGAAAACGAGTGGTAGGCCAGAGGATTGGGAAGCTTTTAGAAATCAGCAGTGGATGACTAAAAAACTAATAAAGAGGGAGAAAATTGATGATGATAGTAAAATTGGCAAGAAATATAAAAACAAACAGAGCTTCAACGAGTATATAAAAAGGAAGACAGTAGCTAAAGTGAGTGTGGGGCCCTTAGAGGATGAGAATGCGGAATTAATAACAAGGAACAGGGAAATGGCAAATAATTTAAACCAATATTTTGCATCAGTCTTCACAGTGGAGGACATTATAAACATCCCAGCAATAATAGATGAGCAAGGTGTAAATGGGAGGGAGGAACTTGTAACAATCTCTATCACGAGGGAAAAGGTGCTGGACAAACTGATGAGACTAAAGGCAGACAAGTCGCCAGGACTTGATGGCCTGCACCCAAGGGTTTTAAAAGAAGTGGCTGCAGAGATCGTGGAGGCATTAGTCATAATATACCAAAACTCACTGGATTCGGTAGGGTACCAGCGGATTCGTAAACTGCTAATGTGACACCCCTATTCAAGAAACGTGGGAGACAAAAAGCAGGAAACTATAGACCAGTTAGCTCAACATCAGTCATTGGGAAAATGCTTGAGTCGATTATTAAGGAAGAAATAGCAGGTCATTTAGGAAAACATAATGCATTCAAACAGAGTCAACATGGTTTTATGAAAGGGAAATCATGTTTGACAAATGTGTTAGAGTTCTTTGAGGCTATAACAAGCAGCGTGGATAAAATTGAACCAATAGATGTTGTGTATTTGGATTTTCAGAAGGCGTTTGATAAGGTGCCACATAAAAGCTTATTGCACACAATAGGAGCTCAGGGTATTGGGGGTAATGTGTTGGCATGGATTGAGGATTGGCTAACACACAGAAGACAGAGAGTCGGGATCAATGGGTCTTTTTCAGGTTGGAAAACCGTAACTAGTGGGGTGCCACTAGGATCGATCCTAGGACCTCAGCTATTTACTATCTACATTAATGTCTTAGGGGAAGGGATAGATTGTAGTGTATCTAAATTTGCTGACGATACAAAAATAAGTGGGAAAGCATGTTGTGATGAGGACACAAAGAATCTGCAAAGGGATAGAGATAGCTTAAGTGAGTGGGCAAAAATTTGGCAGATGGTGTTCAATGTGGGAAGTACTTTGGTAGGAAGAAAAAAAAGGCAGATTATTATTTGGATGGAGAAAGACTACAAAATACTGCAGTACAGAGGGATTTGGGTGTTCTTGTACATGAAACACAAAAGGTTAGCATGCAGCTGCAGCAAGTAATTATGAAGGCAAATGGAATTTTGGCCTTTATTACTAGGGGGTTAGAGTTTAAAAATAGGGAAGTCCTGTTACAACTGTATAGGATGTTGGTGAGGCCACACCTGGAGTACTGCGTACAGTTTTGGTCCCCATATTTGAAGAAGGATACACTAGCATTGGAGGGAGTTCTGAAAAGTTTCACTGGGCTGATTCCTGGGATGAAGGGGTTGTCTTATCAAGAACTGCTAAACAGGTTAGGCCTTTATTCATTGGAGTTTAGAAGAATGAGAGGTGATCATATTGAAACATATAAGATTTTAAGGGGGCTCGACAGGGTGGATGTTGAGAAGATGTTTCCACTAGTGGGGGAATCTTGAACTAGGTGACATAATTACAGAATAAGAGGGAACACATTTAAAACTGAGATGCAAAGGAATTTCTTCTCTCAGAGAGTGGCGAATCTCTGAAATTCTCTGCCTCAGAGAGTTGTGTATTTACGGAGGAGGTGGATGGATTTTTGAAATCTCGGGGAGTCGAGGGTTAGGCAGAGCAGGCCCGAAAGAGAAGTGGAGGACTGGGACAGATCAGCCATGATCTTATTGAATGGCGGGGCAGGTTTGAGGGGCTGAATGGCCTACTCCTGCTCCTATTTCTTATGTTCTTATGTCCCTTCCTGTCACACCCTGATTTCATTTTCCTTATTGCTATCTTGCTCTCTTGCCTTCTCCTCTCTCTTTAAACTATCACATCTTCCCTCACTTGATCCCTCAGCCCCACTATTTAGTTTAAAGCCCTCTCTACTGCCCTAGTTATATGACTTGCCAGAACACTGGGCCCAGCATAGTTCAGGTGTAGACCGTCCCAACGGTACAGCTCCCACTTTCCCCAGTACTGGTGCCGATGCCCCATGAATCAAACCCCATTTCTCCCACACCAATCTTTGAGCCACGCATTTAACTGTCTCATCTCATTTACCCGACTCCAACTTGCTTGTGGTTTAGGTAATAATCCAGAGATTATTACCTTTGAGGTTCTGCTTTTTAATTTAGCCCCTAGCTGCTCATACCCTCTATGCAGAACCTCTTTCATAGTCTTATCTATGCCATTGGTACCCACGTGCACCACGACAACTGGATCCTCCCCCTCCCACTGCAAGTTCCTCTCCGGTCCCGAGCAGATGTCCCGAACCCTGGCACCAAGTAGGCAACACAGCCTTCTGGACTCTTGCCTTTGGCTGCAGAGAACAGTGTCTATCCCCCAACTATACTGTACCCTACTACCACTACATTTCTATTTACTCCCCCCACTTGAATGATTTCCTGTACCACAGTGCCATGGTCAGTTTGCTCATCCACCTTTGAGCCCTCATTTTCACTGAAAGCTAAAACAACCTCAAACCTGTTGGACAATTGCAAGGGTTGAGCCTCCTCCACTTTTGCCTTCTTGATCCCTTTACTTGCCTTACTCACAGTCACATCCTCCTATCCCTGACCACTGACCACTGACCAAATCAGAAGACCCTATTCTATGGGGTGTGACAGGTAACTTCTGTCCCCACCACCCCCCCCCTCAATGCATTGCAGTGTCTGTAGCTCAGCTTCCAGCTCACTGACACTGAACGGAAGCTCCTTGTGCCACAGACACACTGCAGACATGTTTGCCATGGGTTACACTGACATTGTAGTTGATTGATGACGGAAGGGCTGTCGATGTCATATACATGGACTTCAGTAAGGCGTTTGATAAGGTTCCCCATGGCAGGCTGATGGAGAAAGTGAAGGCGCTTGGGGTCCAAGGTGTACTAGCTAGATGGATAAAGAACTGGCTGGGCAACAGGAGACAGAGAGTAGCAGTAGAAGGGAGTTTCTCAAAATGGAGACGTGTGACCAGTGGTGTTCCACAGGGATCCGTACTGGGACCACTGTTGTTTGTGATATACATTAATGATTTGGAGGAAAGTATAGGTGGACTGATTAGCAAATTTGCAGACGACACTAAGATTGGTGGAGTAGCAGATAGTGAAGGGGACTGTCAGAGAATACAGCAGAATATAGATAGATTGGAGAGTTGGGCAGAGAAATGGCAGATGGAGTTCAATCAGGGCAAATGCGAGGTGATGCATTTTGGAAGATCCAATTCAAGAGTGAACTATACAGTAAATGGAAAAGTCCTGGGGAAAATTGATGTCCAGAGAGATTTGGGTGTTCAGGTCCACTGTTCCCTGAAGGTGGCAACGCAGGTAAATAGAGTGGTCAAGAAGGCATACGGCATGCTTTCCTTCATCGGACGGGGCATTGAGTACAAGAGTTGGCAGGTCATGTTACAGTTGTATAGGACTTTGGTTCGGCCACATTTGGAATACTGCGTACAGTTCTGGTCGCCACATTATCAAAAGGATGTGGATGCTTTGGAAAGGGTGCAGAGGAGGTTCACCAGGATGTTGCCTGGTATGGAGGGCGCTAGCTATGAAGAGAGGTTGAGTAGATTAGGATTATTTTCATTAGAAAGACGGAGGTTGAGGGGGGACCTGATTGAGGTGTACAAAATCATGAGAGGTATAGACAGGGTGGATAGCAAGAAGCTTTTTCCCAGAGTGGGGGTTTCAATTACTAGAGGACACGAGTTCAAAGTGAAAGGGGAAAAGTTTAGGGGGGATATGCGTGGAAAGTTCTTTACGCAGAGGGTGGTGGGCACCTGGAACGCATTGCCAGCGGAGGTGGTAGATGCGGGCACGATGGAGTCTTTTAAGATGTATCTAGACAGATACATGAATGGGCAGGAAGAAAAGAGATACAGAAGCTTAGAAAATAGGCGACATGTTTAGAGAGAGGATCTGGATCGGCGCAGGCTTGGAGGGCCGAAGGGCCTGTTCCTGTGCTGTAATTATCTTTGTTCTTTGTTCTTTGTTTATCCACCAGTTCCCACACACAGCAGCCATAACACCTGCCCTGCCATCCTGATTGTGTTTTAAGTAACTAATTAATTATTCACTTTTAATTAATAGGAAATATTCACCAGCCAATCAATTAAGCTTAACTAGTATTTGTAAATAAAACGTTACAATTAGTAAAATTACCTGAGTTTTGAAAGATATACAGTAAAAAAAAACTCACTTCCTCTCCTCAGAATGAGGTTGGTCCGTTCTGGTGGCCTGGACTGGACTGGACTGGACTGGCTACGATAGCCCTTTTAAACTGCTCACTGGTCCCGCTGTTACTCTCTCTCTGCCGTTACTCTTTTGAAGTGCCTGCTGGTCCTGCTCGAACTTTAGTTTCTGTTCTAGGGAAAACAAACAAGGAACTCCAATTCATAATTTATTCCTCCATAAGCTGTCACTTCACCCCATTCCCCCAACACAGTGGGAACTTCTTTCAGTTGATTATCTTCACCACAGTCCTAACAAGCACACACATCTTTGCATCATTGGTAAATTTGTGGATCATTCCCTCAACGCCTTCCCCTAGGTCATTAATATAGATATCAAAGTGTTGACATCTGATCCTTGCTGGACATCACAGGTAACTGATCTCCAAGCAGGTCCATTGACAGCCATTGATAACTTTCTGACTGTGGGTATGCAACCTATTCTCAATCCACTGTAGCGGTTTCCCACCAATGCCACAAGATTGTATCCTCTATTGTGAGGTACATTCTCAAAAACTTTCTGAAAATCCAGGATGCCAATGACTAGGGGTTGCCCTCATCCACTAACCTGGTGACGTCTTCAATCAAAGTAGTAAAACAGAAGCTGTGTTGCATGCCCCCAATAACTCCTTTTCTTCGAGGTGATCTTGTGGATTATCTCATGATCCCTTCAAGCATCCTACCTCTCACCGAATAAACCAAATAGGCCTTTTCCCTCTTTCTGATAATTGGAACCAAACAAGTATCCTTCCAGTCTGAGTGAACAGTCCCCTGTGGGCAATGGGGCTTAAAAACTTCTACCTCATCTCTTTCTGAACCCTCAGATGGATGTCATGTACTCTGACAGCCTGATCTATTTGAAGGTTTCTAATTCTAATCTGTGTCTATTCCTGGTTGCTAATTTTCTCCTGTTTTGACGTTTTCAGTCAGGGTTCATAAGACTATCATTCCTGCTCACTTTTTATAGTTTTCCACAGGGACTAACTTGTAACTTTGATGGAAGATCCTAAGAAATGGCATGAATGGAGATTTACATCAATTCCCCGGGAAGTTTCTGCAGATGATCTGCCTGATTACAGTAAGCAATGCGGAGAACTCTTGCAAGGAGTTCATCTATTTTCAATGGACAGTAACTTGCTATTGATTCAGTGTGCTGCCTACTTCTATCTACTTTGACCTTTGTGACATTGACTACATTTCTACCTATTTGTTTATGATTCATGAGGGGATTACAGTATAATGTTGTTTACTTTCTGGGTCATTGCGTATTTTGTATTTCCCCATTTCATCTGTCATGATCCTGTTTCTCCTCTGAAGCTGATTTGTTGTATTGATGTAAGGCAGCGACAGTTAATGATAGATTGGTTGGAGAAAGGGCCAAGTGGCTTGTGTTCATAGCATTTGTCAATAATGCCATGTGACAGCTCATCCACAGCTTTTGACTTTTTCTGTCATTTCCAATTTTTTTGTGTTACAGAGTCATAGAGTTGTACAGCACAGAAACAGGCCCTTCGGCCCACCGCGTCCATGCCTACAATAATGTCGATCTATACTAATCCCACCTGCCTGCATTAATTCCATATCCCTCTATGCCTTGCTCATTCAAGTACCTGTCTCGATGCCTCTTAAATGTTGCTACTGTTCCTGCCTCCACCACCTCCTCTGGCAGCTCATTCCAGATACCCACTATTCTTTGTGTGAAAAATTTACCCTTTTGATCCCCTTTAAACCTCCTCCTTCTCACCTTAAATCTATGTCCTCTAGTTTTAGTCACCCCTACCACGGAAACAGACTCTGGCTATCGATGTTGTTTTGGTGTTTCTCCTAGATTGCCTCCTTTATTTTTCAAGTGCTTTGTTGTTGATTACGATAATAGATTTTCTTTGCCACTTCTCTCTCCTCACCTCCTGTCCTGAAGCTGTTGTTTCTTTCTTAGATTACACCTTTGTCATCTCTTACTAGTACCTTGGCCAAAGGGCCATCATTCACCTGAGGAGCTTGAAAAATTCGGCCTTGATTTTCTCTGCTATCTGGCCCCAAAGTCTGACAGTATTAGCAGTGCCAGGGAATCAGGTTGGAGTGGTTTATTACCCCAGCCCTGCCCCAATCTAAATTTTCCTCTTGCTGCCATAGACTAAAGGTCATTGTTTGCCCCTTCACTGTACCACCACACGTAAGCAACAGTGGGAAGACAGGGCCTTGCAATCAAACCCAATTTCATTGCCGCTGATCAGCTGCACAAAGGGGTACAGGGAAGACTGGAAGAACCATCGTGAGAGGTGATTCAATAGTCAGGGGAACAGACAGGCGTTTCTGTGGCCACAGACGTAAATCCAGGATAGTGTGTTGCCTCCCTGATGCTAGGGTCAAGGATGTCACTGAGCGGCTGCAGAGCATCCTGAAGGGAAGGGTAAACAGCCAGCTGTTGTGGTCCACATCAGAACCAACGACATAGGTAGGAGGAGGGATGTGGTCCTGCAGTTAGAATTTAAGGAGCTCGGTAAGAAATTAGCAAGCAGGAGCTCAAATGTAGTCATCTCCGGATTACTCCCAGTGCCACGCACAAGTGAGTATAGAAATAGAAGTATAAGACAGATGAATGCGTGGCTGGAAAGATGGTTCAGGAGTGAGAGCTGTAGATTTCTGGGACATTGGGACCAGCCCTGGGGGAGATGGAACCTGTACAGGCTGGACGGGTTGCACCTGAACAGAGCTGGGACTGAGTTCCTTGCGGGATGTTTTGCGAGTGCTGTTGGGGTGGGTTTAAACGAGCTTGGCAGGGGGATGAGGACCTTAGGGTAGACTCAGTTTTGTTAAAGTCAGAAATGAAAATGGAAGGCAGAAAACTAACATATGGAAGACAGAAGAAACAAAGATTAGAACACTTTTTTTAAGTTTGGCAATGCTGAAGGGTATCTATTTCAATGCAAGGAGTATAGTAAATAAAGCAGATGAGCTGAGGGCACAGATAGACACATGGCAGTATGATATCACAGCTATTACAGAAACATGGCTTAAGGAGGGACAGGAATGGCAGCGTTCCTGGTTACAGGGTTTTCAGACGCGATAGGGAGGGGGAATAAGAAAGGAGGGGGAGTGACAATGTTGGTCAACGAAACTATTCCAGCTGTGAGGAGGGAATGATATGTTGGAAGGTTCATCAAATGAGGCCATATAGATTGAGCTAAGGAATGTAAAAGGGGTAATCACTCTGCTGGGAGTGTACTATAGACCTCCAAACAGTCAGAGAGGAGCAGATATGTAAGCAAATCTCTGAAAAGTACAAGAACAATAGGGCAGTAAGAGTAGGGGATTTTAACTACCCTACTATTAACTGGGATAGTTTTAGTGTGAAAGGAATTGAGGGAGCAAAATTCTTGAGGTGCATTCAGGAGAACTTTTTTGCCCAGTATGTAGCAAGTCCAACAAGAAAGTTTTAGACTTAGTTGTAGGAAATGAAGATGGGCAGCTGGCTGGAGAGGCAGTGGGAGAGCATTTTGGTGGTAGTGATCATAATTCAGTCAGTTTTAACATAATTATGGAAAAGGACAGAGATAGAATAGGAGTTAGAATTGTCAATTGGGACAAGGCTAATTTTACTAAACAGGAGTGATTTAGTGAAAGTGGACTGGAAACAGCGACTTGAATGTAAATCAGTGTCAGAATAGTGGGAGGCATTCAAAACAGAGATTCAAAGGGTTCAGAGTAAACATATTCCCACAAAGAAAAAGGGTGAGACGGCCAAATCTAGAGCCCCATAGCTGTCAAGGAGCCTACAGGGTAAGATAAGGCAGAAAAGGAAAGCTTATGTCCGATACCGAGAACTCAATACTGCAGAAAGCCGAGAGGAGTACAGAAAGTGGAGGGGTGAAATCAAAAAGGTAATTAGGAAAGCAAAGAGAGGGCATGAAAGAATATTGGAAAGCAAAATCAAGGTGAACCCAAAGATGTTTTATCAATACATTAAGAGTAAGAGGATAACTAAGGAGAAAGTAAGACCCATCCAAGGCGGTGGTGTAGTGGTATTGTCACTAGACTAATAACCCAGAGACCCAGGGTATTTCTCTGGGGACATGGGTTCGAATCCCACCACAGCAGAAGGTGGAATTTGAATTCAATTAATAAACCTGGAATTAAAAGCTCTCTAATGATGGTCATGAAACCATTGTCGAATGTTGTAAAAACCCATCAAGTTCACTAATGTCCTTTAAGGAAGGAAATCTACTGTCCTTACCTGGTCTGGCATGCATGCGACTCCAGACCCACAGCAATGTGGTTGACTCTTACATGTCCTCTGAAATGGCCTAGCAAGCCACTCAGTTGTACCTAACCACTGTGAAGTCAATAAAAAAGAAAGAAACCGGACAGACCACCTGGCATCGACCGAGGCACTGGAAACAACAACGGCAAACCCAGCCCTATCGAACCTGCAAAGTCCTCCTTACAAACATCTGGGGAGAGTTGGGAGAGCTGTCCCACAGACTAGTCAAGCAACAGCCTGACATAGTCATACTCATGGAATCATACCTTACAGACAATGTCCCAGACACTGCCATCACCATCCCTGGCCATGTCCTGTCTCACCAGCAGCATAAAGCCAGAAGAGGTGGCGGCACAGTGGTTTCTAGGTGGGAGGGAGTTGCCCTGGGAGTCCTCAACATCGACTCCGAACCCCATGAAGTCTCATGGCATCAGGTCAAACATGGACAAGGAAACCTCCTGCTGATTACCACCTACCACCCTTCCTCAGCTGATGAGTCAGGACTCCTCCATGTTGAATAGCACTTGGAGGAAGCACTGAGTGTGGCAAGGGCACAGAATGTACTCTGGGTGGGGGACATCAATGTCCATCACCAAGAGTGGCTCAATAGCACCACTACTGACCGAGCTGGCCGACTCCTAAAGGACATAGCTGCTAGACTGGGTATGCGGCAGGTGGTGAGGGAAAAACATACTTGACCTCATCCTCACCAATCTGCCTGCTGCAGATGCATCTGTCCATGATAGTATTGGTAGGAGTGACCACCACACAGTCCTTGTGGAGACGAAGTCCTGCCTTCACATTGAGGATACGGTCCATCGTGTTGTGTGGCACTACCACCGTGCTAAATAGGATAGATTTCGAACAGATCTAGCAATGCAAAACTGGGCATCCATGAGGCACTGTGGGCCATCAGCTGCAGCAGAATTGTACTCAACCACAATCTGTAACTCCATGGCCCGGCATACCCCCCACTCTACCGTTACCATCAAGCCAGCAGACCAACCCTGGTTCAATGAAGAGTGCAAGAGGGCATGCCCGGGGTAGCACCAGGCATACTTCAAAATGAGGTGTCAACCTGGTGAAGCTGCAACACAGGACAATCCGCATGCCAAACTGCGTAAGCAGCATGCGATAGACAGAGCTAAGCGATCCCATTACCAATGGATCGGAACAAAGCTCTGCAGTCCTGCCACATCCAGCCATGAATAGTGGTGGACAATTAAACAACTAACTGGAGGAGGTGGCTCCACAAATATCCCCATCTTTAATGATGGGGGAGCCCAGAACATCAGTGCGAAAGATAAGGTTGAAGCATTTGCAACAATCTTCAGTCAGAAGTGCCGAGTTGATGATCCATCTTAGCCTCCTCCTGAAGTCCCCAGCATCATAGATGCCAGACTTCAGCCAATTCGATTCACTCCGCATGATATCAAGAAACGACTGAAGGCACTGGATACTGCAAAGACTATGGGCCTTGACAATATTCCGGCAATAGTAACTGAAGACCTGTGCTCCAGAAGTTCCGCACCCCTAGCCAAGCTGTTCCAGTACAGCTACAACACTGGCATCCACCCGGCAATGTGGAAAATTGCCCAGGTATGTCCTGTACACAAAAAGCAGGACAGGTCCAACCCGGCCAATTACCGCCCCATCAGCCTATTCTCAATCATCAGTAAAGGTGGAAGGTGTTACCAACAGTGATATCAAGCAGCACTGCTTAGCAATAACCTGCTCAGTGACGCTCAGTTTGGGTTCCGCCAGGGCCACTCAGCTCCTGACCTCATTACAGCCTTGGTTCAAACATGGACAAAAGAGCTGAGCTCAAGAGGTGAGGTGAGAGTGACTGCCCTTGACATCAAGGCAGAATTTGACCGAGTATGGCATCAAGGAGCCCTCGCAAAACTGGAATCAATGGGAATCGGGGGAAAACTCTCTGTTGGTTGGAGTCATACCTCGCGCAAAGGAGGATGGTTGTGGTTGTTGGAGGTCAATCATCTCAGCTCCAGGACATCACTGCAGGAGTTCCTCAGGGTAGTGTCCTGGACTCAACCATCTTCAGCTGCTTCATCAATGACTTTCCTTCAATCGTAAGGTCAGAAGTGGGGATGTTCGCTGATGATTGCAAATTATTGGAATCTGTTCTGATAGACAGGATAAACTGTCACGTAGAAAGGCACAAGGATAGTCAGTATGGATTTGTTAAGGGAAGATCTTGTTTGACCAACTTGATTGAACTTTTTGAAGAAGTAACAAGGAAGATAGATGAGGGCAGTACAGTTGCTATGGTGTACATGGATTTTAGCAAGACTTTTGACAAGGTCCCACATGGCAGACTGGTTAAAAAATTAAAATCCCATGGAATCCAGGGAAATGCAGCAAGGTGGATACAAAATTGGCTCAGTGGCAAGAAATAAAGGGTAATTGTTGACAGGTGTTTTTGTGACTGGAGGGCTATTTCCACTGGCATTCCGCAGGGCTCAGTACCGGGTACCCTGCTTTTTGTGGTATATATTAACAATTTGGACATAAATGTAGGGGGCATGATCAAGAAGTTTGCAGACGACATAACGATTGTCCGTGTGGTAGATAGCGAGGAGGATAGCTGTAGGCTGCAGGAAGATAATGATGATCTGGTCAGATGGGCAGAATAGTGGAAACTGGAATTCAACCTGGAGAAGTTTGTGATGATGCATTTGCAGAGATCAAACAAGGCAAAGGAATACAGGATTAATGGGAAAATATTGAGAAGTGTAGAGGAAGTGCATGTATGTACATGTGCAGGAAGATCAACAGAAGATATCATCAGTCTCAGCTTGATATCTTTACATGGTCAAATAACCTGTTCGTGCTCAGGCCTGGATTTCTCTTCTCCTGCTGGACCATGGACCTTGGAGTGAATGCCCACAGATCCCCGAAGGTAGCAGGATAGGCCAATAAGTTGGTTAAGAAGGTATATGGAATCCTTTTCCTTTATTAGCCAAGGAATAGAATATAAGAGCAGGGAGATTATGTTGGAACTGTATAACTCGTTGGTTAGGCCACAACTTGAGTACTGTGTGCAGTTCTGGTCAGGTCCATCAAAGGTATCCTTCTGGTCCACGGGTGTAAATTGTACCGGGGTCGTTCCTCATCCTCGTCAGGGCTTTGTGACTGGAGATGGGAAATTTCCCTTTGTTTTCTTCATGCAGAGTGGTCTTTTTAAAAACATTGTGCTGACTTTCACAGCTGATGGCTACTGAAGCAGGAACGCGCTTCCCAATTTTGACAGATTTGGGGTTTTCCGACTTTTTTTAAAAGCCCGCCGTAAAATCTCGAATCTATCCGATGTTGGGAAGCACCTTCCTGCTTCAGCAGCTGTCAGCTGTGAAACTCAGCGTGATGTTTTTAAACAAACTGACCAATAACAAAGCAGCTGCACTGAACGCTTCTGCTCCCTGCAACTGTCAGGGAGAGAGGGGGGGGGGAAAGAGAGAGAGGGGGGAAAACAGAAAGTGGGGGGAATAGAGAGAGGGGGGGAC
Organism: Heterodontus francisci; assembly: GCF_036365525.1. Lineage (NCBI taxonomy): Eukaryota > Metazoa > Chordata > Chondrichthyes > Heterodontiformes > Heterodontidae > Heterodontus > Heterodontus francisci. Next base: position 11,562,046 of record NC_090387.1, read on the forward strand.
AGTGAGAGGGGGGGCAGAAAGAGAGAAGAAAATAGAGAGGGGGAGACAGGGAGAGGGGGATCACAGAGAGAGAGTGGGGATAACATATAGAGAGAGGAAAACAGAGAGGGGATTGAGAGAGCGGGGAGAACAGAGAGAGAGGGAAAACACATAGAGAGCAGGAAAAACAGAGAGAGGGGGTCCTAGAGAGAGGGGGGGCAGAGAAAGAGGGGGGCAGAGAGAGAGGGGGAGACAGAGAGAGAGGGAAACAGAGAGAGGGGGATAGAGAGAGGGGGACAGAGAGAGAGAGACATAGAGGGGAAAACAGAAAGGGGAAACAGAGAGAGAGAGGGAGGCAGGGAGAGAGAGACAAATAGAGAGAGGGGGCAGAGAGAGAAAGAGGGATGGACAGAGAGAGAGAGACAGATAAAGAGAGGGGGCACAGAGAGAGAAAGGGGGAACGGGGGGACACAGAGAGCAAGGATGACACTAAGAGGTGGGGAACAACACAGAGAGGGGGAAAACATAGGGGGAGAGACAGACAGAAACAGAGAGAGCGAGATCAAGATCACTCCTGACAGATGGATATCTATCCGGAATACTCCACATCGCTACAAGTGTGTGGACAGATATTGACTACTTGTGCAAGCAAAACCAATGCCAGGTATGTCACGAAATCAGTTTTCAATATAGTGATGAGAAAGTAAGTCAGTAAATTAGTCTTCGCATTGAAAACGTCTTCATAAAAATGCACATTTGTTGGTGCTTTTATTGGTAAGATAAATTTTTACTGCCTTTATCTTGCAAAATTTTCTCACCGGCCTCCCGGGCCGAGCAGAAATTGTAATGCGGCCCTCCACCTGAAAAGGTTGGACAACCCTGGGTTAGATGAAGCAAGGTGAGATGTGGTGTGTGTGGAATATAAACACCGGTACAGTCCAGTCGGTCCAAATGGTTTGCTTTGGTGCTTTGAATTCTATGTAAAACTAGTTAGTTCAATTGGAATTGAAAGTCCAGCTCATGTGTGGTGAATCACAGAATCACAGAACTGTTACTGCACAGAAGGAGGCCATTCGGCCCATTGTGTCTGCACCAGCTCCCCGAATGAACATTTCACCTAACTCCACTCCCCCGCCTTCTCCCTGTAACCTTACCAATTCTTCCTTTTCAGATAACGATCTAATTCCCTTTTGAATACCTTGATTGAACCTGCCTCCACCAGGCTTTCAGGCAGTGCATTCCAGACCTTATTGATTTTACTGCTTTCTAAAGTGGATTGGAGAGAAATGTAATTTGAAGTAGAAGTTACCCAAATCTTATCTAAGCAAGGAGGTAATCCTACATTACCTTGGCTTCTCACTCCTGTCAGATAAATGCATTTATCAAGGACAGGTCCCTTGGTACCTATTGAAAATTAAAACACTGCTCGTGCAGAGTTCAGCTTTTCTCGGCCTGGCAGCCAGACACAGCTGACTGTATAACTTAAGTCTGCCAGTCCCATGTTGATTTCAATAGGAACCGATCTGAAACATATAATTCCATATCACGTTAACACATCCCAAAGGGTAAATGATTCATTGGTGTCAGGCAAACTAAGAGCTTGGGAATCACATCATCATGGACATTGTAAGTGAAAGAACAAAAGTAGCCTTGAGCCTTATATCTGAACTCTATCCTCTGCAGTCTGTTTCAGTATGTGCTTTGCAGTTATTCTATGGTGAGTGGATAAAGTACAATTATAGACACTTGGGGCTAGGCCCAGTTCCAGGCAAACCTTACAGCGTAAGAGATTTATTGACTAAAACAAGACATCTGCATTTAACCATTATGGCACCAAAGAAACATCATAAATAGTCAATTACATAATTCAGAAATAGCAGACACTTTTATTGTCAAAAGGGAAAGTATATCTTGTTGGCATGACTTCAGCTTCAGGCTCATCATTCATCCAAACTTGGAAGGTTTTGCAGAGGCAGAATAAAACTAGAAGATGCTTCTCAGTAGAAAATCCAAACTAACATCAACTTGGTTCAGAAGTAGCACTTTGCCTTCTCAGTTAGAAGGTCGTAGGTTCACGACTCAATCCAGGAGCTAAGCACCAAGTCTAGGTTGGCACTGTCAGAGGTGCTACTCTTCAGAAAGAGAGATTAAACCAATCACCTGTCTGACAGATCAGGTGGAAGTTGGTCATCTAATGGTTTCGATTAACTGGCACTTAATGCTCCAGTTTTATTTGACTCTGTGGAAAATGGATTTAATAGCAGCAACACAGGTTAAAGGTTAAGCAGATAGGGGTAAGAAGGGAAGTCACGTGGAATGCTGTCATTGAAAATGTCATGGGGCATTTAAAAATCACCAGGGATGGGCACTGAATCATAACCATATCAATGGGTTTAAGGGGAAACTAAATATCCGTCTGAAGAGAGAAGGGGTTCAGAGATATGGCGAGAAGGTGAGATGTTGCGCAGGGGTACATGACGATGACAGGACCATATATTGGCTCTCCCAGAGTAGGTCCAACCTCCTTCAACTTCTGAAGTCCTTGTGGTGATGGTGCTGTCACAGTGGTGTTAGGAAGGGAAACAGCTTGTTGGTCCATATGGCTTTCCCATGTTCTTAATCAGTTTGATGTTCTCATACATCGTGTGGGTCTGTAGCTCACGTAGCAAGACAATCCACCTCTTATTATATATTTTAAGATCTACTTAAATAAAGAACTTGCATTCATACAGCACCTTTCACAATCTCAGGATGACCCAAAGTGCTTAACAACCAATTAAGTTATTTTAAATTGTAGTCACTGTTGTCATGTCAGTCTGGACTATGTGCTCAAGACTCTGGAGTACGACCGAAGCACACAATCTTCTGATTCAGAGGCAAGAGTGATATCAACACTAACATTCATTGCATGAGTTGAAATTATCTTCTCTATAGCACTGTAGACACAAGGGATACATTTTCCTCTTTTGGGTAATATTGGTGAAAATTTACATATGCAATTCCAGTGGTATGTCCAACTTCAGTGTCTTGGCTACCTTGTTGTGAAAATGAGAAACAACAACAACTTGCTTTTATATAAAACCTGTTACAGCCAGGTGAGGAGGGATAACGGATAACAAGGATCCCCTTTTGTCCTTCCTGTTATTTGACTGCAACATTGTTTATTCCTTTTTAAACAGTGGATGTGCTTACCACTTCAGTGAGTATTTTACCTTTTTACCAATCGGGCAGGTTTTCTTGGGTTTAAACAAGAAAGAAGTGAGTTTATTATATTTAACAATAATAAAATTCACAACACATTCACACACATATTCACATGAAAATCACACACACACACACACACACACACACACACACACACACACACACACACACACACACACACACACACACACACACACACACACACACACACACACACAGATTACAGAGTGATGAGGAGTAGATTTGTGGTTGGATTAGAGACCAGAACAAATAAAAATTGATACACAGTCTGTGGGGTCAGATGATTACGTTGTCTTCCTGCTGAAGTTCTGTTTTTGAAATCTTTGGCTGGTAAGTGTGCAGTTTGTGGCTGGTCCACTTGGTTCAGGCTTTTCTTGTCGGGGGCTTTCTTCCCCTGGTGTCTGTCTTGGATCCAGCAACCAGCAGCTAGGTTTTCTGGCGAGAGAGGGAAAGAGAGCTCCTGGCTTCTGGCACAGAATGAGTCACTGGCTTGATTGTCTTTGTCCAAGGGAAACTCCTAGCTCTCACAGAGATGGACAGATGGTCACATGACTGCCTCAGTATATTCTCTGGAACCTTCTAATGAGATTTAAGGTTAGGAGTTTTCATCTCTTCAGGCCTCAGGATGCCAATATTTACATTTGGAAGGGTTTGGTCTTTCAAAGTCAATGTGTCAGGATGGCCTTGAATGTCATGTTAATGAAAGCAATCTTAGATAATTCAATCATTAAAGCCAGCATTTGTTTTGGGTACAGGCTCATCAGACATGTGGCTCCTGTTGGAGGCTTTGGAATGTGTAAGGTGTTCAAATGCAAATTGCAGTGGCCACCTTGGCTGCCAGTTTTATTAAACTGTAGGTTTTTTTCCATTAAAAGTTTAATGTAAGTTTCCAACCGATGAATTAAGATTCCTCATTTGGCATATCACGTTTTCTTGACAAGCCCTTAAATAATAAAACACCTCAAGGCACTTCACAGGAGCATTATCAAAGAAAATTTGGCACTGAGCCACATAAGGGGGGCACAGTGGTGCAGTGGTTAGCACCGCAGCCTCACAGCTCCAGCAACCTGGGTTCAATTCTGGGTACTGCCTGTGCAGAGTTTGCAAGTTCTCCCTGTAACTCCGTGGATTTTCGCTGGGTTCTCTGGTTTCCTCCCACGGCCAAAAACTTGCAGGTTGATAGGTAAATTGTCCATTATAAATTGCCCCTAGTATAGGTAGGGGAATTGAGGGGATGTGGTAGGAATGTATGATTAGTATAAATGGGTGGTTGATGGTCAGCACAGACTCAGTGGGCTGAATGGTCTGTTTCAGTGCTGTATCTCTAAATAATAAATAAATAAGGAGTTCTTAGGACAGGTGAAAGAGGTAGATTTTAAGGAACCTCTTAAAAGCAAAAATAGAGACAGAGAGGTTTAGGGAGATAATTTCAGATTTAGGTCCTAGGCAGCTGAAGGCAAGCTGGCCAATGGTGCAGCAATGCAAATCGGGGGTGCGCAAGAGTCCAGAATTGGACGAGCGTAGAGATCTCTGAGGGGGATGCAGCCCCAAGCAATTTCTTTTGTTTTAATGTAAAATCTATCGTACTTTAAAAGGATTTGGTTTTTTAGACTTATGTATACCAAATTGAGAAAGATTCCCTGCTGGTTTGAGAAAAAAGATTTGCAGAAGGCTAGGGTTCAAGTTCAACAATCAGTTTCTCTCAAAAGAAGGTGTCTGCATGCAAGAAATCACAGAACAAAATGGTTTCACTTCCTCCCCTGCTGTCGAACAATTCAGCTGGGTTCAGAAAGGCTAGAAAGTATTAAATTGCAATCAAAGCCCACTACAAAAGTAAACTAAAAGTATTTCAATGACTGGCAGTGAACTTCACTGTAGAAAATATTTAAATGATTTAAAGCAAGGTGATATTAATATTGGAAGTTATGAAAAGGCAATAGCTGCAAATTTCCTCATTGACGAGGTTTTGTACTATAACAGAGAGTGTACTTATTGCAGCAATATATAAGCAGTTTTCATCTTCTTGGAGGACATAAAAACAGGAACTTTGTTTTCAATTTTAAAATTCTCATCCTTGTTTCCAAATTTCTCCATAACCTTGCTCCCTCCCTAGTTCTGTAACCTTTTCTTGCCCTACAACCCTCCAGGAACTTTTTAAAAAATTCTTTCATGGGCTCTGAGTGTCACTGGCTAGGTGAGCATTTGATGCCCAACCCTAATTGCCCTTGAGAAGGTGCTGGTGAGCCGCCTTCTTGAACCGCTGCAGTGCATTTGGTGTAGGTACACCCACAGTGCTGTTCGGAAGGCTGTTCTAGGTTTATGACCCAGCGACAGTGAAGGAACGGTGATATAGTTCCAAGTCCGGATGGCTCCTCCAAATGCCTTGGGATGTTTTACTGGGATAAAGGCGCAAAAGACACTATAAAGGCAGGAATCAAGGGGTATGGGATATGGCGGGAAATGGAGCTAAGGTTGAATATCAGCCATGATCTTACTGAATGAAGGAGCAGGTTCAAGGGACTCAATGGCCTACTCCTGCTCTATTTCTTATATAAGTGCAAATAGTTGTTGCTATTGTTGAGTTGCGCAATGGATTTTACAGATGATTTTTGGTCCTTGATCTAAGTGAGTATTTGTTAATGATGTATATCATATATTAGGTAATACTTCATCAATCAATAGTTATTGTATGTATGACGAGCCCTAAATTAGCCAAATGACCTGTTCTGTAAATATGGCTGACCTATTTTGTATCTCAGTGATAATGCTGCATACACTCGCAATAAACTGAGTGATAATGACAACTGGATTAGTGGTCCAGGTGATATCTGAGCACAAAACAAGGTATATTCATGATGGTGGAGCCAGTAAGTAAGACCATAGAAAGGAGACTAGAGGGTAAAATGCTGTAAGACACCTGCACAGAGCTCCAGTATGACAGGTGTGCTCTGGGGTTCTACAATTTCCACACCTTCTGGTCCAGACCATGGGTTGGGGCAGGGGGTGAGGGGGTTGTGGGGAGGGAATGTAAACGTGGTTCCTGATGACCCTGTCTCAATTCCCTTTCTTCTGTCCCATACAATATCCCTTCGACAGTGCCTGACATAGAATCATTGAATGATATGGCACCGAAGGAGACCATTCGGCCCGTCATGTCTGTGGCAGCTCTTTGGTAGAACTATCCAACTAGTCCTAGACCCCTGCTCTTTCTCCATAGCTCTGCAATTTTGTTTTTCCTTTCAAGTATTTATTCAATTCTCTTTTGAAAGTGACAATTGAATTTGTTTCCACTACACTTTCAGGCAATGCATTCCACATCACAACAACTCACTGTGTGAAAAAGTGTTGCCTCCTGTCGCCTCTGTTTCTTTTGCCTTTCACGTAGAAGAACATTTCATGGGAGTAAAGGATCGGCTACTAAGTGTTACATGAGGTGAATCCTAATCATTATCTAAGAGATGGATTTTGAGAAGGGTTTTAAAGGAGGGAAAGGAAGCAGATATGCAGGGGGATTAGGGGAGGGAATTCCAGAGAGAAGGAACCAGTTTTTACTTGCTGTCAGATGGTGGTGCAGCTGAGAGCAATAATTCCTTTCGAATGTAATTTTCAACCTGACAGATCTTGATGTAATGGGTGACTGGGCGGTGCTATGGCTGAGATTCTGACCTTTTATCTCTGGGACCTGGCTTCAATCTCAGCCTAGACTGATAGAATGAAAGTCTTCACTCCATTAGCTAGACGACAAAGGAGACTGGACAGTTTCAACCCAGTTTCTGTGGGCACGGTCCCAAAGCACAAAATTGTCGCTTATTTAATACAAAAATGAGAGCATCACTGAGAGTGGCTACAGGAGGGCTAGTGTAGGAACTCAAATATCACACTGCTAAAAGATGTTCACATTGCTGTTTTTGAGACCTTGCTATGTGCAAACTGGCTGCCACGATTCTTACATTACAACAGTGAGTACAGGCAGATGTCATGAAGATCCCCACATGCTAAGAATGAGGTATATTAATCATTTAAAACCTCACCTAAGTCCTCCAGTTCCACACACAGATTACCACTGTGGTCCCTAATGGGCCCTACTCTTTCCCTGGTTATCCTCTTGCCCTTAATATATTTATAAAACACCTTGGGATTTTCCTTGATCTTGCCTGCCAATGTTTTATCATGCCCCCTCTTTGCTCTCCTAATTACTTTTTTTAAGTACCCCCCCCCCCCCTACACTTTCTATACTCCTCTAGGACCTCCACTGTTTTCAGCCCCCTGAATCTGCCATACGCCTCCTTTTTTTTTCCTTATCCAATCCTCTATATCCCTTGACACTCAGGGTTCTCTGGACTTATTGGTCCTACCCTTCACCTTAATGGGAACATGTTGGCCCTGAACTCTCACTATTTCCTTTTTGAATGACTCCCACTGGTCTGTTGTAGACTTTCCTACAAGTAGCTGTTCCCAGTCCACATTGGCCAGATCCTGGTTTGTCATATTGAAATTGGCCTTCCCCCAATTCAGTACCTTTAATTCCGGTTCATCTTTGTCCTTTTCCATAACTACCTTAAATCTTACAGAGTTATGGTCACTATCCCCGAAATGCTCCCCCACTGACACTTCCACCACTTGTCCGGCTTCATTCCCTAGGATTAGGTCCAGTACTGCCCCTTCTCTTGTAGGACTTTCTACATGCTGCCTCAAAAAGCTCTCCTGGGTGTACTTTAAGAATTCTGCCCCCTTTAAGCCTTTTGCACTAAGACTATCCCATTAATATTGGGGAAGTTGAAATCCCCTACTATTATTGCCCGATTACTTTTACACCTCTCTGAGATTTGCCTTCTTATCTGCTTCTCTATCTCTCCCTGACTGTTTGGAGGCCTATAGTACACTCCCAGCCAAGTGATTGACCCCTTTTTGTTTTTAAGTTCTACCCATATGGCCTCATTTGAGGAACCTTCTAAGATATCATCCCTCCTTACTGCAGTAATTGACACCTTGATCAATTGTGCTTCGGGGTTCCCGGCCAATTGGAGCAGGCAGGCATGATCACAATCCACACCTGACTGTGCAATTCCACTGAATTTTACTGGCCCCCGGGCGATGGGAACAGAGGTGAGGGGGGGTGGGGTGCGGACCTGTAAAATAGCAGGGAACCGCATCGGGTGCACTGTGAGGCAGATCACCTGCCTGCTCCAAGGAGGCAGACAGCCAATTTGTGTTATTAAAGGCCCTATTTCTCTGGGCCACTAGCATTTTGCTGATGGTGGATGACCTTCCACCACATGACGAGGCCACTAGCTTCACTGAGGCAGCCTCCCTGTGACAGGCTGGGGGCTATTGGAGCTGGAGGCCCCATTGTCCAAAGAGGGTGGTTTGGCATGAAAAGCAGCCCCAACGATCCCCCCGGAGGGATTTCCCCTCCGTCCTGTGTAGCCTACCACCCTCTGCCCCCCAAACTTTAATTTGCGCTTGCCTGACTGAGGGTGCCTCTAATTTGAGGTGCGGCTAAAGTTTCCTGCCTGCCTCAGCAACGCCCACCTCCCCGGTGGCTCTACCGAGGCTTGAGTTGCCGGCCCTCTGACAGAGCCAGCAGCATCAAGATCCTGTCCGCCGCACTTACGGGCCAGTAGGCGGCTAATTAGGAGGCCACCTGCAGTGAAATCACCTGAGCCAGTCCCACGGCCAGCAAGTGCAGGCTCAGGACCAACTTTTCGGCCCACCATCAGTGTCACAAAGCCCACTGTAAAATTCATCCCATTGGCTCTGTTCGGACCTCAAATGAAAAAAAGTGTGGTGACAAAAGTTTTTCAAGCAAAGCATTTTAAACAACTGATGAAGGGAGAGTAGCAGCAAAATAGTCGGTGGTCTGGTGATTGCGTAAATAGTTTAAAACCTTAAAACCATGGGAGGATTGCTTTCATCAGCTCCTTCCCTGCTCGGGTCTCCACTGGTGACCTCTGAGGTTTTCCATTCAGCGGCTGAGCCATACAAGCTGGGGAGGGCTGCTGTTCCGAGGCCTCGGGGTGGTCCCTCTGCCACTTGGCAGTGGAGCCTTAATTTAAACATTTAAATATATTATACCGAATGCATAAACACTTACCTTGCTTGTCCCGACGGCCATCCCACACCGATATTCCGGCTACTGCTGGGGAGGGGGGAGGAGTGAAGTTTACAGGGTGGAGGGGATTAGCGGGAAAAACTGTTCCTATTGGTTGCGGGGATGGTGGGAAGGGGTTGATGGTCAACGTTTATAAAGTTTGGGGGAAAGTTCAGGATCGCAAAAAAATTTTTTTTTGTGGGGGGAGAGGGCAATTAATACATTGAGTACTCACTGGGGGGAGGTGGAAGAGAGGATTTAAAGTAATCTTAAAATTTTATTTCAATTATCCAGACACCGGTACCTTTAAAAATGTAAATCTAACTGAAGGGCCTGAGTTCTTTAAAAATGATGCCGGTGCCCTCTACGTCATCGAGGGTGGGCAGTCTTCCTCCTCCATGTTAATGAGCTGCCATGCAAAGTATCCCCTTTAAGTTGGCTGAACAAAATGAGAAAAGATTGCAGAAAGAGCGAGGAGCTGACTGCTGAAAGCTGCAGGACCAGGTAAGTTTGTAGCGAGAGGTGGGGTGGGGGCGGGAGGGGCGGCCTGGGGTGTGATCTCAGGCAGTGAGGTGGAGAGTCAATCATGGGGGGCAGGGTAGATCTCAGAGTTGGGGCAGTTTGATCAGGGCACGGGGGATCGATCGGGTGAATGAGAGGGGGTTGCTGATCAGGTGGGTTGCTGGTCCCTGGGCAGCGGATGGAAGACCTTGTGGAGCGGGGGAGACCCCGAGGCCTGGTGATGGGGAGAGGTTGGAGATGTGTTGGGATTTGGAATGTTCCACCTGAAAAAGTGATGGAAGCCGATTCTGCAAATAATTTTAAAGGGAGCTGTACAGGTACTTGAGGATGAGGTTATGGACAAAAAGTGAGGACATGGGACTAAGCATGACTGTTCTTTCAAAGAGCCAGCATGGGCATGATGGGTGAAATGGCCTTCTTCTGTGCTGTAAGTTTCTATATTTCGATGATTCTTGCAACTATGAACAACAATTTATATGGAGCCTTTAATACAGTAAATCATCCCAAAACGCTTCACAGGAGCATTATCATACCAAAATTTGACACTGAGCCACATAATGAGATATTACCACAAAAGCTTAGACAAAGTAGTATGTTTTAATAACAACAATTGCATTTATATAGCATCTTCACCATAATAAAATGTTCCAAAATGCTGCACAAGAGCATTATCAAACAAAATGTGATGACAAAGAGCCACAAAAGGAGATATTAGGTCAGGTGACCTAAATTCTTGGTTAAAGGGGTAAGGTTTAAGGAGTGTCTTAAAGGAGGAAAGAGAGGTAGAGACTTTTAGGAGGGAATTCCAGAGCTCAGGGCCTCAGCAGCTGAAGACAATGCTTCCAATCATGGAGTGATTAAAATCGGGGATATGCAAGAGGCTAGATTTGGCGAAGCTCAGATATCTCAGAGGGTTGTAGGGCTGGAGGAGGTTAAAATATCAATGATAACAATAACTTGCATTTATAAAGCACCTTTAATATAATAAAATGACCCAAGGTATTGTGTGTTGTTGTTGTAGTAGTAATGTAGCTAGAGCAATCTTGATAAAGTCTCAGAGATTGAAGAAGTTCAACTAATAACTCTATTATTATTTACATATCTCTATTTGCACTCTCCTCAAGCCTCTCTAGATAGCTGCTACTCTCTTTTTCCATGTGACTGTTACATCATCATCATGGTGGGAGGGGTTGCTCTCAATGGGCTGAATTTTACTGACGCCCTGACATTGGGGGTCGTGGTGGGGGGGCCCTGAAAATGCCTCCGAAGAGGGCCGTCACGCACCCCGATGCCAGGATGGCCCTGCCTAATACTGCCGGCAGCAGCAAGGCCTCATGGTGGCCCCCAGCCGCTCGGCGACAGGAGCCCCATTTAAATATTAAATTAATTAACATCAATGAATTAATTACCTTTATGCTCCCACCGTCTGTCCCGGTGTGATCTTTGTGCAGCTGGCCGGCACCCCGTGCCTTTGGATCCCCGTCCTGGGAACCGAGGCAAAACACTGGTGGGGAGGGGGGAGGAGGTAATTTTCTCAATGTGGGGTGGGGGGGAGCAGTGTCAAAGTAATATCAATGGTGTAGGAGATGGTGGGAAGGGTTATAGTTTAAAGTTTATGTACTGTTCTAACCGTTCAGGACAAAGCCCCCAATCAAAATATATCATTCTGATTGCGGTGGGAACAATGCACTGTCAATTCAGTCCTGTTGCTCCGCAGGTCGCATTATACATCTTTAAGTTTTCCAAATCAAAGAAAGCAGAAGCCGAATTGTAACAATCTAGTAACCCCTGAATGAGGTAAACCAAACTAGGTAAACCAAATCTTAAGAACTACTAAGATGAACCAATATCTAAAGACACTATAACTTCTTATTTTGAAAAAAACTAACTCCCGCATTCTCCTACATATACTCAAACTAACGGTAGTTTGGTTTTCAATTAGCTGCTCAAAAAAATAGAAAAAACAATAGTCTTTTCAGATTACGCTTTCGACAAATGGTCTTCTGATACAACACAGTCAAAATTCACTTGCAGTCTTCCAAGTTCTGATGAATCCGAAGATCCTTCCAAAGGTAGGAATTCAGCAGTTCTTTTCAGCAGTTCTAGTATTAAACTCTTCCAGGGTCCAAATTGGCTTAGAGAGAGCTCTCCTATTTCCTTCATGTGCCAGATCTATCTGTCTCTGCTAGCCAGTTTTAAAATCAAAATCGATACATTGAAGTCCTGTTCTCCCTCTCTGTATGGTTGTTGCCGGGCAACCAGAATGCACTTTGGCTTACAGTCTCTGGAGCTTGCTGCCTTAAAGAAGTGCTGATCTTTTACAGCCTTAAAAGCGCACCGCAACATTTCTCAAGGAGAGGAAAAAAACACAGGATTGTGACAGTACTTTGTGGGGGTGGGGGGGGGTGGGGAAGGGGAAGGTCAGGTGGACAAGGTAAGTGTTTTGTGGGGGAGAGGGCAAGTAATTCATTTTATGGCTATTGGGGAGGGGCAAAATAAATGTAATTTTTAAAAAATTAGTGTTTCTTTAAATATTTAAAGTGAACAGTAGGACTCGAAGCCCTCTGAAAATGGCATCAGGCAGCTGATGCCATTGCTGGGGAAGGACAACCCGCCCCCTCCACGTTATCCGGGGGTGGGGGGGGGCGCAGTCCGCCCCGGCTATTTAAATGAGCGACCATGTTTAATATCATGGTGGCTCCGTGACGGTTTCACCCACCACCGATTTCGGTGGCAGAAATATAAATTTCAGTCCACTGTCTCCAACATTAACCCTTTCAGGTCCTTATCCTACACAAGGCACTTCACAGGAGCATTATAAAACAAAATGTGACACCGAGACACATAAAGAGATATTCAGGCAGATGGCGAACAGCTTGGTGTAAGAGGTAGTTATTAAGGAACATCTTAAAAGAGAAAGCAGCGATACAGAGGTTTAGGAATGCAATTCTAGAACTGAGGGCTTAAGCGACTAATAGAGGAGCAATTAAAATTGGGGATGATCAAGAGGCCAGAATTAGAGAAACATAGATAGGAAAGGGCAATGTAGGTCAGTGAACATGAAGGTGATGGTTGAATGGCACTTGGTGTGAGTAAGGATACAGGCAGCAGACGTTTGTATGAGCTCAAGTCTGTGGAAGGTGGAAGGTGGAACCCCATTAAAATAGTTGATTCTTGTGCGTATAGATGGTAAATAGGCCAATATTGTAAAATGCCAATAACTGTGGCAATTGCTTCAACCATTGTAAGTAAGTACATAAGTAGTTATTAAAATGATTCGGGCTCAATGTACAATGAATTCTGAAGCCTGAAATTGACTGTGATGTTAATAAACAAGCACTTCAAGTTTTCATATAACAATCCCCTCTTCCCAATTTAAATGAAGGCTTTTGCACATGTGAAATTAAAGTGTTAACACCCCCAATAGCAGGTTGAGGATTATCACGTGAACATATCAAGCACTTGAATTGCGAACATCAGTCATTTTTAGTAAATCAGGAACGAAAATAACACTCTACTTGATAAAAGACACAATGCTAAAACATTGATGTTACAATTTCTTGCAGCAAATGAAGCAGAACTTTCTTGAGTGAGGCTGTGAAAAATTGAGCGATTTTCAGCTGCGACCATGATTATTTTTCGACCCACCTTTGAGAGCAAAGATTTGGTAAATTCACTTTAAAACTGAAGTTATTTCTAAGATTAAGATGGTACAACTTTTGAAGAGTGTCTAATTGTTCTCACCAACACACTGCAGCAGTTTGAAAATATCCTCCTCTCACAGCAATTATTCTCCTGTGTGTCAGTCAAATTAGTGACAAAATAATAATTAAAAATTGCTGTAAATGTACAACATCTAAAAAGGAAGATGGGCTAATTTTCTCATATGAGTCAGGAGTCTAATCCTATTCCCCAGTCTGTTCCCATATACCTTCATCCACTTTTCTACATTCACCTATCCAAATTTATCTTGAATATTAATATGGCTCAGGAACTATCTTTGAGCTGCACCCACTCTGCAACCAAAGCTTAGCTCTGCTTCTACTGTAGTACTCTCAGCTCAGTGTCATGAGTTCAAGCACCACTCCAGAACCTTGGCCATGTAATCTCGGCTGTTGCTCACAGTGCAGTATGGAGGGGTTGCTGCACTGTCAGAAGTGCCACCTTTCAGATGAGAATTTAAACTGAGGCCCATCTGCCCTCTCAGGTGGATATAAAAGATTCCATTGTGCTATTTTGAAGAAGAGCAGGGGAGTTCTCATTATGTCCTGGCCAATATTTATCCCTCAAACAACATTACTAAAAACAGATTAGCAGGTCATTGTCACCATGTTGAAAGGTGCTATATAAATGCAAGTTCTTTGTTTTGTTCCACCAGAGGTGCAACGGAAGTCCCTGTGGTTTCTGTCATACTTCTGGAAAAGTCTTAATGGTGGAGCAGGGTCTGGTGGGCTGAGGGTACCAATCTTGCAAGCCCTGGAATGGGATGGGGGTGGGTGAACTGGAGGGGAGGGGGCTCAGGTGGAAGGGATTAGTTATGCTGAATGGACTCCAGCACTGCTGTGGAGCAGGAGGGACACTCCTGGGCTCCCAATTCATGAGGTATTTGGATGGCGGACTCCATGTACAAGTAAGAGAAGCTTGGCACTGCTGGCAGCCTTCAACGTTCCTGCTGGTTAGGCCACTTGGAGACTTGATTATCTTGGTGCCACTACATTCAGGTCAGCTCACCTTTAAAACAGGCAGCTTCACAAAGGTGTTGGGTATTCAAATTTACATATGATATGAAGGGCCTGACCCGCATTTCTGGCGTGAGCCCTGTATGCCCAAACTGGGGTCTTTACCAACAAGGCGAGCAGTGCCATTGCAGAGCGAAATGAGTGTGCGTGCAACACTCACCAAATTGGATGCTGCGCAACCCCTTTATACCTGCAAAAGAGATGCAGCATTAACAAATCTCTGGGCTCTTATATTTATATAGCACATGACTGCATCTTTCAGAAAGGTTTAAAGGCATTTCCTGTACAATGGCTCAAAGAAAGATGGAAGCATAGAAAATTTACAGCACAGAAAGAGGCCATTTGGTCCATCATGCCTGTGTTGGCTGAAAAAGAGCTATCCATCCTATTGCCACCTTCCTGCTCCTGGTCCATAGCCCTGTAGATTACAGCACTTCCCTGGATTGAATTCCATTTGTCACTTTTCTGCCGACCTGACCAGTCCATTGATTTCTTCCTGCAGTCTGCAGCTTTCTTCATCATTATCAACCACATGGCCAAGTTTTGTATCTGCAAACTTTTCAGTTATATGCATTTAAGTGTGTCATTGATATATAGAACAAAAAGCAAGAGACCTGGTACTGAGCCCTGATGAACCCCATTGGAAAAAGCCTTCCAGTCACAAAAACATCTATTGACCATTATACTTTGCTTTCCACCTCTGAGCCAATTTTGAATCCAACATGCCACTTTCCCTTGGATCCCATCTGCTTTTACTTTTCTTACCAGTCAGGAGAGACCTTTCAAAAGCCTTGCTAAGATCCATGCAGACTACATCAATTGTGCTACCCACATTGACCCTCCTTGTACTTCCTCAAAACAATTCAATCAAGTTAGTCAGTGTCATGCAGGCTGCCACTTGCCAAGAATGAGGCACATTGTTGTTTTTCATATGAACACGGATTTTTAGCTGCTGCAGGAGTGAGGAAATTACTTGTTAAACAGATCAGCCGTGGCTGGAAAAAGCATTTACATACGAAGAGACATTGAAGGTGAGGAAGCACATTCCAGGGCCTGCTAAGGAGGATACAATCCATAAGGGCCAGGACTGGTTAGACCAGCTGGTCACATGACTAACTGGCTATTCCAGGGTTTTCTTTTGAACTGGCCACAGAGAGTTTGAACTGAGAAAAGACTGTTTCCTCCCAGAATGAGAAGATCTCTCCTGTCTGCAAGTGCAGGCAAATTTAATAGGATCCCTGAAGGTTATCAGGGTTTTGTGTCTGAAGGGAAAGTAACCCCATACCCCTCAAGTGGGGAAAGCAAGCTCATAGTGATTCTCAGGGACACAGGGGCCGCTAGATCCCTGTTACTGGGAAAAGGCCTGACCTTTTGCCCAGAGAGTGCAGTGAACACCAGAATAGTGGTGAATGGTATTGGAGGGCAGTGTATATCTGTATCTGCACACCGCATGCACCTGGAGTGCGACCTAGTTTCGGGATTGGTGACCGTAGAGATTGTCCCTAGTTTGCCTGTGGACGGGGTTGACCTGCTCCTAGGTAATGATTTGGCAGGGTGAAGGTTGTAGCCCCCCCAGTAGTGAAAGACCGCAGGAGGTCAGAGAGACAGGGCAGTGGCAGAAGATGGACACCTCCTAGTTTCTTGAATGTGTAGTGGATCAGGCCATGATCAAACCAGCTCCCCCAGAGGAGACTGAATTGGCACTGCAGGCAGATGACCAAGTCTGCCTGTCTGAGACTTTCTTTGGAAAGTTAGGAGACCCAGGGAATGACTTAAATGGATTTTCCCTAGCTGGGGTTCAGCGAGCCGACCCAGTATTGTGAGAGTTAGCACAGGCTGCCCAGTCTGAAAGTGAAGCAGAGGGAGTCCCTGATTGCTACTATTTAAAGAATGAGGCACTGATGAGGAAATGGAGTTCTCCTCACAGACCTGAGAGCAAGGAGTGGACAGTAGTTCACCAGTTAGTGGTGTCACAAAGTTACTGGGGAGAAATATTAAGAAGGGCCCACGAGACTATAGGGACTGAACATGCCTGTATAAGAAAGACCAAAGCTTATATCAGACAGCAGTTTGACTGGCCAAAACTCCACAAAGATATCTTGGAGTACTGCAGGAGTTGCCACATGTGCCAGGTTGAGGGGAAATCCCAACCTACAGTGAAATCTGCAACCTTAAGTCCTGTACCAGTGTTAGGAGGACCCTCCAACAGAGGGCTGGTGAACTGTAAGAGACAACCGCTGAGAGGATAAAGGGACAGCAGGCACAAGGCTGGCGAAATATTAGACAGGAAAGGGGAAAAAGTGACCAAGAGGTCAGGTTAGAGGAAGTCTGGGAGGAATCCCAGATGAAAACCCCTACTGTCCAGTCAGCCAACCCCAAAAAATATGAAAAGTTAGACCCCATGTTCTCCTATGTAGGTACAGACACTATAAGCACCCCATCAAAGTTGCTAACAGCATTTACAGGAACCTGCAGAGACAAAGAAAGACCTCTAGGGAGCAGATAAACTGTGAGGGTGATGCCTCACCTCATCGAAGTGCCATAGAGGATTGCAGTAGAGTCTGCACAAATATCTGCTGGCAGGATTGCCCCAGAGGACAAAGAGGAGATTGGCAAAGAATCCTCCCCCACAGTCAGATAAAAAGTGAACTACCCATCCACTGAAGTCAAAAGCCTTTGCATGACTCAGCAAAGCACTGAAAGAGAGTTCAGGATAGACCCACCCAATACTGACTCTCCTGAAAAAAAAAATTACCTCAGCAGGAACAAAGACCCTTGGTAGCCATGGAAATGGGCAAATGGAACAGAAACATCCCCAAAAAAGAATATGTTCATTAGCATGCCAAAAAAGGGGTGATTTTAATAAGTTTTAGGATTATTAATGAATGGGAATGAATGAGAGAAATGCATGTTTTTTTCTGTATCTTATGTTTTCTCTTGACCCTTTTAATAAAATGCGCTTTTCTCAAATCGCATTTCATTCCTCTAGGTGTGGAGGTGTCATACAGGCCCCCACCTGCCAAGAATGAGGCACATGGTTTTTTTTTTATATGAACATTGATTTTTATCTGTTGCTGGACTGAGGAAATTACTTGTTAAACAGATCAGCTGTGGCTGGAAAAAAACATTTACATACGAAGAGACATTGAAGGTGAGGAAGCACATTCCAGGGCCTGCTAAGGAGGATACAATCCACAAGGCCCAGGACTGGTCAGACCAGCTGGTTACATGACTAACTGGCTGTTCCAGGGTTTTCTTTTGAACTGGCTACAGAGAGTTTGAACTGAGAAAAGACTGTTTGCTCCTGGACTGAGAAGATCTCTCCTGTCTGCTCCTATTTCTTACTCACAAGCCTCTGAATTTGGACATATGAACCCCAAGAGAGAAAAGTCTCCTACAGCGAACAAGGTTGAAGAAGACTACTGGGTCCCAACGGAAAGCAAGATCTACCTACAATCAAGGACTCTACAGTGAGCTCGAAGAACCATAACAAAAACTCTTCAGATATTGCCTCAAGCTTTTCCACTTTATTTTTCTTCTGCTCTTTTCTGTCTCTATTTGCATGTGTGTATCGCATATGCGTGCTAGTGGGGGCGTGTCGTATATCCGTAGGCGCCAACCAAATTAGAGTTTATGTTTAAGTTCAATAAATTTCAATTTCATTTTTTAAACCTAAGAAAAACTTGTTGTGCTGATTTATTTGACTTATAATTAGAAAGCAGTGAACAAGGATTCATCAAGGGGGAGCTAAAAACAGTGTGTTTAAAATTAAACCCTGCTATGGTAAGACCAGGTGAAGTCTGAGAGGGAACCCTAGACACCTTTCTCACCTGGTCATAAGTTAGACATGACGTTTCCGTGACAAATCCATGCTGACTGTTCTTGATTCATTCCTGCCTTGCTGAATGACAATTTATACTGTCACTCAGAATTTTTTTCAATTATTTGCCCAGTACTGAGGTTAGCTTGACTGACCTGTAATTAATTGTTCTATCCCTTTCTCCCTTTTTAAATAATAGTATAGGTTTAGCAGTCCGCCCGTCCTCCAGCAACATGCCTGTAGCGAGAGATGTAGCAGAAAATGATGATCAGGGCCTCTGCTATTTCCTCTCTGGCTTCTGTGAGCAACCTGGAATACATTTCATCTGAGCCTGGTGATTTATTCACTTTCAAGGATGCTAAATCCCTTAATATTTTCTTTCTCATTATGTTTATTTTACCCAATATTTCAGATTTCTCCTCTTTAACATCAAAATCTGCATCATCCTCCTTCGTTGTGAAGCCAGATGCATTCATTAGGTATTCATTAAGAACTATGCCCATGTTGTGCCATTGCTGTAATGCAACAATTTTTACATTATAAATGTAACAAACATACAGTAAGATTGCAGCTATTTAAATTCATGGTACATGTGCAATAAAGTCTTCATTCTTCTAACCAATTGATAGTGGGCATCTTAATCTGCTCATGTAACTATTAAGTCAAATTCTAATATGATCGTAAGATCATAAGAAAAAGGAGCAGGAGTAGACCATTCACTGCCCTCCCCCCTTCCAGTTTGAACCAGCTTTGATAATTTGGGAACAGGGATGGGTTTATGTATCCAAGCTTGTAAAATGACATGGTTTTGCTTTGGTGCTTATTAAAGGGAGGGATGTAATTCCTGGGCAATGCAACACTTTTCTTATTTTGGATAAAACTCACCAGCATTAAGAATTTTCACTTGCGGTTTGGTGACTTTTTGGAGGAAGTAGCATCCCAGTGGCATGCTGTTCCTTGACTTTCAACAAATACTCAATGACGTTCCACATGAAAGGCTTCTAGTTGAGCTAGGGATGGGGGATTAGGATAAAACCCAATGAGACTATATATCTTTCACAACTTATTGCCACTGGTGCAATGTATTTTAAGATATTCTAAAGACCTGTTCTCTCTTACACTTCCTGTAGTGGACCTCATAATCCCGATGAACAGAGTGGTTTTGTACCATGCAGAAACCTCATATCCTTTAAAATTCACATAATCCGAGATAACTGGTGCCCCTTGAAGTTTACTTCTGTCTAATTTATTTCAGAAGGCAGCAAAATCAACACACCACACAAGAGCTGGGTCTTCAATTCTAAATTATTGAACTGGGTATACATAGAATTTACAGCATGGAAACAGTCCATTTGATCCAATTGGTCTTTGCCCGTGTTATACTCTACATAAGCCTCTTTCCACCCTACTTCAACTGACCGTATTGGCATATCCTTTGTAAATATGGACTGAAATGATTGAAATGGCAATGTAACTAATCAATTTTTGGCTGCATGCTATGACTACAGTTATGCCTGCTATGCTGTGAGAATGTACATAAGATACAATGGAGTTAAGTCGAATTGGCCACTGAATTTGCAAGCTTTATCTTTATGGGAACACGTTAGGGTTAAGTGAACGAAAAATAGTAATGGTCAATTCATCTGTGCAAGCAAGCACTTGACAGAATTCAGTATCGGATGTCCTGTGTGCTACATTCCTAAGACAAGATAGGGACAGTAAATGACCAAAGGCTTGTAATTACAAGAAACTAGGATATGGGTAATAAAATGAAGTCTGTAATTACAAGAAATTAGGTAAGGATGAGGCTTGGAGTGTAGAAGCAAATGGAACGTGTGTATGGGGTCATAGGGGCAATGGGATGGGGGTAGAGGAAAAGATATTGATCATACACAATGATTGATCAGGCAGGGAAAGACCCTATCACTGACCCCAGTGACATTGCGCACAAGAGGAGAGTGAGGGTCAGTCCTGGATATAAGGGGTGGGGGCAAGGGGGTGGAATGGGGGTGGGGGGATCCCTTTCCTTTACCTGGCACTGCAGTTGAGATAGCCTAGCCAGCTATTGGAAGAAGATCCCTCCTGAACAACTGAACATCAATCAGTGGGAACTTGGTGAGATTAAAGACAAAGACTAGGTGAGAGTCTGTGGGCATCATTTGTGACATTACAGTAATATTCACTGGGATTTTAGTACTATTTTACTGGAATTCTATGTAATCTAACCTACGTATAATATTTAACTTTGTAGTGCATGTTTAATTTTTTGAAAGCCACACGGACTAAAGCTTAAGGTACGCCAACGGACTCACAAATGTTGGCATTTATTTCCTTAGCAGGTCAAATCCGTAGTTAAATAGGACTAGACATGTGAATATCTTTTCAGTCGCTTGTCTTACACCTTCTATTCCTTTATCTATTGCTTTTTAAATGCATCTATTCTATTCACCTCAACAGCTCCTTGTGGTAGCAAGTTCCACAAAAGTTCCTCAGAATTCCTTTTGAATTTATTAGTGAGTCATACTTATGATTCTTAATTTTGGTTGCCCAGTAAGTGGAGACATCTCTATGTCTAACCTATCAAATCCCTTCATAATTTTAAAGGCATCTGTTATTTCACCCCTCAGCCTAATGAACAGAGCCTGTTCAGCCTTTCAACTCTGGTATCATCCTTGTAAAACTATTTTGTACCTTCTCCACTGCCCCAATATCATTTTTGTAATATGGAGACCAGAACTGTACAAAATATTTTAAATGTGGTCTCAATAAGGTCGGATACAAGTCTAGCAAAATTTCCCTGCTTTTCAATTCTATTCCTCTAGAAATGAAGCCCAATGCTTTATTTTCTTGTCTTAATGGCCTCATCAACTTGTGTTGCTACTTTAAATGATTTGTGAATCTTTATCCCTAAATCCCCTTTGCTCCCCTACCCCATTCAGATTCTTACTCCCAAGGAGAATGGGCTCCCCTTATTCCTTACACTAGTTCTGATGAAAGGTCACCAGCCTGAAATGTTAACTGTTTCGCTCCCCACACATGCTGCCAGACCTGCTGAGTATTTTCAGCATTTTCTTTCAGATTTCCAGCATCTGCAGTATTTTGCCTTTGATTTGAATGTCCTGTTGGCCTTTACTCTGCTTGGAATGCATATTAATAGTTCTTTGGGCAGTCTTGTTACCAAGATTAATGATCCACAGGTGGGTGTTGGTGACATTATCCAAATAAGGTCTCTCTGTCTTAATTCATACATCGATGTTGCATTAGGGATAGCAACCCTCCAGGAATATCGTGGAGTCTTCAGGAATTAAAGGTTAATCTCCAGGGCATGGCTGCAAGCAACCCAGGAGTAAAATCATAGGGGTGTTAAAAAAAAAAGTGTTTCTTCAAATTATAGTTATTACTAATATAAATATTGAAAAGACCATTTGACTAACAGTTAGTAACCATCCAATCAGGTAAAAAGAGATTGTTCTGCAACAGATTGGCATGGGAAGGTGATAAGCTGAAAGGATGGTTGTGTTGGGCAACCAATGGTAGGACTGTGGGGGTGGGGATTTTGGGTAGGGAGGTCATGTGATGGAACCTCCTTGTTTATGGCCAGCTTGAGGTGGCAACCCTACAAGACATCAGAAACAAAGGTCAACTCTCAGAAGCCAGACATGCTGCAGGTAGGTGACCATCTTTGGATTCTCCAAACTCAGATTTACATTGATACAGAGCACAAGGTATCATTCTATATTGATATGAACAGTTACTTGTGCCTCTGTCTAGCTTCATACAGTGACAATACTGTGAAACTTGTCATTCCTGGCAATTGTTACGGTCAAGTGAAGAGGGGTTGAAGGGCTTCCCTCTTTTTCCCCCTCCTTGTTTTTACCACAAAAGGTTTCATTCTTTCTTTTGAACTTCTTAATTCATTTGTACTGGCCAATTTAGTAGGTGTTTGATAACTCACTTGCTATGATCATAACAAGAACCAATTGGACAGGTTTTTTTGAGTTTAACAAAGAAAGACAACTTTATTGTACCTAAACTGAACTAATGAAAATAATAAATTACATGCCAACTTTCACTCACACACACACACTAGAGGTGACACACATACACAAATAGGTTACAAAGTGGAGAAAGATTGGTTGAGTTAGAGTCCATAGAAAAAGGTATACAGTCTGTGGCATTTGATGATTCGGCTGGCTTCGAGCTGAATTCGGTGGTCCTGAGTCTTTTTGTTTGAAGTGGGAGATAACCGGTTCAGTGAGTCTCTTGGAGACAGCGATGCGGGTGATTTCCTCTAACAGGGTTTCTGATTGTAGCCGGAGTATGCAAAGGTCATCCGTCAACAAGCAGAGTTCGAAGATGGTATGCTGAAATGGAGAGAGAGAGACCCCACTTAGGTCGGAACATGTCAAAGTCCAGAAGCTTCTCCTTGCTGCTATAGAGAAACACAACTTTAAAACCACAGATGGGGAGGAGCTTGTCACATGACTGCTACCATGCTTGAATCACTGGGTGGCTGTGTTTTTCTTCTTGCTAAAAGGATCAGGTGGTTCCCTTAAACTACCTGGATCTTAGTTCTTGCTGGGATGAGTGACCATTTTGTTTCTGGCTTGCAAGTCTTGCAATGTAGGATACAATGTTGCAAATTTGGTGGCCATCTTAAGCTGCCAGCAACATCATCCTTCAGCTGTTCACTCTTAAATTTCTGCAAAAAACAATAAATTCAGATCACCAGTCAGTGGATTAGAGAAAATTAGCATACAACAAAGCAAGTTGGTGTGACACAATGAATAAGAAGTTACTATTCAGCTCCTCAAACCTGCTCAGCCATTCAATTCAGTCACGGTTGATCTATTGCTCAACTTCGTTTACCAGCTGTTGCTCCCTAACCCTTGAAACTCTTACCTAACAAAAATCCATTGAACTCAGCCTTGAAAGATCCAATTGTCTCAGCATCCACAGCCCTTTTGGTGGATAGAGTTGCAGATTTCTAACTTTTGTCTTACCGGTCTAGCTGTAATTTTAAGATTATGTCCTTTGTGCTCGAGTCACAAGCCAGAGGAAATAATTCTTCCATGTCTACCCTATTGAATCCTTAAACCACTTAAACATGGTGTTCAGATTGTCACTCAATTTTCTATACTGAGGATAATACAAACAAAATTGATGTCGTTTATCCTCGTAATTTAAGTATTAAAGTGTTACCCATTCATTTATCTCGGAAAATTCCGCACCCCAGAAACATAGGAATGTGTGGTATGATTCTTTAGCCTCTGAGGTGCTGGAATATGTGCATGCAGTGAGCGCCTAGGATCACACTCACCATGGGAGGTACTAAATCTGACAACTTGAAACAAAACTATAATTCTTTTTGTGAACGAGAATTTGTCCCAAGCTTGCCTTTTGCCAGTTTGAACCCTTTCCTCCCTTGTCCTGCTGTGATACTTCAGTTTGAAGTAATGTTCTGGATTTACCTTCTGAATAGAACTTATTATCTTACGTATCTTTGTGACATTCCATCTTAGTCAACTGCTTTCAAGTCACGTTCAAGAGTGTTCATAAAATAAAAAGCAAAATCTAAGTTTCAGCAGGTTACAAGTAGAAGGTGCTGGACATACACTGTAGATCAGCCTGTTCATGTTAAGGGTGAATTCCTTCATCAGGCTGGGTAAGACCTTTTCAGAAGACAAAACAAAGGATACATTGATGGTAGAAGGATATGTTGATGGGGTTAAATGAAGAGGGGTGTGAGGAAGCTCGTGTGGAGAATAAATGCTGGCATTGAACTGTGGGGCAAAATGGCCTGTTTCTGATCAAACATACTAACTACATCAACAAAGAAGCAGCTGAGGGGTTTAATCACCAAAAAAGAAAGTAAAAGATGCTGTTTTGAAATGTGTAAAATGCTGGGTCTTACACAAGAATCTTTGAAGTTATGCATTGGAAAGAGGAAAAGGTGGGTTAAACACAGCTTTACAGTGCAAAGTAATGAAATGTGAAAATTTATTTGGAAATGCAATAGGAACATGGGGGAATGAGCTGGAATCTGACTTTGTTGAAGTCACAGTTCAAATTGAGTACTCAGGAGCCAGATGAAATACTGTGCCTGACTTTTGCATTGAGCTCAGATAGAAGCGGAAAGGTCAGAATGAGAATAAGAGGAGCAGCTGACAAGGTGGGGAGGTCAGAAAGTCAAATTTGAGGAAGGATGATGAGTGATGGTCAAGACAAGAGGACTGTTTCCATCAACAGAATCTATTCATCTCACAGGAACCTTTTAAATGGCATAGTTAAGATTTATCCTGATTCGGGATTCTGCCCATGTAACAAAGGAGAAAATATAGAATCAGAGAATGGGGAAGGAGGCCATTCAGCCCATCTTATCTGTGCTGGCTCTTTGGAAGAGCTATCCAGTTAGTTCCGCTCCCCCTGTTCTTTCCCAATAGCCCTGCAATTTGTTTTCCTTTTTATGTATATATTGTTATGATCAGGTGAGGAAGGGGTCTCAGGCTTTCCTCTCGCCTCTTTCCTGGTTTGGCCATAACAGCGTTTAACCTTTTAAAACACAGTGTCTTTAACTTCACCTCAGTGAGTCCTTGCTCACTGCTTTCTAATTGTATTTGTAAACAAACCAATCGGACAGGCTTTCTCAGGTTTAAACAAGAAAGGTGTAAGTTTATTAACCTTACCATTCTAACTCGGTTAAAGTTACTACAAATACGCAACGCAACCATGTTAGTATGCATACGCGATAAACATACACAGAAATAAATACAGAGGAGGAGAAAGAATTAAAGCAGGAGGGTTTGGAGTAGTAGATGGAATTCAGTTACTGGTTTTAGTTTTGCTGTAAAGTCTTTGATTTAAGTTAAATCTTGCAGTTCTTGTTGGGGTCCAGTGCACACTTTCAACTTATCTGATACCAGAAAGCTGAAGAAGTCCTCTTATGCTGCTTCCCAGAAGGCTGCTGGGATCTTCTGTCTTGAGGCTTAAGTTGCTTCCATAGTTCCCTGGAAGTTTGCTGGAGAGAGAGACAGCGTGAGAGAGGTGCTTTCTTCTTGATGTTCAATTACAGTCTCCCCGACCTTTTCTGTGAGTCACAATTCAATCAATTACCAGGTTGGCTGTCAGGTTAGTCATTTGACCAGCTCTTTGTTTGAAACAGCATCGCCTGCAATGATTCTTTAACGCTTACTAGACTCTCTCAGTGGGTGAATGAATGCTGGCTCTTACACAGACAATTACTCGTAATGGATGGAATTTAACGCTACCCCAGCGAGCAGGATGGTGGCAGGGTGGGGGACGCATTAAATGGAGCGGAAGGCTCCGGGAGGCCTTCCCCACCCGATCCCAGCTCCGCCGTCACTTTATGTAGGGCTTTAACTTTAACCTTTTGCCGATCCTGTGCCTGTCTGTCCCCTTTTGTTCTCGGCAGTGGTCCCTTACCATTCACTAGCCCTCTGCTGGAGGATTTCCCAAAAGTCGTTACAGGAATTAGGGGTGCAGATTTCACTGCAGGTTGGGGTTTCTCCTCAACCTGGCACATGTGGCAACTCCTAGAACACTCTACCATATACTTGTGCAGTTTTGGCCAGTCAAACTGCTGTCTTATGTGGGCTTTGGTTTTTGTATACCGGCATGTACAGCCATTGTAATCTCATTGACCCTTCTCAATATTTCTCTCCGGTACCTCTGCAGCACCACTAACTGGTGAACTACTGTCCACTCCTTGCTCTCAGATCTGTGAGGAGAACTCCATTTCCTCATCA
Organism: Heterodontus francisci; assembly: GCF_036365525.1. Lineage (NCBI taxonomy): Eukaryota > Metazoa > Chordata > Chondrichthyes > Heterodontiformes > Heterodontidae > Heterodontus > Heterodontus francisci. Next base: position 11,588,188 of record NC_090387.1, read on the forward strand.
GTACCTCATTCTTTAAATAGTAGCAATCAGGGACTCCCTCTGCTTCACTTTCAGACTGGGCCGCCTGTGCTAATTCTTGCAATACTGGGTCAGCTCGCTGAGCCTCAGCTAGGGAAAATCCATTTAATTCATTCCCTGGATCCTCTAACTTTCCACAGAAATCTCGGACAGACAGACCTCATGGTCATCTGCCTGCAGTGCCAATTCAGTCTCATCTGGGGGAGCTGGTTTGGTCATGGCTACACTACATTCACTACACATTCAGGGGAACTGCAGGGATCCATCTCCTGCCACTGCCCTGTCTCTCTGACCTCCTTCGATCTCTCTATCACTCCTGGGGAAGCTACCATCTTCGCTTCCACCAGATCATTACCTAGGAGCAGGTCAACCTCGTCCACAGGCAAACTAGAGACAATCCCTACAGTCACCGGTCCCGAAACTAGGTCACACTCCAGGTGCACCCAGTGTACAGGTACAGGCATACGCTGCCCTCCAATACCATTCACCACCATTCTGGTATTTACTGTACTCTCTGGGGGAAAGGTCAGGCCTTTTCCCAGTAAAAGGGATCTAGTGGCACCTGTGCCCTTGAAGATTACTATGGGCATGTTTGCCCCACTCGAGGGCTATGGGGTTACTCTCCCTTCAGACACAAAATCCTGATAACCTTCAGCGATCCTACTAAATTTTCCTGCACCCGCAGCAGTATGTTTTCTGGGTCTTATTACTGCTGCAGTTAAAGTCACAGCTTGTTCAGCTGTGCTTTCCATCAAGGTCCTTTCTCCTTCACTAAGCGGGTGTGCCCTGATTAACCCTACATACTTTCCCTGTAGTTTCCAGCAGGCAGCTCCCAGATGACTTGCCTTATTACATTGGAAGCACACAGGTCTCCGGGTCTCACTCCTACTTACAGCACTATGATTTTTGGCTGGAGGAGGGGCCCCTGTGTCTCTTGCTTTTCTTTCCCTCCCAGGACTGCTTGGGCTCCTATCACCTTCTCACCCTTTGTCCTTTTCGGATTTGTGGGAGTGGCTAGGAAATGTTTTCCCCTGGGGAACCTTGTTTATTAGGGCAAACTCATCAGCCAGCCTTGCTCAATGTATTTTTTGTTCCTCCACATGGGTCTTCATGGAGAGTGGGAGAGAGTTTTTAAATTCCTCGAGGAGAATTACCCCTCTGAGGTTTTCATAGCTGGGCTGCACTTTAAGAGCCCTCAGCCACTGGCCCAAAACCAGCTACTTCTTTTTAAGTAAGGTTGATCAGCTTGCTTCCTGAGGGTTCGGAACATCTGGCGGTAGGCTTCCGTTACGAACTCATATGCCCCGAGGATAGCATTTTTTGTCAGTTCATAATTTGATGAACTCTCACTGCCAGCAGGGAATAAACCTCATGGGCTTTTCCTGTCAGCGTACTTTGCAGCAGAAGAGTCCAACTCTCAGCCGGCCATTTTCACTGTCTTACAAGTTTCTCAAAAGATACAAAAATGCTTCCACGTCTCCATCACTGAATTTTGGAATCAGTTGGGAAAATTTTAAAAGCTCATTGCAAAGCCCCGCACTACTTGTATTTTCCATGCTTTCACTGGGTTACTCTGTCACCCCCAAGCTAACTCAAGCCGCCTCAGCTCTCTTTCCTCCCATTCCTGCTGGAAATGTATTTCTCTCTCTCCTCTCTTTCTTTTTCTTTTTCCTGTCTCTCCCTTATTCTCTCTCTCTCTCTCTTTCCCTGTTTTCTAATTTATATTGTTTCCTCTGATCGAAATTGTAAGTTTGCTTGCAATACCCTGTCGGAGTCTGTTTCTAACCCTGTCCCTGATTCTTCAGATTCAAGGGAAAAATGGTCGGCCACCAGTCTTAGGAGTGCAGATTTCCTAGCCTTGGCATGGAAAGTGATCCCACACTGCTCCGCCATACTCCTCATAGACAGTGCTTTTAACTTATCACAAGTTACTTCACCCTGGCTTGGGTAGTTACTGGCTTCGGTCGCAGACATGTTTGTATTCTAGCACACACAACCACAAGAAAACCTGCATTGAAATATTTTCTCTTTTTGATTGGGATCGATTTGATTTTCCACTTCCCATTCCTCGTCTGTCTGTGGATCCAATCTTGGGCGCTAGCCCCAAAAATTTCTATTACGACCGGATGAGGAAAGGGTCTCAGACTCCCCTCTCATCCCTTTCCTGGTTTGGCTGTAACAGGGTTTAACATTTTAAAACACAGTCTTTAGCTTCGCTTCAGTGAGTGCTTGCTCACTGCTTTCTAATTGTAATTGTAAATGAACCAATCAGACAGGCTTTCTCAGGTTTAAACTAGAAAGGTGCAATTTTATTAACCTTACCATTCTAACTCAGTTAAAGTTACTAAAAATTCACGACACAACCACACTAGCATGCATTCGCGATAAACATACACACAAATAGATACAGAGGAGGAGAAAGAATTAAAGGGAGACAGTTTGGAATAGGAGATGGAATTCAGTTACTGGTTTTAGTTTTGCTGTAAAGTCTTTGATTGAAATCATGTCTTGCAGTTCTTGTTGGGGCCCAGTACACAATTTCAACTTATTTTGCTGGTACCAGAAAGCTGAAGAAGTCCTCTTATGCTGCTTCCCAGAAGGCTGCAGGGGTCTTCTGTCTTGAGGCTTAAGTTGCTTCCATGGGTCCCTGGAAGTTTGCTGGGGACGGAGACCGAGAGAGAGAGGTACTTTCTTCTTGATGTTCAATTGCAGTCTCCTCAACCTTTTCTGTGAGGCACAATTCAATCAATTCCCAGGTTGGCTGGCAGGTTAGTCATGTGACCAGCTCTTTGTTCGAAACAGCATCGCCTGCGAGGATTGTTGATCGTTCAAAGCTTACTAGACACACTCGGTGGGGGGATGAAGTGCTGGCTCTTACACAGACAATTACTCTCAATGCCTTTTGATCATTACTATTGACAAAACCCATCTGCATAATTGAATCAAGGAGCACTCCCATTGACTCTATGTAACTGTCTTTCAGAATGCAAATGTGCCGTCATGTTTTCAGCCATTCAGCTCTGTGGTCTTTTTAAACAAGTTATGTTCAATATCCAGTAAAAGTTCAAATAGTGTTCCATTTGATGAAATTAATGTTTCCATTTGGAAGGTGTGGTTTCTGTCACAATATCCAATTCCCTTTGAAAGTTACTTTTGAATCTGCTCCCACCACTCTTTCAGACAGCGCATTCCAGATCATAATAACTTGCTATATAACAAAATAGTTCTCCTAATCTCTCCTCATAGGTTTAAACTGATGAAACAAAAGATCAACAGAACATCTTCACACAGAGAAAGATTTCGATCGAGTGAACAGGGAGAAATGACAGAATGGTTAGTTACCAGAGGGCACAGAGTTAAGGAAATTAGCAAAAGAACCAGAAGGGAGAAGAGAAAACATTTTTTTCTGCAGTGCATTGTTGTGTTCTGGAATGCACTGCCTGAGAGGAAGGTGGATGCAGATTCAATAGTAACTTTCAAAAGGCAATTGGATAAATACTTGAGGGGAACCATTTGCAAAGCTGTGGAAAAAGAGCCAAGGAGCAGAGCTAATTGGTCAGCTGTTTCAAAGAAGCAGCAGAGGAATGATGACCCAAATAGCTTTCTTCTACGCTGTAGCATTCTATGATTATGGTCAACACTTGGATTGGTCAACTCAATTGGGCAGTAGAGGCAAAGGGTTGCACTCTTTGAGAAAACATCCGGATGATATGATAGAAGAATGTAAGTCTTTTGCTCTGGTTGGCTAAGGCAAGACAGGCTGAATGGCCTTTCTCACCTTTATTATCTATCTTGTGTTCTGCAGTTGAGTACCAGAACTGCATCTCACACATTACTGATGTACATAACCCACAGAAGCTAAAATGCTTGGGTTGCAAACACTTTCTGTTTCCAACATCTAACCTTTGCTGCCCAACATGGCAATTTACAAATGTTGACACATATTCCTCTTTTGAATGCTGACAACCAGAAAGCTTAATTATATCAATCTGACATTCAGGCATTAAATTGCAGCTAATTAGAACATCAAAAAAAAAACAGAGAGGATTTGTCAGGCAAAATATAACTAATATATTCACGATCGTGTAGAACTGACAAATGGTTTGGGGCAGTAGAACGACTGCTTATCCTGTTCAGGTAACTGACAGTTATTGGGCAGTCGTCCAGGTGGGTGTGATTTAATTGCAGCGACGGACTCCAAGGTGTGTGGTAATCATGAACTGTAACATTCCCGAATCTGTTTTCCCTCTTAAGCTTGACTGCATGCCAAAGTGAATCTTCTACGCTTCCAATAAACGTGACAGGAGCACTCCTCCTCATACATTACCATTCGCCTCGGCTGAGAAAGGAGACTGTGTTCCGAGATACATTTATTAACCCCAGTAGGTTTTGCACACTGTATTTCTTGTAACATGCAGGCTGCAGGGGATTCTGACACAGTCACAAGGAGCATCTTGATAAAGTACAGGATGTCCTTATATATTTCCAAGTTTCTAAATGTGGAATTCAAATGAATTTCTCTTAAAATAAAACACATGCTGTGTATGTAGAATTCTCAAGGGTTAAAAGCTCAGCACTCATCTTGAATAAAACTCTTCAGCCAAATTAGGAGACAACCTACAAGGAAATCATAGGGACTACTGTGTTCAGTTCTGAGCATTGCACTTCCGGAAGGATGTGTTGGCTTTGGAGGGGTTGCAGTGCAACTTCAGTAGAATGATTCCATTGAGCTTTATCTCAAGCGGGCTGCAATGCAAAGGGGAAATGTTACTAGTTATATAAAGCTCTGCTTACACCCTATCTGGAATACTGCATTCACTTTTTTGCACCTCAGGAAGAATATCGGCCTTGCATGCAAAGATTCATGCCGTTGGCGCGGTCTGCACCTGAACCGGTGCTGGGACCAGTGTTCGAGGGAAATAGAGAGGGCTTTAAACTAAAAAAGGGGGGGGGGGGTGAGGGATCAGGTTTAAGCAGATGTAGCAAATCATGGAGTAGAGTCAAGGCAGAAGAGCAGAATAGTAATGTGGAAAATGAAGGTCCAAGAATGGCAGGAAGGGACAGACAGGAAAAACCTAAGACTACACCAACAGTCAAGACTAGATGTTACAAAGATAACAGAAAAACAAAAATAAAGGCTCTGTATCTGAATGCACGTAGCATTCAAAACAAAGTAGCCAAACTGATAGCGTACATTAAAGTAAATAAATATGATCCGATAGCCATTACGGTGATGTGGCTGCAGAATGACAAGGATTGGGTCCTGAATATTGAAGAGTATATGGCATTCAAGAAGAACAGGAAGCTAGGTAAAGGTGGAGGGGTAGTACTGTTAATCACGGATGGCATTGGTGCAATAGTTAGAGATGATCTTGGTTCAAGAGATCAGGATGTAGAGTCATACAAACATACAAATAAAAAGTAGGAGTAGGCCACTCGGCCCTTCGAGCCTGCACCGCCATTCAATAAGTTCATGGCTGAACTGATTACTCCACATTTCCACCTACTCCCGATAACCTTCCATCCCCTTGCTTATCAAGAATCTATCTAACTTTGCCTTAAGATATTCAAAGACTCTGCTTCCACCGCCTGTTGAGGAAGAAAATTCCAAAGACTCGGGACCTGCTGAGAGAAAAAAGTTCTTCTCATCTCTGTCTTAAATGGGCGACCCCTTATTTTTAAACAGTGACCTCTAGTTCTAGATTCTTCTACAAGGGGAAACATCCTTTCCACATCCACCCTGTCAAGTCCCCTCAGGATCTTATATGTTTCAATCAAGTCGCCTCTTACTCTTCTAAATTCCAGTCGATACAAGCCTAGCCTGTCCAATCTTTCCGCATATGACAGCCCGCCCATTCCAGGTACTAGTCTAGTAAACCTTCTCTGTACTGCCTCCAACGCATTTACATCCTTCCTTGCATAAGGAGACCAGTATCATACACAGTACTCCAGTTGTGATATCACCAATGCCCTGTATAGCTGAAGCATAACCTCCCTACTTTTGTATTCAATCCCCCTCGCGATAAACGATAACATTCCATTAGCTTTCCTAATTACGTGCTGTACCTATATACTCACCTTTTGTGATTCATGCACTAGGACACCCAGATCCCTCTGCATCTCAGAGCTCTGCAATCTTTCGCCATTTAGATAAAATGCTTCTTTTTTATTCTTCCTGCCAAAGTGGACAGTTTCACACTTTTCCACATTATACTCCATTTGCCAGGTCTTCGCCCACTCACTTAACCTATCTATATCCCTTTGGAGCCCCCTTATCTCCTCTTCACAAGTTACTTTCCTACCTATCTTTGTGTCATCAGAAAATTTAGCAAACATACCTTCGGTCCCTTCATCTAAGTCATTTATATAAATTGGAAAAAGTTGAGACCCCATCACAGATCTCTGTGGCACACCACTCATCACATTTTGCCAACCAGGGAATCAGTTTGGAGATGAGGAATAGTAGGGGAAAGAAGTCACCAGTGAGAGTGGTCTACAGGCCCCCTAACAGTGATTAAAATGTAGGATGAAGTATACAAGAAGAAATATTGGGTGCTTGTGATAAAGGCACGGCAATAATCATGGGTGATTTTAATCTACATATAAACTGGAAAAATCAGATTGGCAATAATAGCTTGGATGAGGAGTTTGTAGAATACTTTTGAGATAGTTTCTCAAAAGATAGAGCAGCATGTTCTGGAACCAACCAGAGAGCAGGTTATATTAGACTTGGTATTGTGTAATGTGACAGGATTAATTAATGATCTCAGAGTAAAGGCACCTCAAGGTAGCAGTGGCCACAATATGATTGAATTTTACATCCAGTTTGAAAGAGAGGAGAGTGAGTCTAAGACTAGTATTTTAAACTTAAATAAGGGCAACTATGTGGGCATGAAAGCTGAGCTAGCTAAAGTAAACTGGGTGACTAGGCTAGGAGAAAGATCAATAGAGAAGCTGTGAGAGACATTTAAGGGGATATTTCAGAATACTCAGAATAAGTATATTCCTACCGTGAAGAAAAATTCTTAGGGGAGGACCCTCCATCTGTGGTTAACTAAAGAAGTTAAGGAAAGCATCAAACTTAAGGAAAAAGCATATAATTGCATGAAGATGAATGGCAGGTCAAATAACTGGTCAGAATATAAAGAACAGCAGAGAATGACTAAAAGGTTAGAGGAAGCTGCCTAAAAATGTAAAAACAGATAGCAAGAATTTCTACAGATATTTAAAAAGGAAAAGAGTAAGAAAAGTGAATGTTGGTCCTCTAGAGAGTGAGAATGGGGAGTTAATAGTAGATAATAAGAAAATGACGGATGAAATGAACAAATATTTTGCTTCTATTTTCACTATAGAGGATAAAAAAAAAACATTCCAGTAATAGCTGTAGATCAGGGGCTGGAAGGAAGAGAGGAACTTGGTGAAATTACAATCCAGGGACCCGGGTTCGATTCCGGGTACTGCCTGTGTGGAGTTTGCAAGTTCTCCCTGTGTCTGCGTGGGTTTTTCTCCGGGTGCTCCGGTTTCCTCCCACAAGCCAAAAGACTTGCAGGTTGATAGGTAAATTGGCCATTATAAATTGTCACTAGTGTAGGTAGGTGGTAGGGAAATATAGGGACAGGTGGGGATGTTTGGTAGGAATGTAGGATTAGTATAATTGGGTGGTTGATGTTCGGCACAGACTCGGTGGGCCGAAGGGCCTGTTTCAGTGCTGTATCTCTAATCATCTAATCTACAATCACCAGGGAAGCAGTATTGACCAAACTGATGGAGCTGTGTGCTGACAAGTCCCTGGGTCCTGATGAAGTTCATCCTAGGGTCTTAAAAGAGGTGTCTAATGAGGTAGTAGATGCGTTGGTGTTTATTTTTCAAAGTTCACTAGATTCTGGAAAGGTGCCATCAGACTGGAAAATAGCAAATATAACCCCTCTATTCAAGAAGGGGGGGCGGGGCAGAAAACAGATAACTATAGGCCAGTTAGCTTGATGTCTGTCGTGGGCAAGGTGTTAGAATTCATCATTAAGCAGGCTATATCTGGGCATTTAGAAAAACTCAAGGTAATTGGGAATAGTCAGCATGGCTTTGTGAAAGGAAGATCATGTTTAACCAATTTATTGGAGTTCTTTTGAAGGAGTAACATGTGCCATGGATAAAGGGGAGCCCATTGACCTAATGTACTTGGGTTTTCAGAAGGCATTTGACAAGGTGCCACATAAAAGGTTTTTGCACAAAGTAAGAGCTCATGGTGTAGTGGGTAACAGATTACCATGAATAGAACATTGACTGAAATAAAAACAAGAAATGCTGGAAATACTCGGCAGGTCTGGCAGCATCTGTGGAGAGAGAAGCAGAGTTAACGTTTCAGGTCAGTGAACCCTTTTTCAGAACTGATGAAGGGTCACTGACCTGAAACATTAACTCTCCTTCTCTCTCCACAGATGCTGCCAGACCTGCTGAGTATTTCCAGCATTCCTCGTTTTTATTTCAGATTTCCAGCATCCGCAGTATTTTGCTTTTATAGAAGATTGGCTGGTTGGCAGAACACGGAGAGTATGCATAAATGGGTCCTTTTCTGATTAGCGGGATGTGACGAGTGGAGTCCACCTGGGGTCTGTGCTGGGGCCTCAACCTTTCACAATTTATATCAATGACTTAGATGTGGGGAGCCATGGCATGGTAGCTAAATTTGCAGGTGACACAAAGACAAGTCGGAATGTATGTTGTGAAGAGGACATCAGAAGGTTGCAGAGCAATATAGATAGGATGACTGAGTGGGAAAAAATCTGGCAGATGGAGTATAATGTTGGAAAATGTGAAGTTGTTCACTTTGACAGGAAGAATAAAAAAGCAGAGTATTACTTAAATGGAGAATGACTGAAGAATTTAGAGGTGCAGAGGGATCTAAGTGTTCCAGTGCATGAGTCACAAAAAGTTAGTATGCATGTACAGCAAGTAATAAAGAAGGCTAATGGAATGTTCTTCTTTATTATGAGAGGAATTCAAAATAAAATTAAGAATGTTATGCTTCAGTAATACAGGGCATTGGTGAGATCACATCTCGAATACTGTGTGCAGTTTGGTTTCCTTATTTAAGAAAGGATGTAAATGCGTTGGAGGTGGTTCAGAGGAGGTTTACCAGATTGATACCTGGTATAAGCAGGTTGTCTTATGAGGAAAGGTTGGACAGACTGGGCATGTTTTCACTGGAGTTTAGAAAATAAGGGGAGACTTGATTGAAGTATATAAGATCCCGAACGGTCTTGATAAGGTGGATGTGGAGAGGATGTTTCCTCCGTGGATGAGGCCGGAACTAGTGGTCACTGTTTTAAAATTAGGGGTCACCCGTTTAGGACAGAGATGATGAGAATAATCTGTGCAGCTCTCTCACCTCTGCTGTCCCCCAGTTCCCAACCTTGCCCCACCTATTCCAGTCCTGAATCTCTGTCTTACTGGAGATTCACCCTATCTCTGCCAGCTCTGCAAGCTCATCTTTAATGGTTATAACTCCTTGTTCTGGAATCTCCACCAGAGGAAATAGTTTCTATTAATTCTATCAAATGCTTTATATCATCTCAAGTACCTCAATTAGATCACCTCTCAATCTTCGATATTCAAGGGAATACGAGACTAATTTATACAACCTGTCCTCCAAGTTTAAACCTTTTTACCCTGGTATCATTCTGGTGAATCTGTGTTGCACTCCCTCCGGGGCTAATATATCCTTCCTGAGGCACAGTTCCCAGAAATGAATGTAGTGCTCCAGATGGAGTCTGACCAGAGCTTTGTACATCTGTAACATAACTTCCATTCCTTTGGACTGCAGTCCTTCAGATAAACATTCCCATCGCCTTTTTTGTGATTTCTGCACTGAGACCCCTAAATCTTTCAGCTCATCCACAAGCCCTTCTACCTCTCCACTTCCCTCCCTATCTGCAAGATCCTTCTCAGATTTATATCTCTTCTGGTAATCTTCCAGTCACTTCTCATAACCCTTCCAGAAAGGCTTGACATCTGTGACTTCACTCATCCGTGATGCTCCATGCAATGCTTTTCTACATTAAAGGCACGATATAAATGCAAGCTAATGTTGCAAATTTTGGAGTTTTGTCCAATAAACCTTCAGTTGATCTGGCAAAGTAATGGGTGTTTCTATTTTAGACTCCTTGGAACCATCTCTCTTGATTTACATTCCAGGATGTCATCTTGCATGTCATTGCTACGATGTGCTCACTCCCATCAGTGGGGCCCTCTAGTGTTCGGTTAATAATATCTTTCTTTGGCCTCCTTATCTCGAGAGACAATGGGTAAGCACCTGGAGGTGGTCAGTGGTGTGTGGAGCAGTGCCTGGAGTGGCTATAAAGGCCAATTCTCGAGTGACAGGCTCTTCCACAGGTGCTGCAGAAAAATTTGTTTGTCGGGGCTGTTACACAGTTGGCTCTCCCCTTGCGCCTCTGACTTTTTTCCTGCCAACTGCTAAGTCTCTTCGACTCGCCACACTTTAGCCCCGTCTTTATGGCTGCCCGCCAGCTCTGGCGAATGCTGGCAACTGACTCCCACGACTTGTGATCAATGTCACAGGACTTCATGTCGCGTTTGCAGACGTCTTTAAAGCGGAGACATGGACGGCCGGTGGGTCTGATACCAGTGGCGAGCTCGCTGTACAATGTGTCTTTGGGGATCCTGCCATCTTCCATGCGGCTCACATGGCCAAGCCATCTCAAGCGCCGCTGACTCAGTAGTGTGTATAAGCTGGGGATGTTGGCCGACTCAAGGACTTCTGTGTTGGAGATACGGTCCTGCCACCTGATGCCAAGTATTCTCTGGAGGCAGCGAAGATGGAATGAATTGAGACGTCGCTCTTGGCTGACATACGTTGTCCAGGCCTCGCTGCCATAGAGCAAGGTACTGAGGACACAGGCTTGATACACTCGGACATTTGTGTTCTTGTAATATACAAGTACAATAAAGATCAGTAAGTGCCTCAGAGAGCAGTAAAAGTGACAAAACAATACATGAAGAAAAATGTTAATGACGTACCTAGAATAGTAAACTGAAGAACTTCACACATTCATCAATGTACTGTAAATATTGTACAGAGGAACTGTAATTTTTTTTACTCTAATTTTTTCCCTGAATTTTTCTCACTCTCCGTTTTAAGGAAATAGAGAGGGGAAACAAATAAACAGTATAAGGAGAATGCCGGGAAAATAGGCGCAGCTGGCGTGGAAAGCTGCTCCTGGTATGAGAACACTGTGGCATTAAGTTTTCTCAGAGAAACAGTCCCATGGAGTATTTTTAAAGCCCCGTGGCAGCAGGAGTTGTTTGGGAAAGAGTCAACAGAGTGTTTAAGAGTCCCTGTGGTGTCAGGACTTCTAATGGGAAGACAGTGTGGTGTTTCAAAAGCATTTTGAGATTTGCACTCTCAAAGGGCAGGACTGGACAGTGACTTAAAATATTCCGTGGCCTTTTTCAATTTCAAATGGGCAGCACTGCTGGAATAAAAGGCGTCTGCTGGTTCAGAAAGGAAAATATCCACTATGTTTTAAACCCTAAACCATCCTGGTCGCTATACATTTACCAAGAAGTGTTCAAGCTCTGCAGCTTCGAAGAAGTTCTGCTTTATTGTTAAAAACTTGAATTTATATAGTGCCTTATACAACCTCAGGACTGCCCAAAGTGCTTGACATACTTATGAGGTCAACAGATTTCTGGTCTCTCAGCAAATTATGGGATATGGGGAGTGGGCGGGAAAGTGGAGTTGAGACAGAAGATCAGCCATGATCGTATTGAATGGTGGAGCAGGCTTGAGGGGGTGTATGGTCTACTCCTGCTCCTATTTCTTAAGTTCTTAAGTGTAGTTACTGTTGTAATAGAAACATAGAAAATAGGAGCAGGAGTAGGCCATTCGGCCCTTCGAGCCTGCTGCGCCGTTCACCATGATCATGGCTGATCATCCAACTCAGTAAACCGTTCCCGCTTTCTCCTCGTACCCTTTGATCCCTTTAGACCCAAGAGCTATATCTAACTCCTTTTTGAAAACATACAATGTTTTGGCCTCAACTGCTTTCTGTGGTAGTGAATTCCAAAAGCTCACCACTCCCTGGGTGGACAAGTTTCTCCTCCTCTCAGTCCTGAAAGGTTTACCCCGTATCCATAGACTATGACCCCTGGTTCTGGACTCCGCCACAATCGGGAACCTCCTTCCTGCATCTACCCTGTCAAGTCCTGTTAGAATTTTGTAGGTTTCTATGCGATCCCCCCTCACTCTTCTGAACTCCAGCGAATATAATCCTAACCGACTCCATCTCTCCTCATATGTCAGACCCGCCATCCCAGGAATCAGTCTGGTAAACCTTCGCTGCACTCTCTCTATAGCAAGAACATCCTTCCTCAGATAAGGAGACCAAAACTACACACAATATTCCAGGTGTGGCCTCACCAAGGCCCTGTATAATTGCAGAAAGACATCCCTGCTCCTGTACTCAAATCCTCTCGCTATGAAGGCCAACATACCATTTGTCTTTTTTACTGCCTGTTGTACCTGCATGCTTACCTTCAGCGACTGGTATACGAGAACACCCAGGTCTCACTGCATATTCCCCTCTCTCAGTTTATAGCTGTTCAGATAATAATCTGCCTTCCTGTTTTTGCTACCAAAGTGGATAATCTCACATTTATCCACATTATAATGCATCTGCCATGCATTTGCCCACTCACTCAACTTGTCCAAATCAACCTGAAGCCTCTCTGCATCCTCCTCACAACTCACCCGCCCACCCAATTTTGTGTCATCTGCAAATTTGGAGATATTACATTTAGTTCCCTCATCTAAATCATTAATATATATTGTGAATAGGTGGGGTCCAGCACCGATCCCTGCGGTACCCCACTGGTCACTGCCTGCCATTTGGAAAAAGACCCATTTATCCCTACTCTTTGTTTCCTGTCTGCCAACCAATTTTCTATCCATCGCAATACACTACCCCCAATCCCATGTGCTTTAATTTTACAGGCTAATCTCTTTTATGTGGGGCTTTGTCGAAAGCCTTCTGAAAGTCCAAATAAACCGCATCCATGGTTCCCCCTCATCAACTCTACTCGTTACATCCTCGAAGAATTCTAGTAGATTTGTCAAGCATGATTTCCCTTTCGTAAATCCATGCTGACTCTGCCTGATTCTACCACTGTTCTCTAAGTGCTCTGCTATAAAATCTTTGATAATGGACTCTAGAATTTTCCCCACTACTGATGTCAGGCTGACTGGTCTATAATTCCCTGCTTTCTCTCTACCTCCCTTTAGTACACTTCCTTAAGTACTCTGGGATGCATACCATCAGGCCCTGGGGATTTATCAGCCTTCAATCTCATCAGTTTCCCCTACACCATTTCTCTACTAATACTTATTTTCCTTCAGTTCCTTTCTCTCACTAAGCCCTGTGTTTGCCAACATTTCTGGTATGATATTTGTGTCCTCCTTTGTGAAGACAGAACCAAAGTATGCATTTAGTTGGTCAGCCATTTCTTTGTTCCCCATAATAAATTCCCCTGTTTGACTGTAAGGGACCTACATTTGTCTTCACCAATCTTTTTCTCTTCACATACCTATAGAAACTTTTACAGTCAGTTTTTATGTTCCTCGCAAGCTTGCTCTTGTACTCTATTTTCCCTTTCTTAATCAATCCCTTGGTCCTCTTTTGCTGAATTCTAAACTGCTCCCAATTCTCAGGTCAGTTGTTTTTTTCTGGCAGATGTATATGCCTCTTCCTTGGATCTACTGCTATCTCTAATTTCCTTGTAAGCCATGGTTTAGCTACCTTCCCCGTTTTACTCTTGCGCCAGACAGGGATAAACAATTGTTGCAGTTTATCCATGCGCTCTTTAAATGTTTACCATTGCCTATCCACCGTCCTCCCTTTAAGTAATGTTTCCCAATCCGTCATAGCCAACTCGCGCCTCATAGCTTCGTAGTTTCCTTTAGTAAGATTCAGGACCCTAGTCTCAGAATCAACTACGTCACTCTCCATCTTGATGAAGAATTCTATCATATTACGGTCGTTCGTCCCCAAGGGGTTGTTAGCGGGAATGAATCTAGAAGAATCACTCAACACTCAGGTCTGTTCCAATGTCCAACAGTTTATTGAGTTACGCCAGCGGGGAGCAGGTCACTGGTCTGTCCAGATGCCTCTCCACCGAACAAAGGAAAATCATCCATACTTATACATTTTTCAAACAGTTACTCAGCCCATCCTGGCTGGACATGATCCAATCATAACGGTTATTGATTACATACATTACACATATTACCAATTCTTTTGGGCCTCCTTATCTCGAGAGACAATGGATACGCGCCTGGAGGTGGTCAGTGGTTTGTGAAGCAGCGCCTGGAGTGGCTATAAAGGCCAATTCTGGAGTGACAGGCTCTTCCACAGGTGCTGCAGAGAAATTTGTTTGTTGGGGCTGTTGCACAGTTGGCTCTCCCCTTGCGCCTCTGTCTTTTTTCCTGCCAACTACTAAGTCTCTTCGACTCGCCACAATTTAGCCCTGTCTTTATGGCTGCCCGCCAGCTCTGGCGAATGCTGGCAACTGACTCCCACGACTTGTGATCAATGTCACACGATTTCATGTCGCGTTTGCAGACGTCTTTATAACGGAGACATGGACGGCCGGTGGGTCTGATACCAGTGGCGAGCTCGCTGTACAATGTGTCTTTGGGGATCCTGCCATCTTCCATGCGGCTCACATGGCCAAGCCATCTCAAGCGCCGCTGACTCAGTAGTGTGTATAAGCTGGGGGTGTTGGCCGCTTCAAGGACTTCTGTGTTGGAGATATAGTCCTGCCACCTGATGCCAAGTATTCTCCGAAGGCAGCGAAGATGGAATGAATTGAGACGTCGCTCTTGGCTGGCATACGTTGTCCAGGCCTCGCTGCCGTAGAGCAAGGTACTGAGGACACAGGCCTGATACACTCGGACTTTTGTGTTCCGTGTCAGTGCGCCATTTTCCCACACTCTCTTGGCCAGTCTGGACATAGCAGTGGAAGCCTTACCCATGCGCTTGTTGATTTCTGCATCTAGAGACAGGTTACTGGTGATAGTTGAGCCTAGGTAGGTGAACTCTTGAACCACTTCCAGAGCGTGGTCGCCAATATTGATGGATGGAGCATTTCTGACATCCTGCCCCATGATGTTCGTTTTCTTGAGGCTGATGGTTAGGCCAAATTCATTGCAGGCAGACGCAAACCTGTCGATGAGACTCTGCAGGCATTCTTCAGTGTGAGATGTTAAAGCAGCATCGTCAGCAAAGAGGAGTTCTCTGATGAGGACTTTCCGTACTTTGGACTTCACTCTTAGACGGGCAAGGTTGAACAACCTGCCCCCTGATCTTGTGTGGAGGAAAATTCCTTCTTCAGAGGATTTGAACGCATGTGAAAGCAGCAGGGAGAAGAAAATCCCAAAAAGTGTGGGTGCGAGATTAGATTACTCATTAGGCATCATGTGGCTATGTGATCAGCTCATGCAAGCCCCCTGATCATCTTGTGATGTTTCCCAGACCTCCTTGTCAACTATCCTTGAGTCTTCAGGATGAATCCTTCTACCTTTATCAAGCTTGAATTCCTGATTGCTTCGTGCAGTCTGCAGTTACACAAAGCAGCTGTCTTATACACTGATATGAGGGGCCCTCCTTGGTCAGGATAATTGTCTGTGCTAAGCAGTCCCATGCTCAAGGCTGCAAGCTAACTAACTTGTCCCACAATGCCTTGGGTAAATACTCCATTTTGTAACAATATGTGGCGATACTTTCATCTTATATATATATATATATATATATATATGTGTGTGTATTTATTTAGCTGCATCGGCCACAATTTTTCCTTCTACAGGGTCTCGCACCACTAAATTGTCAATTATTCCTCTCTCATTACACAATGCCCAGTCTAGGATGGCCTGTTCTCTAGTTGGTTCCTCAACGTATTGGTCCAGAAAACCATCCCATATACACTCCATAAGTTCCTCCTCTACGATATTGTGACTAATTTGATTTGCCCAATCTATATGCAGATTAAATTCACCCATAATTACAGATGTTCCTTTTATCGCATGCGTCTCTAATTTCCTGTTTAATGCCATTCCCAACATCACCACTATAGTTTGGGGGTATATATACAACCCCCACTAATGTTTTTTTGCCCGTTAGTGTTTTTCAGCTCTACCCATACATATTCCACATCGTCAGAGCTAATACCTTTCCTCACTATTGCGTTAATTTCCTCTTTAACCAGCAATGCAACTCCACCACCTTTTGCTTTTTGTTTGTCCTTCCTCAATACTGAATACCCCTGGATGTTCATTTCCCATGCCTGGTCACCTTGCAGCCATGTCTCTGTAATCCTGACTATATCATACCCGTTTACATCTATTTGCGCGATTAAATCATCCAATTTATTGCGAATGCTCCGCGTGTTAAGGCACAAAGCCTTCAGGCTTGTCTTTTTAACATTACCTGTCCCCTTCCCACTATTTTTCACTGTGTCCCTGATTGATTCTGGCCCTTGATTTCTCTGCCTATCACTTTTCTTATTTCCCTTACTGTATTTTGTTCTTGTCTTTGATCCCCCCTCCTCTGACACCTTGCAAAGGTTCCCATCCCCCTGCCATTTTAGTTTAAACTCTCCCCAACCACTCTAGCAAATACTCCCCTTAGGACATCAGTCCTGGTTCTGCCCAGGTGTAACCCGTCCAGTTTGTACTGGTCCCACCTCCACCACAACCGGTCCCAATGTCCCAGGAATCTAAAACCCTCCACCTCACACCATCTCTTCAGCCACATATTCATCAGATATATCCTGCTAATGCAGAAAGGCAGGAGCCAATTTGTGCACAGCTAGGTCTCACAATGTGGTAATGATCAGATAATCTGTTTTATTTTATATTGATTGAGGGATAAATACTAAACAGGACGCAATGGATAACTCCCCTGTTCCTCTTCAAGATAGTACCATGGGATCTTTTATGTCCACCTGAGAGGGCAGACAGGGCCACATCTTGACATCTTATCAGAAAAACCACATCTCCAATAGTGCAGCACTCCCTCAGTACTGCCCCGGAGTATCAACCTAGATCATGCACTCAAGTTAGATGGAATGGGACTTGAACCCACAAACTCTGAGGCAAGAGTGCTACCCACTGAACCAAGGCTGAAAATAACAGTCAGACTCTAACTGTGTAGTGCTTTGGTGAGCTTCACCATGCATACGATGTTTCATTTAAATAATCAAGGCTGTGCAGAAAAGCACCATGAGGGAGATGTCTTTGGTCTGACTTTTGTCTTCACCGTTTAAAGAAAGATTTGCATTTATAGAACGCTTTTCATGACCACCGGACATCTCAAAGCACTTTACAGCCAATGAAGCACTTTTGACGTCGAGTCACTGTTGTAATATAGGAAAGCCAGCAGTCAATCTATGTACAGAAATCTCGCACAAACAGCAATCTGGTAATGGCCAGACAATCTGTGTTGTGATGTTGGTTGAGGGATAAATATTGGCCCAGGACACTGGGGAGAACTCCCCGCTGTTCTTCAGCATAGTACCATGGGACCTTTTGCATCCACCCGAGCAGGCCTACCTTTACAGGCCCTGCTAGATTGTAATCAGTGAAATGCATAAGCTACATTGGCAGGTCTGCTGTGGCTCAGTTAGTAGCACTCTTTCCTCTGCATCGCAAGGTTCTGGGTTTAAATCCCACTTAGACTTGGACTTAAGTCCAAGAATCTAGGCTGATGCTCCAGTGCAATGCAATGGGGATATGATGCTGTCAATGGTGCCCTCTTTCAGATGTGATGCTAAACTAAGGTGCTGTCTGCCCTCTTAGATAGATGTAAAAGATCCCATTGTGCTATTCCAGTGAAGTGTCCTGGATGATATTTATCCCTCAACCAACATCACTAAAAAGTAAAATCTGCTTGTTATTGTTGCTTGTGGGAGCTTGCTGTGCGCAAATCAGCTGCCGCATTTCCTACATTATAACAGTGACTATACTTCAAAAGTGATTCAATGGCTGTAAAGTGCTTTCAGACGTTTCATGGTCATGAAAATCACTAAATAAAGGCAAGTCTTTCTGAAGTGAAGACAATGTCATGGATCTCACAAAAGGCAAATGACCAGTTAATCTGTTCTTAATGACATTGGTTGATGGAGGAATGTTGGCCAGGATGCTATGTTCTTCTGCAAGAAGCACCATGGGATCCTTGATGACTACCAAAACAGGACTCAGTAATATCTCATCTGAAAGATGGTATCATGAAGACAGCACAACTCACTCAGCACCAGATTATGCATTGAGATCCAAGAATGGGGCTTTGAACTCTGAGGATAGAGTGTTGTCAACAAAGGCAAAAGGACAGGTTAAAATTGGCAAATGACCAATTTAGGACTAACATCAGGAATGGATTTCTATGTTGATAATAGAAGAATTAACAACAGTAGCAAGTTTCATTTCTATATTGCACTTTAAATGTAGAAATAAAATCCAATGGCTCTTCATATGTGAAAAATATATGGGCAAATGGATTTCAAACCATTGGGGGAAGAGATTACAAGGGGTGACTGAATGCTTGGGTGAAAAGAAGAGTTTTAAGAAGGTTCTTAAGGAGGTTATAAAAGTGGAAAGGTACAAAACATTTAAGGAAGAAAGTTCTAGAAAAAGGAAGGTCAAGGTGGCAGAAATCTTTGTCATTAATGGTGAGGTAAAGAGAAGTGGAATGCGCAAAAAGCCAGAACTTGAGTCTGAAATTTGTAAGAGGGAACATAAGACTGAAGGAGTTTTGACAGAATCACAGAACTGTTAACAGCGCAAAGGAGGCCATTCGGCCCATCGTGTCCGCACTGGCTCTCCGAAAGAGCAATTCAAACAGTTCCATTCCCCCGCCTTCTCCCCACAACCCTGCACATTCTTCATTTCCATCTAACAGTCTAATGCCCTTTTGAATGCTTCAATAGAACCTGCCTTGACGACACTCTCAGGCAGTGCATTCTAGATCTTAACCACTCGCTGCATGAAAAAGTTTTTCTTCATATCACTTTTGCTTCTTTTATCAAATACTTTAAATCTGTGTCCTCTAATTCTGGATTCTTTCACAAGTGGGAACAGTTTCTCTCTATCCACTCTGTCCAGACTCCTCATGATTTTGAATTTAACTATCAAATCCCCTCTCAGCCTTCTCTTCACCAAGGAAAACAGTCCCAACTTCTCCAATCTACCGTCATAACTGAAATTCCTCATCCCTGAAACCATTCTTGTCAATCATTTCTGCACTCTCTCCAATGCCTTCACGTCTTTCCTAAAGTGTGGCGCCCAGAACTGGATGCAATACTCCAGCTGAGGCCGAACTAGTGTCTTATAAAAATTCAACATAATCTCTTTGCTCTTGTACTTTATGCCTATTAATAAAGCCCAGGATACTGTATGCTTTATTAACCACTCTCTCAACCTGTCCTTCCACCTTCAATGACTTGTGCACATATACATCCAGGTCCCTTTGCTCCTGCACCCACTTTAGAATTGTACCCTTCATTCTATATTGTCTCTCCATGTTCAACCTACCAAAATGAATCACTTCACATATTTCTGCATTGCATCTCATCTGCCACCTGTCTGCTAATTCCACCAACTTGTCTATGTCCTTTTGGAGTTCTACATCATCCTTCTCACAGTTCACAATGCTTCCAAGTTTCGTATCATCTGCAAACTTTGAAATTGTGCCCTGTACACCAAGGTCTAGGTCATTAATATATATCAGGAAAAGCAAGGGTCCCAAAACTGACCCCTGGGGAACTCCACGACAAACCTTCCTCTAGCCCAAAAAACATCTATTAACCATTGATCTTTAATAAAAGCAAAATTCTGCAAATGCTGGAAATCTGAAATAAAAACAAGAAATGCTGTAAATACTCAGCAGGTCTGGCAGCATCTGTGGAGAGAGAAGCAGAGTTAAAGTTTCAGGTCAGTGACTCTTCATCAGAACTGGCAGAGGCTAGAAATGTAATAGATTTTAAGCAAATAAAGTGGGGTGGGGCAACAGATAACCAAAGAGAAGGTGTTGATAGGACAAGGTCACAGCGAATAACTGACCAGAAGGTCATGGAGCAAAGGCAAATGGTATGTTAATGGCGTGCTGAAAGACAAAGCGTTAGTGCAGAGAGGGTGTTAATTGACAGATAAATAGAACAACCAGCCCCAAAGCATAGGCATGACAAAAAAGATTGGGTAGGCACATGGTAAAAATATGAATTATGAAACAAAATGAAATAAAATAAACAAATGAAAAATAGCTCAAAATTAAAAAGGGGGGCCCGTCATGCTCTGAAATTATAGATCTCAATGTTCAGTCTGGCAGGCTGTAGTGTGCCTAATCGGTAAATGAGATGCTGTTCCTCGAGCTTGCGTTGATGTTCACTGGAACACTGCGGCAATCGCAGGACAGAGATGTGGGCATGAGCAGGGGGGATGTTGAAATGGCCAGCAACTATTACTCTTTGTTTCCTGTCACTCAGCAATTTCGTATCCATGCTGTTATCATCCCTTTTATTCCATGAGCTTTTAGTTTGCTCACAAGTCTGTTATAGGGCACTGTATTAAACACCTTTTGAAAGTCCATGTACACCACATCAACAGCATTGCCCTTATCTGTTACCACCTCAAAAAACTCCAGCAATTTAATTCAACATGATTTTCCCTTAAGAAATCCATGCTGGCTTTCCTTAATTAACCCGCATTTATCCATGTGACAACTAATTTTGTCGCAAATTATTCTTTCTAGAAGTTTCCTCACCACTGACCTGTAGCTGCTGGGCTTATCTTAGCATCCTTTTTTGAACAAGGGTATAACGTTTGCAATTCCTCAGATCTCTGGCATCACCCTCAGTCCAAGGAAGACTGAAATATTATGGCTAGTGCCTCTGTGATTTCGACCCTTACTTTCCTCAGTATCCTTGGATGCATCTCATTTAGTCCTCATACTTTATCCACAGACAGTATATCTAATACATCCTCTTTATCAATTTTAAACCCCTCTAGTGTCTGAATGCCTCCTCTTTCACCATTTCCTGGTCACATCTTCTTCCTTGGTAAAGAAAGATGCAAAGTATTCATTTAATACCTCAGATATGCCCTCTGCCTCCATGTGTAAATCCCTGTTATGGTCTCTAATTGGTCCCACTCCTTTTCCTACCTTTTTACTATTTATATGTCTACAGAAAACTTAGGGAAGCAGTGGATAAATTTTGAAGGCGTGGAAAAGCAGTTTAAATCTAAAATATTGTCAGAAAGGAACCAATATAGCTCAGTGACTATAACTGCTGTCCTCAATGAGATCCAGAATCTGGGTGAGTGATGTTTGGACAATTTGGAGTATATAATGGGTGGAGGGTGGAAGAATGGCGAGTCTGGTCCCATATGAATGTGGCTTACTCTTTAACTGCCTGATGAAGTGGCCTTGCAAACCATCCAGTTGCATCAATGAATTCAGAGATCGAAGAAAAAGGCAACCTTCTCAGGGCAACTAGGGATGAGCAATTAAATGCCTGTCATGGCAGCGGTGCCCACATCCCGAAATCCTCTGCTGGTATTATGTGCAATTTTTTGGGCTTGATCCTGGGATCTGTATGCTGCTAATCTAGGAGTTATTATTAAAGTTTTCCCATTTTGTTACATTCTATGTTCTCCAATGATATCAATGCATCAGAAGTTCAATAACCTTCAAAGACTGGAAAACCAGCACATACATGAACTGATGGCCACTTCACACTTGTTAAGTAACTGATCAGCTGCATTAAGAATAAATGCAATGGCTTCCTCACCAAAGAGAAATACAATAGTAAAAATCCTATACATCCCAGATACCAAAGAAGAACAACAATCTTTAACTACCAAAAACTCATTCTCCCATTTATGTCCATTCATCCCATTTATGAACGATTGAATGAGCTGTCAGTTCATTGACAAGGCAGCCATTCATAATCTGGAAGGTAGTAAAGTTTTGAAGTGTTAGCTAGAACAGTGAGGTGTTTGATGCAGCAGCTCTTGTATTCCTGGTAAAAACATGAACAATCTGGAAAAACATTGATAACACTCATGATGTCTGTAGTAAGATGGTTAGTTGTATTATTGAAACTTCAATAAGTATTTTAAACTTAAATAAGGCCAATTATGAGGGCATGAAAGCAGAGCTAGCAAAAGTGAACTGACAAATCAAGTTAAGGGACAGGTCAATAGAGAGGCAGTGGCAGACATTTAAGGGGATATTTCAGAATACACAGAATAGATATATTTCAAAGAGAAAAAAAAATTTCAAGGGTGTGACCTGCCATCCATGATTAAGTAAAACAGTTAAAGATAGTATCAAACTTAAAGAAAAAAACTATAATTGCACAAAGATGGGAGGTAGGTCAGAAGATTGGACAGAATATGAAAAAACAGCAACGAAGGACTAAAAGATTGATAAAGAAGGTAAAATTAGAGTACGAGAGAAAGCTAGCTAGAAATATAAAGACAGATAGTAAGAGTTTCTATAGATATTTTTTAAAAGAAAAGAGTTAACAGAGCATTGGTACTATAGAAAGTGAGTCTGGGGAATTAATAATGGATAATAAAGAGATGGCAGATGAATTGAACAGATATTTAGCATCGGTCTTCACTAACCTGCTGGAAAACCTGGGAGTTTTTTTTGAATTTGAACTCTCAACAAAGGGATTGAAATACAGAAAGCTGTGTGCTCATGGAGTGAACAAGGGAAGGTGATATCTGCCCAGGCAGTCCTGAAAGAGAAGAAAAAGCAGGAGACACAGGGGACCTTCCTCCAGACAAAAAGGAAGGCGCTGTGAGTAAGAGTGAGACCCGGAGACCTGTGTGCTTCCACTGTAACAAAGCAGGGCATTTAAAAGTGGACTGCTGGAAACGAAAGGGGAAACCAGTAGGGTTAATCCGGGCACACCCACTCAGTGAAGACAAGGGCCTGATGGAAAACACGGAATGGAGTGTGACTTTGACTACAGTAAGGGTGCAACCCAGGAAGCTTACTACGGCCAGTACAGAAAAAGTTAATAGGATTCCTGAAGATTATCAGGGTTTTGTATTTGAAGGGCAAGTAACCCCATATCCCTCGAGTGGGGCAAACATGCCCATAGTGATTCTCAGGGACACAGGGGCCACGAGATCCCTTTTACTGTGAAAAGGCCTGACCTTTCTCCCAGAGACTGCAGTGAACACCAGAATGGTGGTGAATGGTATTGGAGAGTGGTGTATGCCTCTACCTGTACACTGGGTGCACCTGGAGTGCAACCTAGTTTCGGGACCGGTGACTGTAGGGGTTGTCCCTAGTTTGCCTATGGACGGGGTTGATCTGCTCCGAGGTAATGATCTAGTGGGGTGAAGATGGTAGCACCCCCCCCACCCCCACCCCCAACTGAAAGAAAGACCGCAGGAGGTCAGATAGACAGGGCAGTGGCAGGAGACAGTCTCCTGCAGAGTCCCTGAATGTGTAATGGGTCAGACCATGATCAAACCAGCTCCCCCAGAGGAGACTGCATTGGCACTGGAGGCAAATTACCATGGGGTCTGCCTGTCCGAGACTTTCTTTGGAAAATTAGGAGGCACAGGGAATGAATTAAATGGAGGCTCAGCGAGCCGACCCAGTATTGTAAGAGTTAGCACAGGCTGCCCAGTCTGAAAGTGAAGCAGAGGGAGTCCCTGACTGCTACTATTTAAAGAATGAGGTACTGATGAGGAAATGGAGTTCTCCTCACAAACCTGAGAGCAAGGAGTGGACAGTAGTTCACCAGTTAGTGGTGCCACAGAGGTACTGGGGTGAAATATTAAGAAGGGCCCACAAGACTACAGTGGCTGTACATGTCAGTATACGAAAGACCAAAGCCCACATAAGACAGCAGTTTGACTGGCCAAAACTCCACAAAGATGTGGTGGAGTACTGCAGGAGTTGCCACATGTGCCAGGTTGAGGAGAAACCCCAACCTACAGTGAAACCTGCACCCCTAAGTCCTGTACTGGTGTTAGGAGGACCCTCCAGCAGAGGGCTGGTGAACTGTAAGGGACCCCCTACGAGAACAAAAGGGGATAGCCATGCACATGGCTGGCAAAAGTTTAGAAAGGGAAGGGGAAAAAGTGACCAAGAGGGCAGGTTAAAGGAAGTCCAGGAAAAATCTTGGATGAAAACCCCTACTGTCCAGTCAACCAACCCTCAAAAATGTGAAAACTTAGGCTTCACATCCTCCGATGTAAATGCAGACTCCAGAAGCACCCCACCAGAGTTGCTAACAGCATTTACAGGAACCTGCAGAGACAAAGAGAGACCTCTAGGGGGCAGAAACACCGTGAGGATGATGCCTCACCTAGTCGAAATGTCACAGGAGACTACAGTTAAGTCTGCACAAATATGTGCAGGTAGGAGTGTCCCAGAGAACAAAGGGGAGAGTAACAAAGATGCCTCCCCCACAGTCAGAGGAAAAGAGAACCACCCATCCCCTGAAGACAAAAGTCTTTGCATGACTCAGAGTTCAGGATAGGCCCACACCCTACTAACTTTCCTGAGAAAAAAGTGGGGGGGGGGGGGGGGAAATTCAAGCAGCTTTGGCACCCAGAACAGACCATTTTTAATAAGCTTTAAGATTGGTAAATGAATGGAAATGAATGAGAGGAATGCATGGTTTTCTTCCTGTATCTTATACTTCTCTCAAACACAGTAAGGAAATGTACTATTTTTCTTCAAATTGCATTTTATTCCCCTGGGTGTGGAGGTGTCAGGCAAACCCCCACCTGCCAAGACTAAAGCACACATTAATTTGCCACATGAACAAAAATTTAACATCGCAAGCCTTGACTGGAAGGACATTTGCATAGTACCAGACAATGTTGAAAGTTGCTTCTCCAATACACAGAAGTGGTCAGACCAGTGTTAGTCACATGACTACCTGGATGTTGCAGCGAATTTGAACTTCCAACGAAGGATTTTAAAGAGATTGTTCCATATAAGGAGCTAGTCACATGACTAACCTGCTGGGCAACCTGGGAGTTTTTTTGAATTTGAACTCCCAACAAAGGGATTGAAACACAGAAGCTGTGTGCTCATGGAGTGAACAAGGCTATGCTCCTGGAACTGAAGCAGAACCCGCTCTGCCTGCCTCCGTCTCTTCCCACGGAATTGAATCTTGTGAAAACACATAAACATAAAGAGAGAACAGTCTCCTAAGTGAACAAGGTTTAAGACAAATACTGGGCCCCAACAAAATGCAAGACCATATCTTCAAACAAGTACTACAGCCAGTTCGAAATACAGTAATAAGATATTCCTCAAACTGTTCTACCTTATCTTACTTCTCTTTTCAGTCCCAATTTGCATGTGTGTATGGCAAGTTCATGCTAGCATGGACGCGCCATATATCCATAGGTGTGAACTGTATTAGATTTTAAGTTTAAGGTTTAATAGATTTTATCTTTCTTCTTTAAAACAAAGAAAGCCTGTTTGTGCTCATTTCTTTGCTTTATAGTTGGAATGTTGTGAACAAGGATTCACAAAGGGGGAGCTCAAAACACAGGGTGTTTAAAATTAAACCCTGTTACAATAAGACCAGGTAAAGACAGCAAAAGACCCCCAGACACATTGCTCACCTGGTCATTTTGTGGTTGGCAAGATGTAACGAGTGGTGTGCCACAGGGATCTGTGCCTGGGCCTCAACATTTTACAATTTGTTTAAATGACTGAGATGAAGAGACCGAAGGTATGGTTGCTAAATTTGCTGATACACAAAGATATGTAGGAAAGTAATTTGTGAAGAGGACATAAGGGGACTACAAAGGAATATAGATAGGTTAAGTGAATGGGCGAAGACCTGGCAAATGGAGTATATTGTGGGAAAGTGGGAAATTGTCCACTTTGGCAGGAAGAATAAAAAAGAAGCAGATTATCGAAAGGGTGAAAGATTGCAGAGCTCTGAGATGCAGAGGGATCTGGGTATCCTCGGCATGAATCACAAAAGGTTAGTGTGCAGGTACAGCACACAATTAGGAAAGCTAATAGAATGTTATCGTTTATCACAAGGGGAATTGAATACAAAAGTTGGGAGGTTATGCTTCAGCTATACAGGGCATTGGTGATATCACATCTGGAGTACTGTGTATGATACTGGTCTCCTTATGTAAGGAAGGATGTAAATACGTTGGAGGGAGTACAGAGAAGGTTTACTAGACTAGTACCTGGAATGGGCGGGCTGTCATATGCGGAAAGATTGGACAGGCTAGGCTTGTATCGACTGGAATTTAGAAGAGTAAGAGGCGACTTGATTGAAACATATAAGATCCTGAGGGGACTTGACAGGGTGGATGTGGAAAGGATGTTTCCCCTTGTGGTAGTATCTAGAACTAGGGATCACTGTTTAAAAATAAGGGGTCGCCCATTTAAGACAGAGATGATGAGAAATATTTTCTTTCAGAGGATCTTGAGTCTTTGGAATTCTCTTCCTCAAAAGGCGGTGGAAGCAGAGTCTTTGAATATTTTTAAGGCAGAGGTAGATAGATTCTTGATAAGCAAGGGGGTGGAAGCTTATCGGGAGTAGGTGGAAATGTGGAGTAATCAGTTCAGCAGGAGCAGGCTTGAAGGGCCGAGTGGCCTACTCTGCTCTTAATTCATTTGCTCGTATGTTTGTAAAGCCATTCCTGTGCCATTTAAATAAAAAGATCTAAATCTTTATTTACAGTGTGCAATTCATGCGTTCTGTGAGCATGTGCAAATGTTAATAATATGGTGTGTTGTGAGCCTCTTTAAGATGCTCAAGCTTTGTTGTGCCAGGCTTCATCATCCCTGCTCTTTATATCTGAATAGGGGCCAGTGATGATATTATTCTGTTGATTTCTAAAATGTTTTGGGGCACTTTCATCATGAGCAAACAATGGTCCTGCATTGGAAACTACCATGAGGCATAGATCAAAACTAGCACATCAAAGACACTGACTCTTAAAGGGTGAATAAAATGTGAACTGCCTGCACATACTGCAAAGGATGAGGTCCATTAGAATTATCAGTTCTCATTAAACAGCACTCTTGCAGTTCTGTCGGGAAGCTGCCCAGGATTCATCCATCAACCATCGCTCCGAATAAAAAACAGACTAATTGCCCCATTCACCTCATGGACTGCAGCAGTTCAAGAAGGCGGCTCACCACCACTTTCTCAAGGACAATTAGGGATGGGCAATAAACTCTCTCCTTGCCGGCAATGTCTACAGCGATGAATGAGTAAAAAAAAAACCTCGTTGTCGCTTGCAGGGTCTTACTTTATACAAAATGTTTTCTGTGCTTACTTAAATAAAATGTCACTGCATTTCAAAAAGTATTTTGCTGTGTGACATTCTTTCTGAGCGGTGTGATAAGGTGATAGATCAATGCAGGCTTTGTTTCTAGTCTCAATAGCTCCCATTGTGAGAGTCATCATTGGTAAATAGAGTTTCTACCACTCGTCAGGCAAAGTAATAGTAACGAAGGGGAAGGAGCTTTGAGAAAGTCCAGACCATTGGTTCTGTCTCTCTATTGTATTGGAAGGTCATGGGATTAACTACAATTAAGTATTAAGGATCCCAAAGTCACTGGTCATAAAATTTAGCTTTGTAGTGCCAACACCAACCCAGAGAGCCAAAATAGGTGACCAGAACGTCTTCGGCCACTTCTGGAACAACATTGCAAACATTTCACAGTTCACGTGCATTGCTGCAACAAGGAGGTAATAGATGTAGTATAAGGGTCTGAAAGGGTTAATGTTTAGGACAGTGAGAGTAACACCTCTCACTATGATCATGATGCAAGAGTCACATATGAAATAGGCTTGAGAGAAGCAAGAAGCATCATGAGGAGGTGAAGCTAGACAGGCTTATGGGAAGTTTATATGATCCATGCAAATATAATAAATGAGTTACTGTTTAGATTTACAACGACTCTGAGATTTCTGTAAACCAAACTCAACCTAACATCTGAAATGCTAGCAACAATATGCTGCATTGCTGTATGCTAGGAGAGGGGACCTCATTACCTTCTCTCTAACCAGAGAAAAGAAGAAGGGACAGGCACGTGGTTTTGCCAGGGTAGTGGGATTACCATTGGTGGAGAAAGCCATTGACTGCACGCTCGTGGCTCTGTGGATGTTGCATCTCAATGAGGAGATATACCAAAGCCACAAGGGTTATCACTCCTGTAATGTGCCTTTGGTGTGTGACCATGCACAGAACATCATATCTTTGAATGCTCGCTATCCTGGCAGCAGACACAGCACTTTCATCCTGCACCAGTCAACTGTTCCCGCTATATTATGAGCCACCATGACAAATCAGAGGGTAGCTGCTTGGTGACAAGGGCTACCCAGTCTACACGTGGCTCATGACTCCCCACACCATGCAACCACACATACAATGAGAGTTATGCTGCTACCAGTGATATGGAGCAGACTATTGACGTTCTAAAATCAATTTTGCTGCCTGGACTGCTTGGGGCGAGCCATCAAGAACACTTTGGACTGTGTCTCCAAATTCATGGTGGCCTGCTGCGTCCTCCACAACCAGGGCTGCAGTGTGGATCTCCGGAGGACAAGGAAGGGAGGAAGAGGAGGAGCCATCCGGGACCCCTTCGCTCTAGGCAAGCTATCTGTGAGTGACCAATCAGACTTCAGTTTTTAAAACACATGCCCACATCACCACTGCTGTACAATTCCCCATCTTTCTATCCTCTGCTACAGACCATCACAGCATCCTCTTGGCCAAAATCCTAAAATAAAAGACAACACAAAAAACTTTGCTTAACAACTTTATCCAACAACACTTCCAATAATACACAGAAAACTGAAGTACACACCATTGTTCATTCCCTTAGTACCTGTATAGCAGGTGCCTTTTTCATTCCTACTGCTCCTACACAATGGTCCCCACCAGTGGCTGCAGCATAGCTGGGAAAAGGCTGCTGACTTTCAGTGTGGGAAACTGCAGATGGCCTTGCTGGAGGCCCTGAGTAGCTCTGGGCCTAGAGGGCCCGGCTTTGGACTGCACCACCTCAGCAATAGTGGCAGTAGTCTGGGCTGGCTGGTTAAGAGGCTACAGCATTGGTACGGACAGAGTGGCAGTGGTGGGAGCACAAATGTTGTCATCCTGAGAGAGGAGCACAGAACCACTGCCACTTCCCCGGGGCAGCGCTGCAGCAATCTTAGTAATCTCCTGGAGCGCAGACTACTGGACTGCTGTGAGACCCTGCATGCCCCTTTGAGCACTGGTGCCCGCAGCGATGATATCAGCAGTCTGAGCCTGTGTGGCTCCAAGCTGAACTTGCATAGTAACAAGCATGGCTCTCAGGACCTCAGTCTGAGCTTCCACTGCAGCACTCAGACATTGGGTGGCTTCCTCCTGTGCTGCAATTGAAACTGAGATGTCGGCTACCAGCCGCTACATCACGGCTGAGTCCACAAATGTCGTCATGGAGTTGGTTCCCACTTCCACGATGGAAAGGACGGGCTCCAAGCTCTACATGAAGCCACATCAGAGCCAGACTCCTCCATGCTCCTTGATAGTGATAACCGGGTCCATGGCAGGCCTGCCAATACCCCCAGCATCTTTGTGTGCATGTAAATCAGTGTTCTTCTGTATACTGCCCCATCAAAGTCCTCATTTGAGTCCCCTGCAGCAGAACCTGTCTGTGATCTCACTCTCCGGGGAGCTGGCACACGTGCTATCCTTTCCCCGGGCCTGACTGCAACCCACTCATGCCCAGTAACTCACTATGTGTTGATCCTGCCTCTAAAGTATGCACGTGCAAGTATCTGAGCTGGTGGTTGTGAATGTCAGATCAAGTGATGATGCCTCTTCATCAAACGTTTGCTCTTGCTCACGTCCTTGATACTGAGGCTGCACTGACTGGCCAGGCAGCAGGTCTTGGATATCTGAAAGCAAAAATGGAGAAGGGGCAGGTTGGGATGAGGGAAATGGGGTTGGGTGGAAAACAAGAGGTCCATGATTACACCATCTGCAGCTTACACTTCATGCTAAATAAAAAGATGAGGGTGAGGTGGGATTTGAGAAGGTGCATAAGACATGAACATAGCATCCTGGGTGATTGTGACGAGGCTGGATGCAACAACATCAGTCAACGCTGGCCCTATATTGTGGAGCACCGATTCCTCCAAGGGGTTCAGGAGATTCAGGCGAAACTGTCCCCCGCCGGTTGTCTGCTGCTCCCTGCGGTTACATGAGACCTTATCCTGCAAGAGAGAGGGAAAAGTGTCAGTGAGCATGTTGCAATGTGTTTGGGTAATGAACTTGTCATAGCTGGAAGTACGTGGAAGCTGCAAGGTGTGGGTGTGAGGCTGACAGCATTGGTAAGTGTGTAAGGGTGAATGTTAGTCATGAGTCCTGATTGCTTATAGGTGAGTGATGGGGGTGTGATGCATTGAGCAGTGTATGAGGTAGATGATACAGTGAGTAGGAAGTATCTTTGGAAGATGCATTCACTGACCTTGACCACTCGAGTGAGGCCATTGAACTTTTTGCAGCACTGCAGCCAAGTCCTCAGGGCCAGACGCCATGAATTGATCTCCATGGCTACCTGCTCCCATTCCCTTCCTGGGGTGTGCCTTGAGGGCCTCCTGAACACCTGCAAAATAAAAAAACTTTGGACTTCCATGACTAAGGCCTCCAGCACTGCGTCAGATAATGTGGGAGCCCTCTCTCTGGCCTGTTATTCCATTGGCTATCTTCTTCCTTTCCTCAAAGACTTTCACAAACAGTTCCACAAGCTGCTGCAGCCTAAACACACCTCCCCTTTAAGAAGGACAGGCTAGCTGTACATTGTGCTCACTGGACTGCACACTACAATCATGGTGATGATGCGACAGCGTGAAGTTTGTATGTTTCTTTCATCACCTCAAGCGGGCACAGGATAATTGCGCATCGCGATTCCCGTTCCTGCCAACAGGCTTAATCAAATCTTCAGCCCATTGTTTTTGCCCCTCCCAAACCACCCCCCACCCTACAAACTATCTTCCTGGTCACTGTCCAAGGCTGAAGGAGACTGTTTACAACCTCAACATCCTTGAACCCCTGTAATATCGGCAGTATCCTCCAATTCTGACTTCCACCACTCCACCCCTCTCTATTCCTTTAAGTTGCTGCTTAAAACCTACCTCCTTAAAACCTTGGTCAAAGGTTTTCGTCACTTACTGAATATCACCTTAGGTGGCTCAGTGTCAAATTATGTCTGATGATGCTCCTGTGAAATGCCTTGGGATGTTTTGCTACATTAAATGCAAATGCAAGTTGTTGTTGTTGATTGACCGTACTAAGAAATGTGTTGGATTACCTACTAAAAATATGTCTGTGTAACCATTTTCATTTTCTCATCCTCTCAGCAAGTTGCCTCTGAAAGATCTTGGGACCTGTTTCCCATTCGTCCTTTTTTCAACTTGGTGAAATATTGTTTTTCCAACATGCCTCAGGAGGAAATGTGAGGCAACTTACCTGAAGGTTTTAAGATTATGAAGGCATTTGAAAATAAAATTGATCCAAGTAAACGCCAGGTGAAGTGTCTAAGTACCAAAGCCCTTAAGTTCCAAATGAGAAAGTTAGGAGAAAGATGGAAGTCGGTCAAGTGGGATAATTTCATCAAAGGGTTCATAGAGTTTTTTTTTAGAGATGCAGCACTGAAACAGGCCCTTCAGCCCACCGAGTCTGTGCCGACTATCAACCACCCATTTATACTAATCCTACAAAATCCCATATCCCTACCACATCCCCACCTGTCCCTATATTTCCCTACCACC
Organism: Heterodontus francisci; assembly: GCF_036365525.1. Lineage (NCBI taxonomy): Eukaryota > Metazoa > Chordata > Chondrichthyes > Heterodontiformes > Heterodontidae > Heterodontus > Heterodontus francisci. Next base: position 11,620,054 of record NC_090387.1, read on the forward strand.
TACTTATACTAGGGGCAATTTATAATGGCCAATTAACCTATCAACCTGCAAGTCTGAATTTTGCTGCGACTGTGCTGATCCCAACATCAAAATGAATTCCGGGTTGGGAACCTGGGACAGCGAGTGACAGGACATCGGATGTGTTCTTCCTGGAGGTGGCCAAATAAGAAGCTACCTCCGGGAGCCCTGTATGAACACATGGGAATGATGAACAGGAAAAGATCAGCTAGTCCATCAATTAGGGACAGCATCTGGGTTCCAGTATTGGGAGGCCCATTCAGCGCAGCCCATGGAGATGACTTCCATCTGCCCTCGCAGTGTGGGCGATGCCAGGCCATCAACAGAAGCAGCAGGAGTGGCAGCAGTGCCATGGAGGCACCTTCAGTGGGTGGGAAGCGGTCGCCATCACAAGCATTAGCGGAGACATCAATCTCCATGAAGTTGCTGCAGGGGCTCTTGCTGCCTGGGGTTAGATCCCCTTTTTGAATTACTGCAGGCAAACAAAGATAAATCCTCAATTGAGTCACAGCTTGAATCTCTCGCTGGAAAGTGGACTCCGATCCATTGCCGGGCTCCTGACATAGTGGGGGGCCTGTGGGACATTGCAAAAGTTGTACTGCTGGGGGAAAATGGCCCTTCATTGGGGCTTTAATTGGCATCATTGCCTGCTCGCCTCCATGGAGCAGGCCGCTGATTCCCGAAAGGCGCCCGGAAGCAGGACGGCGTCAGGGAGCTGTCCCAGTTGGGTTTCCTGGTACTTTCCCGATTCCCCCTGCCTCCAAATCTGTCTCCAAGGGTTCGGGAAATTTCAGCCTGTATAGTAAGTTACTAGGGAAAAGCTGTTGAAGCAGATAGTATAGATGAGTTTGAGGGAATTGGATGTGTTTCTGCAGAAACAAGGAATGGAGGAATATGGTGAAAGGATGGGTGGCTGTGTTTGGTAAGGAAAAGGTGCAGGCTTACTGGGCCTTCTCAAGCTGCTAAAAATTCCAATATGAACACATGATAATGATGCACAGGGATAGACCAGCCTGCTCCAAACACATGATGCTTGCTAAATGTTTGATTAGATATTTGCTACTAGGGTTTCCAATTCTGCTTGAATGTATTTTTGGAGGTTTCATTATATGACCCATATCCACACTCCTGCCATTAGTTACCCATCACATCCATCCTCTCGGCGCACTGATTTCCTGGAATGTCTCTTCATTACCCAGTTGGCTGATGCTTGACTGTCAGGCAGTGTATTTTCCCATCTCCAATACTTTTACAACTAATTAGCGGAAGTGTTCGAAGAAATGTTTTCAAAAAATGTTTTAATGCCCCTATGATTTACTCCATGGTTTCTTGCAGCAATGTCCTGGAGATTAGCATTCAATTCCTGGAGACTCCAGGCCAATCCTGGAGTGTTTGCAACCCTACTTCCCATGTCCCCCTCTCCCTCACCCCCTGCTAACCCCACAGCTAAGGAAATTCCTGGGAGAGGGTAAAAATAAACTTTGAGAAATTACTCTCTGTCCTATTAGACAATCAAAACCAGTCCAGAATTTAAAAGATTGGCAAACACACATTGGTTGTTAATCCACTTACCTTCTATACAATACAATCTCTGCCCTGGCCAAGAACTTGTCCTGCTCTCTCTTGAAGGCAGAGAGTCAGCATCCACTGCACAGGCAATGTGTTCCAGAGGCTCACTACTTCCTGGGAAAAGCAGAACCGCCAAACATAGAGCCTATTCCACTTCCCACAGGGTCTAAATGTATGACCCCTGCTCCAACTCCAATCTGTCAATGTTCCTAGGAGTCTCGTTTGTGTTTGTGTTAGGATCATCACGGGCTGTTAAACTTTGAAGGGAAATCAGATAATTGTTGTAAATATGTCTCAGACAAATGACTTGTTAGTTTATTGTGTACTGTTGTGATTGGTCGGCAGCCGGATTGGAACTGGCAGTGATTCTCCTGGTCGTCATTCACATTCATAAGGAGTTTGTACTTGCCTCCAAATCTGCAAATGTACCCTGTCAATGATGGCCGCAAGTTATTCCTATTCGTCTAATTTTCTGTGACAGATTCAGAGCATGTTTTCGCTGCCAGACTTGCAGCTGTGACCAAACGGTTCTGAAATCACTGCTTAAGGCTTCTTTACCTTGGAATACTTATAAATCTAAATTTAAAAAGCAAAAGAAAAATTGATATGCCTCCCGGTGTTTCCATTACTGTTCTATTGTTCAGACAATTTTCTTTTTTTATTTGTTTGCAGGGTGTATCAAGGCAACCTTTGGTGCCCCTCTCTAGTTACCCTGGGAATGTGGGAATGGTTACACAACTTGTTGGCTTGCTGGGCCAAGTTGAGGTGCTTGGTTGCTTTCACTGAAAGACATTAAGAAACTTGTTGGATTACTGCGCTCTCAAACCGTCCAGCTTCACAACAAAGGTAAATCCTGTTGGCTGTGGTGAATAAAAAAATGGGAAAAGCATAAAGGCCCTGAAATTCTGCACAGGTTTCCCTCTACCTCCTGGCTGGAGTGCAAAGAAATCGGTAGACAAAATGGCGTAAACGTCAAATACGCCGTTGCTCTGTAATTTCTGCTTATCTCCCATTGCAATGTACCTGTGCAACACCTGGCAGAATTTCAGCGTCAGAATCTGTAGAATTAAGCAGCAACAGAAACTTGCTTTTACATATTGCCTTTAACATAGTGAAACAACCCATGATGCTTCACAGGAGCATTATCCAACAGAATGTGACACCGAGCCACGTAAGACAATAGTAGGACAGGATGAGGTAGGTTTTAAGGAGCATCGAGGGGAGGAAAGAGAGGTAGTCAGGCAGAAAGGTTTAAGGAGGGAATTCCAGAGATTAGGGCCTAGGGAATGTCGGGCATGAAAATCAGGTATGTGCAAGAGGCCAGAACTGGAAGATCTCAAAATATTATAGGGATGGAGGAAGTTACAGAGATTGGGAGAGGGCAAGGTCATGGAGGCAGTTGAAAACAAAGATGAGAATTTTAAAATCGAAGTATTCGTACAAGAGAGGAAGAGAGAACTTGCACCTCATCATAGCTTCTGGGTATCTCAAAGCTCTTCGCCAGCAATGAACTGTTTGAAGTATGTTGCAATCATGGTAGCCAACGTATGCAAATGAAATGAAGGATCAGATGGTCCATTCGAAGATGAGAGGTTGGCTGGACACCAAGCAAACTCCTTGTTCTTCATTACCTTTGATCTTTGACATCCATCCAGACTTTTCATCCAAAAGAGCTTGGGCAATGCAGCACTCTCACAACACTATATTAAAGTGGCAGTCTGGACCATGTGGGCTAATCCACAGGCCTCCATTTTTGATATCATTGGCAAATTTTGAAATTTTACTCTGTATTCTGCTATGAGTGCCAAACTTTGTGGTATGATTATGTTTTTAAAAACTGATTTTTAATGTAGTTTGAGAAGGACTCAGAGGAAACATGTGACCTCACACCAATTTAACCTAGAGATAAAACAGGGATTCTGGTTAACACGAAAGCAAGGAATCCAGATCAAAGACCCTTCTGAGGGCAAAAGGCAAGATTGTAACACCTGAAGAACAATGTGGTTCACTCTCCCAGACTTGCAGATCATAAACAGGGAGCCAGGAGCTCTGAAAGTACAAGCTCGAGTTGAAATTGTTAACACCTGAAAACAAAGGAAGGCCCCAGTGTTCTGCTGTGGCCAGACTTGTGCACTCTGTATATTGGAAAAGACAAATTGCTATTGACTTTTGATTCTGGATAAATTCAATAGAGGAGGCTGTAAGGAAGACCGAAAGACAAAAGCCATTAGTGGCAGCCTCAGAAGAGAGAGAGAGAAAATACCTGCTATCAGTGCACTGATACAGTGGAACACTGCAAAAACTTGAGCTCAATACTAAAACTGAGGATTGCGGAGGTAAAAAAGAAGACCAATGGGGTCACCAGAGATCATATTCACAGAAGTTGTAGGAGGCCATTGTATTTTCAACGGACTAATACCCACGTTTATGAACTATTTAAACCTGCGGACAATTTAGCTGGCCTCAGCAAACTGCAGAAGGAACTTTGACACAGAAACAAAAGGACATTGCTAAACCATTTAGCATTATTAAACGCCAATATTTGTACTGTTTCAGCCATTACTGTGCCCTATTATAATAAATAATCAATTCTATATAAATACAAAGGCAGGGCACAAGTTGCTCAAGTGCTGACCTCATAAGATCACTGTGAATTGTGGCCACAATGGACGAGGTCATTCACCAACTGATTAAATCACTGTGGTCATTCAAAATCTTGCACACATGAAAAGAATCCTGCAGCAAAGAAGGTGATAAAACCTGTCAGCTTTAAAGCCATCAAAGGAAGGAGAGAGAGAGAGAGAGAGAGAAGAAGAAGACAGCAGATTGTCAGACAGATACAGGAAGCGGGGTTTGGCTGGTCACCCACTTCACTGATGGAAGACTGACCAGGCGGGTGATAGTGACTATACCTGAACACAGTAAGTGAATTTTGTCTATCATGTTTTACTCAATAAAGAGCATTGAGAACAGGTCTAAAACCAAATTCTGGGGTTGGTGTCTCATCTTGTAATTCTAGTGCTTAAGAACTGAAAAGGGGAGTTGAATAGCCACATGTCAGGGACATGTAATCCAGGGGCTATGGCCACACATCAGTGACATGTAACCCGGTGGAACGGGAATTCTCCCAACAGAATTGGCGAGCCAGGTAGAAGCCTAATTAAGATGAGTCCCGAACAACAGAATGACCCCAAGGAGGGGACTAAGGAAAAGGTGCTGATATTACTTGGGGAGCGAGTGTGGACCAATGTTTGTAACAAGATAGATCTTAATAAGGAGCCATTGAAGAGGATGATGGTACAGCCCCTACGCCTCTAGAGATGGCAGAGAGTTAGTGTGATTCCTCCTGTAGGAAGAAGAATTGGGAAAAGGCTGTATGGCTGGCAGCTTATGATAAACAACACCAACAGGATCAAACAGAAATAGGAACCTTAAAGAAAAAGGTAGAGCTGCTGAATGCGGAAGCACATGATAGAGAGGCAGTGGTGAATTGTTTGATGAAAGAGTTAGAGAAGTTGAAAAGAGAAAGTGTAGAGACAGAAGCGGGACGTAGAAGTCAGGTAATGGTTTATCGTAATGACGTGTGCATTAGAAGAGGAGAAGGAAGCGTATCAGGAAACGTTTTCCACAACTGAGGAACAGTTACGTGACTCACAGCACAAGTGTGAAGGGAAGAAGGCAGCTTATGCAGTTATACAAGAAGGCATAAAGGTGCCGATTACATGGAGTATCAGAGAGAAATACAGGAACTGAAACAATAATTACAGCTGCAAAAGGGTGTGATTAATCTGATAGAAGAAAGTTTTGGGACCGAATCTGAGGATACCCCAGAAGGTAAGGGGCGCCCCCACCACCCCCCACAACGAATCCTATGACGCAGATAAAATATGAGTCCACGGGTGCAGGTGGAGCAAACCCTCCGATTGTTCAGTACACGGTAGCATTTATTACTAAGGATTTAAAGGAACACACATCAGAGGTGAAGCCTCTGCACACGGGGTGAGATGTGTCAATGTTCCTCCAACAGGTGGAACAGTTAAGGGACATTCACAGGTGGGATGATATTGAAAAACAAAAGGCTTGCCTCTTCAGGTTGAGCCCCTAAATATATGGAAGGATTCACATTGGGATAAAGACAGGGGGGCAATGCATGGCAACCAAAGCTTCTGCAAGGAAAGCAATGGGATAGGGTCAGGGTAATCCATTGCAGGCTCTGAATGATGTAAGGCAGGAGCCTACTGAAGCATGAGATAGTTATGCACAGAGGAAATGGGAGGTATATGCTGCCGCATTGGATAATGTATCACAAAGAAATAATTTGCAGCAGGATACGCGGGTAAAATGGATAAGGTGTTTGCTATCAGGACTTCGAATGGGAGTTAGGGAAAAGATGGAAGAGTGGCATGACATAGATGACTTATAGCACAAAAGAACAACAGGTGCTAAGGAAAGTGAGTAATATCCACCAGAATACCCCAATAGGGAAGAGTGGGAGAAGGGTCCATTCTCAGCAACTGACAGGGTGCCCACAGGAAAAGGGGCCACCATGTGGAAGCATGACTGGACAAAACCCAAAGATACTAATAGGGGGATAAAGAAAGAAAAGGAGAAGGGTTGTTATAACTGTGATAAGGCAGGCCATTTTGCCCGGGATTGTAAAGCTCTAAAGAAGGACCAGAAGAATTGGAAGTCAAAAGAGGAAAGGGAGAAAGGAACCTCAGATCGGTCAGAAGGGATAACGTGAGGCGAGCTAAAAGCTGAATTGAAAGATGTGCCAAACAATGAGGGAAGCTAGAGCAGAAGGAGGGCCCACGAATATGGGGAAGAGAGAGAGAGAGATCAGTGGACTTCCAAAAGGGAGGATTCACAATGCTGAAGGAGCTGCACCCAGCCTGAGTACCTGCGCAGCCTCAGGTATGACCTGTAGGGCAGGCCATATGTTGACCTCAATATTAGCGGGTTAGATTTGATGGTTTTGGTAGATACGGGACCTCCTGGACGGTCATCCATGTGGAGGATCCCAATTGGTGACCATGGTCAAGCAAGAAATCTTACAACTTAGAGGGCTTTATGGGAAAAGCTGAGACTGGGACAGTATCCAATCCCGTGATTCTGTGGGTGGGGTCTTTGAAGACCCAGTGGAAAGTAACATTGATGAACACCGCAGAAATAGGACAAGGGATCCTGGGGGCTGATTAGCTATGTGGTAATCATACCATAATCGACTTTTGCATTATGTGTCTATGGCAAGCAGGAGAGGAAACTAAAGATCTGGTAGTTATTCCAGGCAATATGGAGACTGCCCAGGCAGTGGTAGGGAAGTATGACTGGAATCAGCTGTCACAACAGGTACCAGATCATTTTCACTCAATATGACAGGCTCATGAGGAAGTAATTGCTGAGCATAAAAATGACTGTGGGAGAATGAAAGGAGTAGAAATGTAAATGGAGGTTGAGCCCATGAGTAAACCATAAACCAGTATTGTTATATGAGCACTTCTATTTTTATTTGTACAATATGTTTTAAGAAATTATAGTTGGATTGTGGATTGATTCATGTGGAATCTTGAAGAAGCTGAACTTTGGGTGTTTTTCTTAAAAAGGTCAACTGAAAAAGGCTGACCAGTTAACAAATCTTACTGGAAAGCTTCTGTTTGCACTGACTCTGAAAAGGATATTTACAAGGGAATGACAAACCAAGATTTATTGTTGTCACAGGACTTGCCTCTGGAAAGGTTTTTGTTGCATTTTGAACTGCTAAAAAATCCAGTGGGTGTTTGGCCAAAAACAGAAAGATGTTTGCTTCCTGACCTGCCAGGAGAACAGAAGATGTTGATATCTCTCTCTCTTTGAAGAATCCCTGCATCTTTAAAAAAAAAATCCTGCATCATGTTGTCCAGTTGCCTCCTGTATTTGAAGAATTCCTGCATGTTTGCAGTAACCTTGCATCTTTGAAGGAACTTTGCATCAAATGTGTCAGAATTGAAACTTTTGTTGCTGCACATCTGATGTAAGACCCATGTGAATCCTTCTGTGCGAATCTCTTTGAAAGCCTACCCAAACAATCATTAACATCACCTGGAAAGAACTATTCTAGGAAGATTCCCTTTGACAGCCGTCTATTCGCCTTCAGCACACCTCACCAAAAATAAAGGACTTCCATACATTCTTTTCAGTCAAGATTTAATTTATTCCTTTTACTTCTTTGTAAACAAAAAATCCTTCTTTTCCCCCTGTTAACCGGTTGTGTATGTGAGTGTGTGTGAGGGTTGGATAAATAAGGGGGCTTTAATATTTCAACTCTCGTGTATGTTTACTTTATTATTGGTTAAGACTTGGGATATAATAAATGGATTATTTTGTTGTTTATTTAAGAAACCTGGCTGGTGTGCTTTATTCTGGGGTAAAAATAGAGTATCTGATTGTTTCGGTAAGTGGGAAAATTTAAATATATGTAGTGACCTGTGGAGAAGTGGGACTGAATTAACAGTGCACTCCTTCTGCCTCGATTGTAACGTATTAATTGGGGGCTCATCCAGGATTTAAACCCAACGCCAACAACATTCGATCATAAGTGGGGTAACAATAATTGAAAAAGAAAAAGAAAAGAACCAGGTTTCTTGTGTAATAGATTAAAGTCTACATCACCGGAATGTCTTTAGTAGTTGCTGAGATTTTTCTGGGAAAGGAGGATGTATCCCTGAGTGACTTGTGAAACTTAACCAAGGTTCAGCTAAAGGATTTGGCAGACCTGTTGGAGTTAGAATAGAAATCAGGAGCTAAAAAAGCAGAGATAATTGAAGTAATAGCCCAACATTTGAAATTGGAAGAAGGCAAATCTGAGGGTAATGAAGCTGAATTAACTAAAATTCAGTTAGAAAGTGAAAAACTTAAGCTTCAACAGGAAAAAGAAATAGAACTAAGAAAACTTGAACAGGAAAAAGAAATAAGAAAACTTGAAAAGGAACAGGAAATAGAAAAACTTAAATTTGAGCTTGAAAAAGAAATGGCAATGAAAAAGTTTGAGTTTGAGGAAAAGGAACGAGCAAGAAAAAGAAAGAGAAAGGAATTCAAATTTGAAAAGAAGATGGAACTAAGACAAAAAGAGTGGTCTTGACGCCAGTGAAGATTCTGGTCAGGAAGAATCTGAGTCCACCTCATTTAAATTTAAACAAGCTCTCCCTAAGTTTGAGGAAAGGGACGTAGAGGCATTTTTAATTTCTTTTGAAAAGATAGCCAAACAAATGAAATGGCCAAAGGAAAGCTGGACACTGCTTATGCAAAGCAGGTTGATGGGCAGAACTCATGAAGTTTACACCGTGCTTACTGAGGAGGCTTCTGCAGATTATGAGATGGCAAAAAAAATTTAGCCCCGCTGCGTATGAGTTAGTCCCTGAAATTTACTGACAGAAGTTTTGGAACTTCCAGAGATTGGCTGGGCAGAATTATGTAGAATTTGAGAGGGTAAAGCAAATTAATTTTGGTCGTTGGATATGGGCAGTAAAGGTGGAAGCCATGTATGAAAACCTTAGAGAACTAATTCTCCTGAAAGGAAGGCAAGTAGCTGGGGACAAGAAGGGACAGCTGAGAATGCCTCAGGATCCCCTCCTCAGGCCAGAAAAGAAGGTGCTGAGGGTGGAAGTGAGGTCCGCAAGCCTAAAGTTACCATTGTCACAAGGTGGGACATCTTCGTGTCGAATACAGGAAGTTGTCCTTGGGAGACAAAAGAGAGGTATTTATTTTTTTAATTCCATTTAAACTTTAAATATTTAAAATTGCTGGTAGGGCTCACAGCCTTTAAAAATTGTGTCAGTGCCTGCGCACAGGCAGCTGACGCTATTGCAGGGGACATTCAGCCCGCCCTCTCCACGTGATTGGGGTGGGAGGGGGATGGCCCCAAACATTTAAATGAACCGCCGTGCTTGGAATCGTTGCAGCTCTTTGGTGGTGACCCGCACAGGTGGGCCGCCATTTTTTTGCCCGCTGTCAATTTCAGCGGCAAGCTAATATAATTCAGCACAAGAAGGGGATTACCAGACATAGTGGAATCAGAACAGGGATCCCTTATGTTACGACCAGGTGAGAAAGGGGTCTAGGGATTCCCTCTCAGCCTTTCCTGGTTTGACTGTAACAGGGTTTAATTTTTAAAACACCATGTTTTTAGCTTCCCCACAGTGAATGCTTGTACACTGCTCTCCAATTGTAATGGCAAACAAATCAACTAGACAGGTTTTCTTAGATTTAAACAAGAAAGGTGTAAGTTTATTAACCTTAAAACTCTAATTCGGTTAAAACTACTGAAAATATGCAATGCAACCATGCTAGCATGCATATGCGATAACACACACATGCAGATAGAGACAGAAAAGGAGAAAGAATCAAGGGGCAAGTTTGAAGAAATAGCTGGAGTTCATTTACTGTCTTTTGAGTTTGATGTAAAACCTTTGATTGCAGTTAAATATTGCCATCTCATTGGGGCCCAGTGCACTCTTCCAAACTTGTTTCAATGGTTTTCTGTCTTGGTTTAGTTTCCTCTGTGGGTCCCTATCTTTACATAAGAGGGAGAGAGAGAGAGACTGTCTTCCTTCGAGTTCAATTGCAGTCTGACTCAAACTGTTCTGTGAGCACAATTCAAAACTTCAAGTTGGCTGGCAGGTTAGTCATGTGACTAACCCTTTATTTGGAACAACGCTCCTGTGGTTTATGGATTGTCCATCTCAGCAGACACCCTCAGTGGGGGAGAATGGAATTCTGACTTTTTACACATTCAGTGTCTGGTGATCAAAATCTATTTGGGTTCATTGAATAAGAGAGCAGTTCCATTGTCTTCTCCAGGCAACTGTCTCTTAGAATGCTAATGTTTTCAGCCACTGTCCTTTTAAAATACAGGCCATATTTCAATCTAGTAAGAGTTTAAAATTAATGTTCCATTTGATGAAATTAATATGCCTCATTCTTGGCAGGTGGGGTTTCCATCACACACTTTACGGGTCAAGTCATGCAAACAACTTTCGTATTGTTGGGAATCAAAGGGAAATGGCATGTGGCCCATCATCCTCAATCATCTGGGATTGTGGAAAGAATGAACAGAACATTAAAGGAACGATGTGAAAGGAGCTAGGGGAGGTCCATCAAAATAAATGGGACGAGGTCCTACCCCTGATCCAAATGAATATTGGGGCCTCAGCATCAAAGGCTACAGGGCATTCCCCACATGAGTAGGTCACCGGTCGATGAAAACTGCTACAAATCTGATTGTGCCTAGGATGAAGGAACAGGTAGAAAGGGAGATGAAAAAGTAAAAATTTGTTAAAGAACTGCAACAACAGTTGCAGTAGTGTTATTTAGCAGCTGCTTACCAGATGAGGAAGAGGTATAGCGACAACAAACTAAGTTTGGAACCACTGTAAACTCAAGAGTGGGATGTGGGAGACCAAGTAATGTTGAGGAAATACGCCCAGGTGAGTATGTTTGAACCATTGTATCGGGACCCCTACACCATCACTGAAGGCTAGCCCTATGGTGTAAGTTGTGCAGATGGATAAGAAGATAAAATGATTCCACATTAATCAATGCAAATTGTACCAGAAGGGTAGACAGTTAAAACAGACCAAAATGGAGGGTACCATTGCAAGTTTGAGAGATTTAGAAAGTGGGCGATGCCTCATGTTTGGGATGATGATGATGTCAGGAGGGGTCAAAGACAATGGAAAGCCAAGGTGCCTTATACCCCACCACCACCTCAGGGACCATGACCCAGGAATACACCACCTACGGGTATTCCTGTGGAAAAGAGCAGGTCTTAGCACTACACCCTCACCAACACAATTGACTAGATGAAAGGAAAAAGGCCTTGAAAATTAATCACTTAACCTGTGATGGGAAGCCTCACAGAGTCATGTATGTTTTCTCTTGCAGGAACAATCAGGATGGAAGAATGAAGCTACTCTGGATAATTGGATTGTTGAGTAATGTATTAGTTGCTCAGGCAACACAGATATACTGAAGAGTCTAAAGTATATCCTTGCGATGACCGCTGTACGCCAAAAGTAAATTAATCGGGAAAATCTTTGGTTGGGAATGGGACCGCCAAATATGTACATCAGACTTTCTGGCAGGGATAGTTGGGCAGTAATAGTAGTCAAAATCAACCAACTTCTCAGATCTAAGTGTGAACTGTGATATCAACATTACTCTAGTAGTCATCACATTCAAAGTAGAGGAGGGGTAGGGAGTATGTATTCAATTCCCTGACAGTCCTGAAGATATTGGTTATCATATCTGGCTGAAGAAAGGAGTTGAGAAAAAAAGGATGACTGCCAGTCACACAAGACCAGAATGGAATAAGTTATGTTAGACAAAGTGGTGAAAGGAAAAGGAAGGAATATATTTGTGTATTAAGGGAAGTAATACTTCATGTATTACCACCACTGACATAACCTTGAAATGATGGTGGCAGGAGAGTGAAGGGAATGGTATTAATTGGGCCACTTCAGGTAACTCATGTATAACAGCCAAATCACCTGGAAGCTTGAAGGGAATCGAACTAAGTGTTGAGGCAAAACAACTTCCTTTAAAACCTTAACAGATACACAGCAGAGGTGGTGGTGTAGTGGTAGTTTCACTGGGCTAGTTACCCAGCAACCCATGGTATTTTTGTGGGGACATGGGTTTGAATCCCAACACAGCAGAAGGTGGAATTTGAATTTGTTTAATAAATCTGGAATTTAAAAAAAAAGCTAGTCTAATGATGGCCACAAAATGATTGTTGTAAAAACCCATCTGGTTCACTAATGTCCTTTAGGGAAGGAAAGCTGCTGTCTTTACCTGGTCTTGCCTAGATGTGACTCCAAGCCCACAGCAATGTGGTTGACGCTGAAATGGCCAAGCAAGCTACTCAGTTGTATCTGACTGCTACGAAGTCAATGAAACTGAATAGACCACCTGGTACTGACAACAGCAATCCCAGCCCTGTCAATCCTTCAAAGCCCTCCTTACTAACATCTGGGGGCTTGTACCAAAGTTGGGAGAGCTGTCCCACAGGCTAGTCAAGCAACAGTCATACTCATGGAATCATACCTTACAGACACTGCCATCACCATCCCTGTCCCAACGGTAGGACAGACCCAGCAGAGGTGGTATACAGTTGGGAGGGAGCTGCCCTGGGAGTCCTCAACCTCGACTGTGGACCCCATGAAGCCTCATGGCAGCAGGTCAAACATTGGCAAGGAAACCTCCTGCTGATGAATCAGTACTCCTCCATGCTGATCACCATTTAAAGGAAGCACTGAGGGTGGCAAGGGTGCAGAATGTACTCTGGGTGGGGGTCTTCAATGTCCATCACCAAGAGTGGCCAGTAGCACCACCGCTGGCTGAGTCCTAGAGGACATAGCTGCTCGATTGGGTATGCGGCAGGTGGTCAGGGAACCAACAAGAGGGAAAAACATACTTGACCTCGTCCTCACCAATCTGCCTGCTGCAGATGCATCAGTCCGTGACAATATTGGTAGGAGTGACCACTGCACAGTACTTGTGGAGATGAAGCCCCACCTTCACATTGAGTATACCCTCCATTGTGTTGTGTGGCACTACCACTGTGCTAAATGGGAAAGAATTCAATAGATCTAGCAATGCAAAACTGAGCCTCCATGAGGTGCTGTGGGCCATCAGCAGCAGCAGAATTGGCCTCATGGCCCAGCATATTCCCCATTTTACTGTTACCATCAAGCCAGGAGACCAACCCTGGTTCAATGAAGAGTGCAGGAGGGCATGCAAGGAGCAGCACAAGGTATACCTCAAAATGAGGTGTCAGCCTGGTGAAGCTACAATACAGGGCTACTTGTGTGCGCCAAGCAGCATGCAATAGACAGAGCTAAGCAATCCCATAACCATCAGATCTAAGCTCTGCAGTCCTGCCACATCCAGTCGTGAATGCTGGTGGACAATTAAACAATTAACTGGAGAAGGTGGCTCCACAAATATTCTCAATCTATTCTCAATCATCAGTAAAGTGATGGAAGATGTCATTGACAGTGGTGTCAAGCAGCACTTGCTTAGCAATAACCTGCTTAGGTTGGGTTCCGCCAAGGCCAGTCAGCTCCTGACCTCATAAGAGCCTCAGCTCAAACATGGACAAAAGAGCTGAACTCAAGAGGTGAGGTGAGAGTGACTGCCCTTGACATAAATGCAGTATTTGACTGAGTATAGCATCAAGGAGCCCTAACAAAACTGAAGTCCATGCAGCCCGCTTGATTGGCACCCCATTCACAAACATTCACTCCCTCCACCATCAATGCACAGTGACAGCAGTGTGTGCCATCTACAAGATGCACTTTAGCAACACACCAAGGCTCCTCAGACAGCACCTTCCAAACCTGCGATCGCTACCAACTTGAAGGACAAGGGCAGCAAATGTATGGGAACACCACCACCTGCAAGTTCCCCTCCAAGTCACACACCATCCTGACTTGGAACTATCTCGCCATTCCTTCACTGTCGCTTAGTCTCCATGAACTACAGCAAACAGAACTGATGAGTGAAACTGCAGCACAGTCTCCTCAGTAAAAAAAAACAGAGTTATTTCATCAGCAAAATACAGTCAGTGGAGGATAGTTCCATCATATATATTATGTGTGTAAGATCAATCTCAGTCACTTATGAAAGTGTAGTCTCCAGGTGTGATTGACAGGGGAGTTACCCAATCTTCTTCATTCTGGCCAGGAATAATAGTGTCATTCTATGCAGCCTATTCTTTTATTCTTCCTACAATATGCTTGCATCCCCTAAATTGGACTTCCGAGAGAAAACAATACTTAATGCATTCAAGAAAGCTCAAGGGACACCTCTCCAGATCTGTCATTCAGAACGTGCTATGTAACAAACCTTGCCAGTTACAAGTACACAGTTGTATAACAAGCTTCCCTTGTCCGCAGCTAAATAGAAAATTGACAGGCCAAAATACAAGGACTTCACATAGCTGGAGAAAATGGGTTTGCAGTAATACGAGTTTCTCTTGACATGTTATATTAAAGAAAAACAGAAATACACTGCCGGTGTATCAGTATCTGAAATACGGAAAAGACAGGTAGATTTTTCTACTGTAGTCCCTTCATTGGAATCGGAATTGGTAAAAAAGCAAAAACAAGCCAGTGTCTTTATAGGAATGAACGGGAAAGGGAAAACAAAATGATGAAAGTCAAAAGTCATGAGTCATGTTGCCAACCCTCCAGGATTGCCCAGGGGTCTCCAGAAATTAAAAATTCTCTATCAGCTATCCTGTCTAGAATGTGTCTGAACATTCTGACCTGCAATATTTATTCTCTAACATACCTAATTTACTTTAATATAGAACTATAATATCTAGAATATAAACAAGTCTCCCGAACACTGCTACAAGAAACCCCAGGAAGAAAAATCATAGGGCAATAAAAAGTGTGATTTAAAAAAAAATCTTTGAACACTAGATAGAAAAATATCAGACATGGGAAAAAAAATGCTGTCTGGTTAATTGTAAAGAATCATCCAATCGGATAATGACAGGTCCATTTGTTTGAAATTTGGTGTAGGAAGGTGGTGCCCCATAAAAATGAGGTGCCAACCTGGTGAAGCTACAACACAGGACTATGTGCATGCTGAAAAGTGGAAGCAGCGTGTGATAGACAGAGCTAAGCGATCCCACAACCAACAGATCAAATCAAAGCTCTGCAGTCCTGTCACAACTAATCATGAACGATGGTGGGAAATTAAACAACTAACAAGAAGAGGAGGCTCCACAAATATCCCCATCCTTAATGATGAGGGAGCCCAGCACATCAGTGCAAAAGACAAGGTTGAAGCATTTGCAACCATCTTCAGCCAAAACTACTGAGAGGATGATGCATCTCGGCCTCCTCCTGAAGTCCCCAGCATCACAGATGCCAATCTTCAGCCAATTTGATTCACTCCGCATGATATCAAAAAATTTTCTGAAGGCACTGGATACTGCAAAGGCTGTGGGTCCTGACAACATCTCGGCAATAGTCGTGAAGTAGTGCTTCAGAACTAGCCGCGCCCCTAGCCAAATTGTTCCAGTATAGCTACCCGACAATGTGGAAAATTGCCCAGATATGTCTGTCCACAGAAAGCAGGACAAATCCAATCCAACCAATTATCTACTCTCAAACATCAGGAAAGTGATAGAAGGTGTCATTGACAGTGCTATCAAGTGGCACTCACACAGCAATAACGTGCTCACTGCTGCTCAGTTTGGGTTCCACCAGGGACACTCAACCCCTGACCTCATTACAGCCTTGGTCCAAACATGAACAAAAGAGCTGAGCTCAAGTGGGGAGGTGAGAGTAACTGCCCTTGACATCAAGGTGTCACAAGAGTTTTTTATTATTTTGAAAGCCTGGAATTCTGAGTGTTTTTAAAAGACTGAGAAAAAGGATTTTCTGTGAACATTAAATGCTGAAACTTGGTGTTTGAACTGAGTAAAACAGACTGCAAGACACCTGTTCCAAACAACAGCAAGGGAAATGCCAGGTCACATGATGTATTGTTAAGTGTTTTGGTTTCACTTTTGCTTTGTGAAGACCAGTGTTGGACAGGCAGGAGGCAGAACAAACTGGTCGGGACCTCGCCCTGAAAAAGAAGGCTTGCCTGTCTTGTAAAAAAGAAAAAAAAAATCTACATTTGAGGTAGTGGCTGTGGTCAGCCTGGAGAGCGGAAGATACCCCTAGAGAGGAAAAGACCCAGGAAAAGAGGAGTTCCTGCCCTCTGTGGAGAAAGGCTCCTTTTTTGAGAGGAAACCCTGCATTTCTAAAGGAAGTAGATTCCTCTTGCCTCCAGTCTCTGAAAAATCGCTCCCTCAGGAGTGATTCCTCCTGTTCCTTATGTTTTGGGAGATTCTGAAAGCTCAAGAAAGCTTCTATTGCTAGACTGCTATTTCAAAACCCAAGTAGACCTGTTGCTACACCCTTTGCTGAAAGATCTGTTCATAGACTGTTCATCAACCTTGCCTGGAGGGACTTCGAGTGGCATCCGACTATTTGACTCTGGGACAGCTCTCCCACTCGGAAATATTGTACCAGAATATTACAACCCAGTTATTTTATTATTCCTAAGAAACAGTTGTAATCCAAATGATCCTTTTAAAACCAGTTAACCATTTTCTTTGAATGCATGTGTGTGTGCACGAGGGTTAGGAAGAATATGAAGTTTTAAAAGAATCTTTGCACATGTAGAGTTATCTCATTATTGTATAAGACTTAGTTTATCAATAGATAGTTAATTTTGCTGTTGTTTCAAAAAACCTGGTTTGATGTGCTTTATTCTGAAGGACAAATAAAGTGTTTAATTTGGCTATTTTCCAGTCGGTGGGAAACTTTACTAATATGCTATGACCTGTGGAGTAGTGGGACTGAATTAACAGTGCGTTACTCCGGCCTTGGTCGTAACAAAGGCAGCATTTGACTGAGTGTGGCATCAAGGAGGCCTGGTAAAATTGAAGTTATTGAGAATTGGGGGAAAAATCTCCACTGGTTGGAGTCATACCTAGTACAAAGGAAGATGGTTCTGGTTATTGGAGGCCAATTATCTCAGTCCCAGGCCATCACTGCAGGGTAGTGTCCTAGGCCAACCATCTTCAGCTGCTTCATCAATGACCTTCCCTCCATCATGAGGTCAGAAGTGGGAATGTTCGCTGATATTGCACAATGTCAGTACCATTTGCGACTCCTCAGATACTGAAGCAGTCCGGGTCCAAATGCAGCAAGACCTGGATAACATTCAGGCTTGGGCTAATAAGTGGCAAGTAACATTCGTGCCACACAAGTGCCAGGCAATGACCATCTCAAATAAAAGAGAACTAAACTTCCCCCCTTGACATTCAATGGCATTATCATCGCTGAATCCTCCACTATCAACATCCCAAGGATCACCATTGACCAAAAACTGAACGGAACCAGTCATGGAAATACTGTGGCTACAAACCAGATCAGAAGCTAGGAATTCTGAGACTAGTAACTGACCTGCTGACTCCCCAAAGCCTGTCAACCATCAAGGCACAAGGCACAAGTCAGGAGTGTGATGGAATACTCTCCACTTGCCAGGATGGGTGTGGCTCCAACAATGCTCAAGAAGCTCGACACCATCCAGGACAAAGCAGCCCACTTGATCGGCACCTCATCGACCAAATTAAACATTCACTTCCTTCACCACCGACACACAGTGACAACAGTGTTTGCGATATACAAGATGCAATGCAGCAACTCACCAAGGCTCCTTTCACACAAACCTACAATCTCTACTGCTTAGAAGGACAAGGGCTGCAGATGCATGGTAACACCAGCACCTGCAAGTTCCCCTCAAAGCCACACACCATCCTGACTTGGAACTATATCACTATTCCTTCACTGTCACTGGATAAAAATCTTGGAACTCCCTTTCTAACAGCACTGTGGGAGTACACGCACCGGATGGACTGCAGCAGATGGTGGCTCACCACCACCTTCTCAAGGGCAATCTGGGATGGGCAGCAAATGCTGTCCTCACCAGCAATGCCCACATCCCATGAAAGAATAAAAAAAAACTTGCATTTGTATAAGAGCCTGAAACATAGGGTAAAAGGTCCCATGGTATATCACAGTAGCATCATCAAATATTTGACACCAAGCCACAGAAGGAGATATTAGGACAGGTGACCAAAAACTTGGTCAAAGAGTTAGGTTTGAAGGAATATCTTAAAAGAGGAGAGAGTGGTAGAAAGACAATAGGCTGAATTTTACCGGCCCCTCGACCCCACAGGTCACGGTGCGGGGGCCAGTAAAATTCCATGGGGAGAGGCCCGCCTCGACCCACGATGTCGAGAACCGCTCGCTGCATATTACAGGCAGCGGGGGGATCGCAGTGTGGCCCCCCCTCCCCCAGCACCACCACCTGGCGATAGGCCCTTCATCTGCATATTTAAATTAACATTAATAATATGTAACTAAACTAACCTGCAGGCAGCGGTCATTCCACGTCAATTTTGCCACCAACGAACACAACTTGCGCACCTTCGGAACTCCCGAGATGAGAACTTGGTAGGCAGTGGGGAGGAATAAAATTTTCAGGGCCTGCCGGAGTGGGGAAATCAATTTTTATTGTTTGTGTGAATGGTGCGAAGGGGTTGAAGGGCAAATGATTGAAGGTTGTGGGGGGGAAGGTTCGGGTAGGGAATAAAGTGTCTTCTGTCAATTAAATTAAAAGAGCATTGGGGGTGTTGGGAAGGGCCTCCATAACATAAGTGTTTATTCCTTTATAAATGTAAATCTGTGTTAAGGGCTTAAAGCCCTTTAAACGTGGCGCTGGCACCTTTGCAGTGGCGCTGTACGCCCTTACTGGGGTCGCAACAGCCACCCCCTCTACGTCATCAGGGGTGGCCGCTCTGCCCCCTCTATTTAAATCATCCCCCGCACATAATATCGCGGGGGCTCTGGGACAGCGCATCCGCGCAGGATGCACGCTGCCATCAGAGTGCGCCGCCGCAAAGTGCGGCACGCTCATGAAATTCAGCCCAATATGTCTAGGGGGGGAATCCAGAGTTTAGAGTCTTGGCAGCTGAAGACACGTCCGCCAATGAGGAGTGATTAAAACTGGGGGAAACTCCACGGACAAGTACTGGATTTAACCATCTGTGACTAGTTCGGTTTTTAGGAAAATCTAACAAAGAATGGAAGATCATTAGATGAAAGTCTATCTCAGTCAGGGAGTGGAAATGACATTAGAAAGACAAATGGAGAGGTGAAGCCTAATGCACCTGAATTTAGACCTTAGACATGCCTGAAATTTGAGTTATTGATAAAATACTTCATATTGTCTCCCAGTAACATGGGTTAGTGACATGAGTACAGATATGGGATGATAAAAGCTGTGTGGGATATGATAGCCGCTGAGCATCTGGATCTATGCAAATATCATATCAAGGATGTGACCCATCAAGCATAAATAATGCAGGATGAGAGGTGACGCCAGTCTGCTGCAGTTCAGTTTGATGTACTTTAAGGATCAAGGAGAAATTTCACCTAACCTTTCTTCAGGACATTAAGTGGGTTAGGCAGAGTCCATAATGGAGCACACCAGCAATTGCTCATTCCATCCTGTCTTGTATTCTCAGATTTCTTTATATTATACAAAATAAAACCCTTCAATACTTTCCACTTTCCACTGATATTAACTCCAGTGCAAATCAAATGTTGCATGAATAAAATCAACCCAATAGATGGATCATAGATGTTTATTACGTATTTGGAGGATTACAGCCCCAATTTTACAAGGTTCTGGGGGCTGCAAGAAGCCTTTTTGGCAACGAGCTTAGATTGTGAATTCGCGTGCATAATTCTGAATAGTCAATATGACGCACGCAGAATTTTTACAAGCTGCAGTTGAGACTAAATGAGTTAGCCGTGCAGCCAAGCATAAATCTCATTAATATCATCTAATTATTGAAATGAGGTCCCACACTCAATTCTGCAACTTTGGATGAAGATTTACCTCTTCCCAAACCCTCAAACATGAATCTTGCACTTTTAAAGTTGACGCATGACAACTCAAACAGTCCTGGTAGTCCGGAGGTTATGTGTTCAAGCACCACTCCAGAAACTTGAGCACATTAATCCTGGCTGACACTGCAGTGCAGTCCTGATGGAGCACAGCACTGTTGTAGGACCTGTCTTGCGAATGAGATGTTAAACTTTTTTTTTATTCATTCAGGGATGTGGGCGTCGCTGGCTAGACCAGCATTTTTTGCCCATTCCTAATTGCCCATGAGAAGGTGGTGATGATCTGCCTTCTTGAACCGCTGCAGTCCATTTGGGGTAGGGACACCCACAGTGCTGTTAGGAAGGGAGTTTCAGGATTTTGACCCAGCGACAGTGAAGGAACGGCGATATAGTTCCAAGTCAGGATGGTGTGTGACTTGGAGGGGAACTTGCAGGTGATGGTGTTCCCATGTATTTGCTGCCCTTGTCCTTCTAGTTGGTAGAGGCCACGGGTTTGGAAAGTGCTGTCTAAGCAGCCTTGGTGCATTGCTGCAGTGCATCTTGTAGATGGTACACACTGCTGCCACTGTGCGTCAGTGGTGGAGGGAGTGAATGTTTGGAGATGGGGTGCCAATCAAGCGGGCTGCTTTGTCCTGTATGGTGTCGAGCTTCTTGAGTGTTGTTGGAGCTGCACCCATCCAGGCAAATGGAGAGTATTCCATCCCACTCCTGACTTGTGCCTTGTAGATTGTGGACAGGCTTTGGAGAGTCAGGAGGTGAGTTACTCGCCTCAGGATTCCTAGCCTCTGACCTTCTCTTGTAGCCACGGTATTTATATGGCTACTCCAGTTCAGTTTCTGGTCAATGGTAGCCCCTAGGATGTTGATAGTGGGGGATTCAGCGATGGTAATGCTGTTGAATGTCAAGAGTAGATGGTTAGATTCTCTCTTGTTGGAGATGGTCATTGCCTGGCACTTGTGTGGTGCGAATGTTACTTGCCACTTATCAGCCCAAGCCTGGATATTGTCCAGGTCTTGCTGCATTTCTACATGGACTGCTTCAGTATCTGAGGAGTCGTGAATGGTGCTGAACATTGTGCAATCATCAGCGAACATCGCCACTTCTGACCTTATGATTCAAGGTAGGTCATTGATGAAGCAGCTGAAGATGGTTGGGCCTAGGACACTACCCTGAGGAACTCCTGCAGTGATGCCCTGGAGCTGAGACGATTGACCTCCAACAACCACAACCATCTTCCTTTGCGCTAGGTATGACTCCAGCCAGTGGAGGATTTTCCCCCTGATTCCCATTGACCTCAGTTTTGCTGGGGCTCCTTGATGCCATACTCGGTCAAATGCTGCCTTGATGTCAAGGGCAGTCACTCGCACCTCACCTCTTGAGTTCAGCTCTTTTGTCCATGTTTGAACCAAGGCTCTAATGAGGTCAGGAGCTGAGTGGCCCTGGTGGAACCCAAACTGAGTGTCACTGAGCAGGTTATTGTTAAGCAAGTGGAGCTTGATGGCAGTGTTGATGACACCTTCCATCACTTTACTGATGATTGAGAGTAGGCTGATGGGGCGGTAATTGGCCGGGTTGGACATGTCCTGCTTTTTGTGTACAGGACATACCTGGGCAATTTTCCACATTGCAGGGTGGATGCCAGTGTTGTAGCTGTACTGGAACAATTTGGCTAGGGGTGCGGCAAGTTCTGGAGCAGAGGTCTTCAGTACTATTGCCGGAATATTGTCAGGGCCCATAGCTTTTGCAGTATCCAGTGCCTTCAGTCATTTCTTGATATCACGCGGAGTGATTCGAATTGGCTGAAGTCTGGCATCTGTGATGCTGGGGACTTCAGGAGGAGGCCGAGATGGATCATCAACTCGGCCCTTCTGGCTGAAGATTTTTGCAAATGCTTCAGCCTTATCTTTTGCACTGATGTGCTGGGCTCCCCCATCATTGAGGATGGGGATATTTGTGGAGCCACCTCCTCCAGTTAGTTGTTTAATTGTCCACCACCATTCACGGCTGGATGTGGCAGGACTGCAGAGCTTAGATCTGATCCGTTGGTTATGGGATTGCTTAGCTCTGTCTATCGCATGCTGATTACGCAGTTTGGCATGCAGATAGTCCTGTTTTGTAGCTTCACCAGGTTGACACCTCATTTTGAGGTATGCCTGTTGCTGCTCCTGGCATGCCCTCCTGCACTCTTCATTGAGCCAGAGTTGGTCTCCTAGCTTGATGGTAATGGAGAGTGGCGGATATGCCGGGCCATGAGGTTACAGATTGTGGTTGAGTACAATTCTGCTGCAGCTAATGGCCCACAGAGCCTCATGGATGCCCAGTTTTGCATTGCTAGATCTGTTCGAAATCTAATCAATTTAGCACGATGGTAGTGCCACGCAACACGATGGGCGGTATCCTCAATGTGAAGGCGGGCCTTCGTCTCCCCAAGGACTGTGTGGTAGTCACTCCTACCAATACAGTCATGGACAGAAGCATCTGCGGCAGGCAGATTGGTGAGGACGAGGTTAGGTATGTTTTTCCCTCGTGTTTGTTCCCTCATCACCTGCCGCGGACCCAGTCTAGCAGATATGTCCTTTAGGACTCGGCCAGCTCGGTCAGTAGTGTTGCTACCAAGCCACTCTTGTGATGGACATTGAAATCCCCCACCCAGAGTACATTTTGTGCCCTTGCCACCCTCAGTGCTTCCTGCAAGTGGTGTTCAACATGGAGGAGTACTGAATCATCAGCTGAGTGAGGGCGGTAGGTGGTAATCAGTAGGAGGTTACCTTGCCCATGTTTGACCTGATGCCATGAGACTTCATGGGGTGCAGAGTCGATGTTGAGGACTCCCAGGGCAACTCCCTCCGTACTGTATACCACTCTGCCACCACCTCTGGTGGGTCTGTCCTGCCGGTGGGACAAAGGCATACCCGGGGATGGTGATGGCAGTGTCTGGGACACTGCCAGAATATTGTCAGGGCCCATAGCTTTTGCAGTATCCAGTGCCTTCAGTCGTTTCTTGATATCACGCGGAGTGAATCGAATTGGCTGAAGTCTGGCATCTGTGATGCCTGTAAGGTCTGATTCCGTGAGTATGACTATGTCAGGCTGTTGCTTGACTAGTCTGTGGAACAGCTCTCCCAACTTTGGCACAAGCCCCCAAATGTTAGTAAGGAGGACTTTGTAGGGTCGACAGGGCTGGGTTTGCCGTTGTCGTTTCCGGTGCCAAGGTCAATGCCGGGTGGTCCGTCCGGTTTCATTCCTTTTTATTGACTTCGTAGCGGTTAGGTATAACTGAGTGGCTTGCTGGGCCATTTCAGAGGGCATGTAAGAGTTAACCACATTGCTGTGGGTCTGGAGTCACATGTAGGCCAGACCAGGTAAGGACAGCAGATTTCCTTCCCTAAAGGACATGAGTGAACCAGATGGGTTTTTACAACAATCGACAATGGTTTCATGGCCATCATTAGACTAGATTTTAATTCCAGATTTATTAATTAAATTCAAATTGCACCTTCTGCTGTGGTGGGATTCGAATCCATGTCCCCAGAGAAATACCCTGGGTCTCTGGGTTACTAGTCCAGTGATAATACCACTACGCCACTGCCTACCCTTAGTCGGCCCTATCTGAGGCCCTATCTGCCCCTCTCAGGTATATATAAAAGATCCCATGACAAGAATTTGAAAGCAGAGCAGGGAATTCTCTCCAGGCTCTGGCTAACATTTATCCCTCAAGCTGCACCACTAAAAAATACAGATTTTCTGGCCATTGTCATATTGCTATTTGTGGGAGATTGCTGCACATAAATTGGCTGCTGTGTTTTCTACATTCCAACAGTGATTATGCTTCAGAAAGTACTTCATTGGCTGTAAAAACGATTTGGAACTGTGAAAGTATTTACACAAGTGCAAGATCTTTCATTATTTCTTCGAGCATAGTTGCTGCTGTCTTTGTTGGTGGTAAATTGTAGTCTTCTGCCCGTATTTTCTCCATTTAACATTTTTATGCAACTGCTTTTTGTCTTACCTGTGCATTTCTCCGTTTCTGGTTTCCGTTTTACCAAGCAAGATTCCTGTTCAGTCTTTTCACTTGTTGCTGCATTGCACATTTCAGCTCACAAAGGTAATAGGAAGAGAAGCATTGGTGGCATTTGCATTTTGCTGCATGAATTAGATGAGGATGACTTAAAAAGCTTCAGGTTCAATAATAACTCAGGAAGCATGTTTGTTTTTTAAAAAGGAAGAAAGAACTTGCATTCATCCAGCACTGTACACAACCTCAGAGTGTCCTCAAAGTGCTTTACAGCCAATGAAGTCATTTATGTTTTGAAATGCAGTCACTGTTGTAATATGGGAAATGTAGCAACCAATCTGCGCACAGCAAGCTCCCACAAACAGCAATGAGATAATAGCTGGATAATCCACTTTTCATGATGTTGGTTGAGGGAATGAATATTTGCCAGGACACTGGGGAGAATTCTCTTGCTCTTCTTCAAATAATGCTTATAGTGCTGATAGGGCCTCGGTTTAAATTCTCATATGAAAGACGTCACCTCCGATAGGGTAACACTCCCTCAATATTGTACTGAAGCCAGGCTTGGGTGCTCACGTTTTTGGAGTGGATCTTGAACCCACAACTTTCTGAATCAGTGGCGAGAGTGCTACCACTGAGCTTTAGCATCACTGAGACCGATGATTATAAAATATCTATCTGGGTATGTCAGAGATCTGCCTTTGCCACCTCCATTTCACTGCAGAGACAGTGGGGCATAAATTCAAAACCATTGCAACAACTAATATAGCAGGACAGAGGCCTGTACCAGATCTGCACAGTTGATTGGCCCATTGCTAAATTGGTTGAGGACTTTTTTCAGGCAGCCCTACTGGCAGGACTTGTTAAAACATTTGAATGCTAAAACAAGGCTCCTATGCACATTTCCAACCAGATTAATAAATTCAAACTCCCACTAGTATTTCCAAGTCTTGAGCAGCCTGACAGGAGGTCTTGAGAGGGACCTGCTGAAGGCTGATTAAAAACAAAGGAGGCCAGAACTTTGAAAAATTTCAATTTTTGTGGATTTCTGAAGGAGCAGGGGCGCTCTTCCTAGCTCCACCATAAAACTGCTGGCCATTGGCAGCTCATGTACAGCCCTCCCCCTCCCAGCTTTGGTGCTGGCCAAGATTGGTTAGCGCTGAACTGGCAAGCTGTGTCACGACACGCAGTTGGTATCCATAGCTTGCCAGAATTATGATGTGAGGCCTGAAGAACAACTTGAGACAGAATTCCCTCTGTATACCTCTCCTCCCTTAAAAAATTCCTTAAAATTTATTTTTTTGACTCAGCATTGTGTAAAAGTTTGTTTGATTATGCTCCTGTGAAGCACCTTTGGATGTTTTACTACATTAAAGGCACTAGAAGCAGGAATGATCACAAGATGTTTTACCATTATTCTCAGAAGCCCAGAGGGCTGTAGGAAGGTCAATGACCTGAGATGTAAGGAAGATTGTGTTGTCACTTTCTTTGCAAATGACTGTGATGTCCATCAATATTATTAAGTGAGTACTTGGATAGACCATGAGGGATTTCTCTCCCTCAGGATGTCTGGCTGAATATTTCAATAGCATCAGAAGACTGTTTTCTGCAGTGGTGTGTTGCCTCTTGGAGAATGCGCAATGTCAGTATCATTTGTCAGTATCGGTAGTATTTAGTCCCACATTGAGAGAAATGAGTGCTTAAAGTCACTAAATATTTAATTTTCATACATGTAAGAAAAATAGGGGTAGATCTTGCATATAAACAACCAGCTAATTCATAACTTGTTGCTTTTGCCTGTGAAGTAAGTTGCTGTGAGGAGGACAGTTTGAATTAAGAGGAATTCCAGTCAACTTTAGCTGATAATACTTCAGTTACACAATAGAAAAACTATAAAAGGAGGTGTGTTAGAATATTTCAGAGTTCGACAAGAAAGAAAAAAAGAATTGCATTTATATAGCACCTTTCATGACCACCAGATGTCTCAAAATGCTTTACATCCAATGAAATACTTTTTGAAGTGTAATGTAGGAAACACAGCAGCCAATTTGCACACAGCAAGCGCTCACAAGCCGTATTGTGATAATGACCAGATAATCTGTTTTTGGACATGGCTTTGGCCAGCCAATCATCTCAAGTTCGAAACCTGTGACATGGTAAATCTCTGCTACCTTGTACCATAAATGTACCTAAGTATATGTATCAGTATTATTAATAATTATCATTGCATATGTGTGATTATTTAGAATAATAATTGTATATTTGTGATTAACAATAATATTAAGCATATTAATATTACTAAGAATCACATATATAATGATAACTATTATTGCTAATAATCATACATATACAATATTGTACACACATTGCATGCTTAATTCCTATGAAAACCAATAAATGTCTTTCAAACCTATTATCTTACTGAATAGCTTATTTTTTTGTGTTTATAAGGCCTGTTTCCTCAGCACCTTGTTGTATGGCTGTGAAACATGGACGACTTACAGCTATCAGGAAAAGAAGCTCAATAATTTCCATCTTCACTGTCTGCGGCACATTATGGGTATATCCTGGCAGGACAAAATCACAAATGTGGCAGTCCTCTCAAAGGCAGAGCACCCAAGTTTGTTGGTCATAATCAAACAGAGGCAGCTGCTGTGGATCGGACATGTCCGCAGGATGGATAACGGTTGCATACCGAAGGACCTTCTGTATGGTGAGGTAGTCGGGGCCAGGTGACCACTTCAAGAATTCTTGCAAGCGTGACATGAAGGCCCTAAATGTCAACTATTGCATCTTCTCCTATGGAGAAGGACGACATAGGTACAGAGATCAGGGAGGGAGATTGTGATATACTTGAACATATTAACATTGAAAGGGAGGAAGTATTAGCTGTTTTGGCTGGCTTAAAAGTGGATAAATCCCCAGGCCCAGATGAGATGTATCCCAGGCTGTTATTTGAGGCAAGGGAGGAAATAGCAAGGGCTCTGACACAAATTTTCAAATCCTCTCTGGCCACAGGAGAGGTCCCAGAGGACTGGAGGACAGTGAATGTGGTGCCATTATTCAAGA
The DNA here is from genome assembly GCF_036365525.1 of Heterodontus francisci. Classification (NCBI taxonomy): domain Eukaryota; kingdom Metazoa; phylum Chordata; class Chondrichthyes; order Heterodontiformes; family Heterodontidae; genus Heterodontus; species Heterodontus francisci. Next base: position 11,647,246 of record NC_090387.1, read on the forward strand.
AGCGCAGCAGGGGTAAACCAGGTAATTACAGGCCGGTGATTGGGAACCACATCAGTGGTTGGGAAACTATTGGAAAAAATTCTGAGGGATAGGATTAATCTCCTCGTGGAGAGGCAGGGATTAATCAAGGATTGTCAGCATGGCTTTGTCAGGGGGAAATCGTGTCTAACTAACTTGATTGAATTTTTCGAGGGGGTGACTAGATGTGTAGATGAGGGTAAAGCAGTTGACGTAGTCTATATGGACTTCAGTAAGGCTTTCGATAAAGTCCTGCATGAGAGATTGGTTAAGAAGCTAAGAGCCAATGGGATCCAGGGCAATTTGGAAAATTGGATTCAAAATTGGCTTAGTGGCAGGAGGCAGAGGGTAATGGTCGAGGGTTGTTTTTGTGAGTGGAAGCCTGTGACCATTGGTGTAACACAGGGATCAGTGCTGGGACCCTTGCTGTTTGTCGTGTACATTAATGATTTAGACGTGAATATAGGAGGTATGATCAGTAGGTTCGCAGATGACACGCAAATTGGTGGTGTCGTAAATAGTGAGGAGGAAAGCCTTAGATTACAGGACGATATAGATGGGCTGGTAAGATGGGCGGAGCAGTGGCAAATGGAATTTTAATCCTGAAAAATGTGAGGTGATGCATTTTGGGAGGACTAACAAGGCAAGGGAATATATAATGGATGGTAGGACCTTAGGAAGTACAGAAGATCAGAGGGACCTCGGTGTACTTGCCCATAGATCACTGAAGGCAGCAGCACAAGTAGATAAAGTGGTTAGGAAGGTATATGGGATACTTACCTTTCACCTTAGTGGAGGGATCAATAACCAGGGGGATAGATTTAAGGTAAGTGGCAGGAGGTTTAGAGGGGATTTGGGGAAAACAATTTTCACCCAGAGAGTGGTTGGAATCTGGAACGCACTGCCTGAAGAGGTGATAGAGGCAGGAACCCTCACAACATTTAAGAAGTATTCAGACGAACATTTAAAATGCTATAGCATACAAGGCTATGGGCCAAGTACTGGAAAATGGGATTAGAATAGTTAGGTGCTTGATGACCAGCACAGACACGATGGGCCGAAGGGCCTGTTTCTGTGCTGTATAACTCTATGACTGAGAGTCACGAGCATGCGAAAGAGGGAAATGGCGACACATCCTGGACTGGCGTGCACTACCATGATGATCGGTTGCCACAGCAGCTTGGCAACAGTTGCCAATGTCAAAAACAACAACTCACAGCTTCACCTGGCAGTTTCACATGCAACACATGTGGCAGAACCTGTCTCTCAAGGATTGAACTTCACAGCCATCGGCAAAGGTGCACCAAGAGAAGACACCCCTCCGAAATGGATTGTTTGCTGCCTGTCCATCATCTTTCGTAGATGGAAGGAAGCCAACCAACCAGCTTAAGTTTTAGTTTTAGAGATACAGCACTGAAACAGGCCCTTCGGCCCATCGAGTCTGTGCCGACCATCAACCACCCATTTATACTAATCCTACACTAATTCCATATTCCTACCACATCCCCACCTGTCTCTATATTTCCCTACCACCTACCTATACTAGGGGCAATTGCTAATGGCCAATTTACCTATCAACCTGCAAGTCTTTGGCTGTGGGAGGAAACCGGAGCATCCGGAGGAAACCCACGCAGACACAGGGAGAACTTGCAAACTCCACACAGGCAGTACCCAGAATTGAACCCGGGTCGCTGGAGCTGTGAGGCTGCGGTGCTAACCACTGCGCCACTGTGCCGTATTTGGAAAGTAAGAACATCTATTGCCCAACACCTGACTTTGTGCTTTTCACAACCTCAGGAAGTCCCAAATGCTTCACAGCAATGAGAGACTTTTTTTTCATGTGTAATCTCTGTTGTAATGTCGGTAATGCAGCAGCCAATCTGCACACAGCAAGCTCCCACAAACTGCAACGAATAATGACCAGATCATCTGTTCTTACTGATTGAGGAATGACAATTGGCTAGCACACTTACTTTTCTTCAATTAGTGCTATGGTATCTTTTACATCTGCCTGAGATAGGGCTTGTGTGGGCAGGCCGCTTCTCACCTCTCCACCCCCCGCCGGACCTCCGTAAACTTGGTCGGAGGCAGGTTCGGGGCAGTTAGGCCTCCTGAAGCCTACCGCTCAATTTTACGCCACCCCCACGCCACCATCCGACCTGCTGGGGCAGCGTAAAATTCCAGCCGGAATCTCTGACAGTGCAGTACTCATGCAGCAGTGCATTTAAGTGTCAACCAAATGATATGCTTACGTCTCTGAAGTTGGACTTGTACCCACAATCGTCTGACTTAAAGGCAAGGCTGTTACTCACTGAGCCATGTCTATAAAGGGTTGAGATAGAGAGGGTTAGAAGGATATCTCAAGATACCGAAACAGTAGTTTGATCTTTGGTGGAGAGTTAAAAGGGGAATTATGGCATCCAGTAGTTGACTAAATATGGTAGCAAAAGTAGCTGAGTGTGCTTTGTCAAAAATGTTGCAAAGAGGGCAAGAATTTAATGCTGGTATCACGTCATTCTCACTCACACTTCCTGGAAGAGATCTATCACTGTCTCCTCTCCACACAGCAGCAACAAACCCTGGGGGAGGCTCAGTGCGAATCATCTCTTAAATTATCCCAGTAAAATATGTGACTAGAAGGGAAAAAATCCATCGGTGATGAATGGAGAAATTCAATCATAAACCATCTCCTAGCTTTCAAATCTTTAGAATGTAGATAGAGCCTCTCGCGACTGCAACAAAACATGCCAACAATTTTAAATGAAATACATATTTATATATATATATTATTATGACCAGGTGTGAAAGAGGTCTTCATCTGGTCTTACCATAACAGGGTTTTATGTAAAACACAACATTTTTTTTAGCTCCCCCTGAGTGAATCCTTTTTCACTACTTTCCAATTATAAGGCAAAGAAACTAACCCAACAGGTTTTTTTAGGTTTACAGAGTAAATGTTGAACTTTATTCAACTTAAACTCTAATTCAGTTAATGCCTACGGATACACAATGTGCCCACGCTAGCATGCATACGCGACAAACACACATACAGATAGAGATAGAAAAGAGCAGAAGAAATAAAGTGGAAAAGTTTGCAGCAATATCTGAAGATGGTTTTGGTTACTGTTCTTCGAGCTTGCTGTAAGGTCCTTGATTGGAGGTAGATCTTGCTTTTTGTAGGGGCCCAGTATTCTTCTTAAACCTTGTTCGTTGTAGGAGACTTTTCTTTCTTGAAGTTCACGTCTTCAGTGGATTTGGAGTTCCATGAAAAAGAGATGGGAGCAGACAGGAGAGGCTGTGGTGAGCCAGCCAGGAGAGGTCTTTACAGCTCAGGAGCAAACCGTCTCTCCCTCAAACTGTCTGTGCAATTCAAAAAAACTCAGGTTGCCCAACAGGTTAGTCATGTGACTAGCTGGTTTGACCATGTCTATTTGTGGATTTGGCCATCTTCGCAGTCATAGAACATAGAACATTACAGCGCAGTACAGGCCCTTCAGCCCTCGATGTTGCGCCAACCTGTGAAACCATCTGACCTACACTATTCCATTTTCATCAATATGTCTATCCAATGACCACTTAAATGCCCTTAAAGTTGGCGACTCTACTACTGTTGCAGGCAGGGCGTTCCACGCCCCTACTACTCTATGTGTAAAGAAACTACCTCTGACATCTGTCCTATATCTATCACCCCTCAACTTAAAGCTATGTCCCCTCGTGTTTGCCATCACCATCCGAGGAAAAAGGCTCTCACTATCCACCCTGTCCAACCCTCTGATTATCTTATATGTCTCTATTAAGTCACCTCTTCTCCTCCTTCTCTCTAACGAAAACAACCTCAAGTCCCTCAGCCTTTCCTCGTAAGACCTTCCCTCCATACCAGGCAACATTCTAGTAAATCTCCTCTGCACCTTTTCCAAAGCTTCCACATCCTTCCTACAATGCGGTGACCAGAACTGCACGCAATACTCCAGGTGCGGCCGCACCAGAGTTCTGTACAGCTGCAGCATGACCTCATGGCTCCTAAACTCGATCCCCCTACTAATAAAAGCTAACACACCATATGCCTTCTTAACAGCTCTATTAACCTGGGTGGCAACTTTCAGGGATTTATGTACCTGGACACCAAGATCTCTCTGTTCATCTACACGACCAAGAATCTTCCCATTAGCCCAGTATTCTGCAATCCTGTTACTCCTTCCGAAGTGAATCACCTCACACTTTTCCACATTAAACTCCATTTGCCATCTCTCAGCCCAGCTCAAGCCTATCTATGTCCCTCTGTAACCTACAACATCCTTCGGCACTATCCGCAACTCCACCGACCTTCGTGTCATCCGCAAATTTACTAACCCACCCTTCTACACCCTCTTCCAGGTCATTTATAAAAATGACAAACAGCAGTGGCCCCAAAACAGATCCTTGCGGTACACCACTAGAAACTATACTCCAGGATGAACATTTACCATCAACCACCACCCTCTGTCTTCTTTCAGCTAGCCAATTTCTGATCCAAAGCACTAATTCACCTTCAATCCCATACTTCTGTATTTTCTGCAATAGCCTACCGTGGGGAACTTTATCAAACGCCTTACTGAAATCCATATAGACCACATCCACGGCTTTACCCTCATCCACCTGTTTGGTCACCTTGTCAAAAAACTCAATAAGGTTTGTGAGGCACGACCTACCCTTCACAAAACCATGCTGACTATCTCTAATGAACTTATTCTTTTCAAGATGATTATAAATCCTATCTCTTATAACCTTTTCCAACATTTTACCCACAACCGAAGTAAGGCTCACAGGTCTATAATTACCAGGGCTGTGTCTACTCCCCTTCTTGAACAAGGGGACAACATTTGCTATCCTCCAGTCTTCCGGCACTATTCCTGTTGACAATGACGACATAAAAATCAAGGACAAAGGCTCTGCAATCTCCTCCCTGGCTTCCCAGAGAATCCTAGGATAAATCCCATCTGGCCCAGGGGACTTATCTATTTTCACACTTTCCAAAATTTCTAACACCTCCTCCTTGTGAACCTCAATCCCATCTAGCCTAGTAGTCTGTATCTCAGTATTCTCCTCGACAACATTTTCTTTCTCCACTGTAAATACTGACGAAAAATATTCATTTAACACTTCCCCTATCTCCTCCGATTCCACACACAACTTCCCACTACTATCCTTGATTGGCCCTAACCTATCTCTAGTCATTCTTTTATTCCTGATATACCTATAGAAAGCCTTAGGGTTTTCTTTGATCCTATCCGCCAATGACTTCTCGTGTCCTCTCCTTGCTCTTCTTATCTCTCCCTTTAGATCCTTCCTGGCTAGCTTATAACTCTCAAGCGCCCTAACTGAGCCTTCACGCCTCATCCTAACATAAGCCTTCTTCTTCCTCTTGACAAGCTCTTCAACTTCTTTAGTAGACCACGGCTCCCTCGCTCGACAACTTCCTCTCTGCCTGACAGGTACATACTTATCAAGGACACGCAGTAGCTACTCCTTGAATAAGCTCCACATTTCGATTGTGCCCATCCCCTGCAGTTTCCTTCCCCATCCTATGCATCCTAAATCTTGCCTAATCGCATCATAATTTCCTTTCTCCCAGCTATAATTCTTGCCCTGCTGTATATGCCTGTCCCTGCCCATCGCTAAGGTAAACCTAACCGAATTGCGATCACTATCACCAAAGTGCTCACCAACTTCTAAATCTAACACCTGGCCGGGTTCATTACCCAGTACCAAATCCAATGTGGCATCGCCCCTGGTTGGCCTGTCTACATACTGTGTCAGAAAACCCTCCTGCACACACTGGACAAAAACAGACCCATCTAAAGTACTCGAACTATAGTATTTCCAGTCAATATTTGGAAAGTTAAAGTCCCCCATAACCACTACCCTGTTACTCTCGCTCCTGTCAAGAATCATCTTTGCTATCCTTTCCTCTACATCTCTGGAACTATTTGGAGGTCTATAGAAAACTCCCAACAGGGTGACCTCTCCTCTCCTGTTTCTAACCTCGGCCCAGACTACCTCAGTAGACGAGTCCTCAAACGTCCTTTCTGCCGCTATAATACTTTCCTTGATTAACAATGCCACACCCCTCCCTCTTTTACCATCTTCTCTGTTCTTAGTGAAACATCTAAATCCCGAAACCCGCAACATCCATTCCTGTCCCTGCTCTACCCATGTCTCTGAAATGGTCATCCTGGAATGTGAACTTCCTCACCTTTAATGTCTGGTGATCAAAGTCCATTGTGCGTTGAATGTGTCAGGGAATGATCCTTTGTCTCTACAATCATTGTCTGTTCGTATGTAAATGTTTTTTCCAGCCATGGCTGATCTGTTTAACAAGTAATTTCCTCGCTCCAACAACAGTTTAAAACCAATATTCATATGACAAAATTAATATGGCTCATACTTGGCAGGTGGGGGTCTGCTTAACAACATACAAATTTGAATAGAGTGTGTTTGAAGTGACTGATCTATGTGATTATTTTTTCCTGACTATGAGTAATGCCTTAATTATTCACCCTTAATTTAGTGTAAAATTTAATGCAGATATATATGAACCATCGCAGGCTAGTCCCCATAGGTTTCTCAATGCTGAACAGAGAGCTTAAATAGAACAGAGAAGCACTCCATGAAATTCTCCTGTTGTCATTTTGAATGCAAGAAGGACAGCGACCAATGGAACTTAAAATTGTATCATAAATCAAATTGCTCTCAAGGTCCAGCTAACTTGGGAAAATGGAGCAATTTCCTTCATTCAAACGAGAAATGATTTCTTTCAATCCTCTGGTATTATTTCAATACCTGTGACACCGGTGTGTCATTTTTACCAACATATTTTCTTATTATAACCAACATACCTACAGCTTACAATGTGTCATTTTTCTGCTTAATGATAAAGTTCAGCAGTGTCTAACACAGGAAGTTATGCTGAACCTGTAAAGAACCCTCGTTTGGCTTCAACTGGAATATTGTGTCTAATTCTGGGCATCATATTTTAGGAAGGATGTGAAGGCATTAGAATGGGAGCAGAAAAGACTCACAAGAATGGTTCCAGGGATGAGGAACTTCAGTTACGTGAATAGATTAGAGAAGCTGGGGCTGTTCTTCTTGGAGTGGAGATGATTAAGAGGAGGTTTGATAGAGGTGTTCAAAATCATGAAGGGTCTGGACAGAATAGATAGAGAGAAACTGTTCCCTTTGGCAGAAGGGTCAAGAATCAGAGGTCTCCGATTCAGGGTGATTGGCAAAAGAAGCAAAGGCAACATGAGGAAAAACTTTTTTTACGCAGTGCGTGGTTAAGCATCTGGAACGGTTAGCCTGAGAGTATGGTGAGGATAGATTCAATCTTGGCTTTAAAAAGAAAATTGGGTAATTATCTGAAGCCAAAAAAAATTTGCAGGGCTGTGTGGAAAAGACGGGGGAGTGGGACTAAGTGCGTTACTCTTCCAGAGAGCCAGCACGGACACGACAGACCGAATGGCCTCCTTCTGTGCTGTAACCATTCCATGTTTCTATGATTCTACATCAATGTATTGTATTCCCAACTGCTTGAAAGGCTGGAACAGATAGAACCATTCCTGAACTGCTGTGCTTTTCTCTCCTTTTCTGTTCTGACATGGCTATATGTATGGACTGGTTCAATTGTGAAGTGAAAATAGCCGATAGCATGATGATCACAAATCTATTTTAAACTTGGAGGCAGATTGGCTCAAGTCCATTGATTATTAATTTTGCTTGTCTATTTATTTAGAGAAATGTGCCTTCGTGTAAGTTATACCCTTGACAAGAGACAATAACCACAGTAACAGTAACCACAATAGCGGAATATGCTTCAGAATGCAGGTGGGACCAAGTCATTGTTCTGGGAAGGGAAGCACTGAAACAATTCTTTCTTTTGTGTCCTCAGATGTAGATGTCTTTCACCTCTCTTGACAATACATTTCGCTCTCCTTTTTCGACAGTTTTGAGGCAAGTCCGATCAATTCTAAATAAGGAGATATTTCCTGCTGAGCTTAGTGTAAAGCCCAAAGTCGTGACCTTTTTCGGTTCTTTGTTTTTTTTCTTTTCTTTCCAGCAGCAGATGAAAGTCGGTGGTCTGCAATTAAGTGTCTGACTGTTTACAGTCTGGGTTTCTTCCACTAGCTGTAAAATCCAAAATTCTTTATTCGCTTTGCAGTTCGGACATTGAATCCATTGGCTTCCCCTCATGAGATAAAAATGTTCTCTCTTTCTCTCTCTGCTGATTGTGAATCCCGATGAGAAATGAGGGAGCCTCTTTCGTGTTTCAGCCGTGGCTCAGTTGGACGCACTCTTGCCTCTAAGTCAAAAGGTTGGTGTATTTGAGACCTACTCCAGAGACTCAAGAATAAAATCCAGGTTGACACTCCAGTGTAGTACTGAAGAAGTGCTGCACGATCCGAAGTTCTGTCTTTTGGATGGGATGTTGCACCCAGGCCCCTCTGAGGTTTTTTTTTAATCCTATCATGGGATGTAGATGTTGCTGGCAGGCCAGCATTTGTTGCCCATTTGTTGTCTTGCTCGGCCGTTTCAGAGGGCAGTTAAGAGTCAACCACACTGATGTGCGTCTGAAGTCACATGTAGGACGATCAGGTAAGGATGACAGATTTCCTTCCCGAAAGGACATTAGTGAACCAGATGGGTTTTTACAACAATCATTGATAGCTTCATGGCACCGTTGCTGAGACTAGCTTTCAATTCCAGATTTTTTTTTTAATGTATTTATTTTATTTAGAGATACAGCACTGAAACAGGCCCTTCAGCCCACTGAGTCTGTGCCAACTAATAACCACCCATTTACACTAACCCCGCAGTAATCCCATATTCCCTACCACTACCTACACTAGGAGCAATTTACAATAGCCAATTTACCTATCAACCTGCAAGTCTTTGGCTGTGGGAGGAAACCGGAGCACCCGGCAAAAGCCCATGCGGTCACAGGGAGAACTTGCAAACTCCGCACAGGCAGTACCCAGAATCGAACCTGGGTCCCTGGAGCTGTGACGCTGTGGTGCTAACCACTGTGCCACCCTCAAATTAATTGCATTTAAATTCCACCAGCATCAATGGTGGTATTTGTACCTGTGTCTACAGGGCATTAGCATAGGCTTCTCAATTACTCGCCCACTGACATTACCACTACACCACCATCGCCCCAACTGTTTCAAGGAACAGCAGGAGTTTTTGTGCCAGTGCCCTGGCCAATATTTATCCCTCAATCGACACCACTCATGTCCTCTAGAGAAGGAAATCTGCCTTCCTTACCTGGTCTGGCCTACATGGAACTCCAGACTCACAGCAATGTGGTTGACTCATTCAGTTGTCAAGGGCAGTTAGGGATGGGAAACAAATGCTGGTCTTTCCAGTGACACTCGCATCCCATGAAAGAATAAAAAAACGACTAAAAATAGATTATCTGGTCATTATCACATTGTTGCTTGTGGGAGCTGCTGTGTAATAATTGGTTGCCATGTTTCTTATGTTTCAACAGGGACTCCTCTTCAATTGGCCGTGAAGCACTTTTAGGATGTCCTGAGGTCATTAAAGGTGAGGCTAACTGCAAGCCTTTCTTTTATCAGTGGCCTGAGTCCACAACATAAAAATGACTCCATTAGAGCCATAGAGTTATACAGCACAGAAACTGGCCCTTCGGCCCATCATGCCTGTGCCGGCCATCAAGCACCTAACTATTCTAATCCCATATTCCAGCACTTGTATGCTATGGCATTTCAAGTGCTCATCTAAATACTTCTTAAATGTTGTGAGGGTTCCTGCCTCTATCACCTCTTCAGGCATTGCGTTCCTGATTTCAACCACCCTCTGAATGACATTTTTTTTCCTCAAATCCCCTCTAAACCTGCTGCCCCTTACCTTAAATCTATCCACCTGGTTATTGACACCTCCGCTAAGGGAAAAAGTTTCTTCCTATCTAACCTATCAATGCCCCTCATAATTTTGTATACCTCAATCATGTCCCCCCTCAGCCTTCTTTGCTCTAAGGAAAACAACCTGAGCCTTTTCAGTCTCTCTTCATAGCTGAAATGCTCCAGCCCAGGCAACATCCTGGTAAATCTCCTCTGCACCCTCTCCCAGTGCAATCACCTCCTTCATATAGTGTGGTGCCCAGAACTGTACACAGTACTCCTGCTGAGTAGGAGCAAACTCCACCATCTTACTTCTAGATGCTTCAAGGAATCAGATGTGACTTGTGCGATAAAGGCTGCTGTTCTGATCTTTGAAATTAAGGATGGATTTACCCAGAGGTGCAGCTTGGAAGCACACTGACACTTTCTTTTGGGCCTCCTTATCTCGAGAGACAATGGATACGCGCCTGGAGGTGGTCAGTGGTTTGTGAAGCAGCACCTGGAGTGGCTATAAAGGCCAATTCTGGAGTGACAGGCTCTTCCACAGGTGCTGCAGAGAAATTTGTTTGTTGGGGCTGTTGCACAGTTGGCTCTCCCCTTGCGCCTCTGTCTTTTTTCCTGCCAACTACTAAGTCTCTTCGACTCGCCACAATTTAGCCCTGTCTTTATGGCTGCCCGCCAGCTCTGGCGAATGCTGGCAACTGACTCCCACGACTTGTGATCAATGTCACACGATTTCATGTCGCGTTTGCAGACGTCTTTATAATGGAGACATGGACGGCCGGTGGGTCTGATACCAGTGGCGAGCTCGCTGTACAATGTGTCTTTGGGGATCCTGCCATCTTCCATGCGGCTCACATGGCCAAGCCATCTCAAGCGCCGCTGACTCAGTAGTGTGTATAAGCTGGGGATGTTGGCCGCTTCAAGGACTTCTGTGTTGGAGATATAGTCCTGCCACCTGATGCCAAGTATTCTCCGAAGGCAGCGAAGATGGAATGAATTGAGACGTCGCTCTTGGCTGGCATACGTTGTCCAGGCCTCGCTGCCGTAGAGCAAGGTACTGAGGACACAGGCCTGATACACTCGGACTTTTGTGTTCCGTGTCAGTGCGCCATTTTCCCACACTCTCTTGGCCAGTCTGAACATAGCAGTGGAAGCCTTACCCATGCGCTTGTTGATTTCTGCATCTAGAGACAGGTTACTGGTGATAGTTGAGCCTAGGTAGGTGAACTCTTGAACCACTTCCAGAGCGTGGTCGCCAATATTGATGGATGGAGCGTTTCTGACATCCTGCCCCATGATGTTCGTTTTCTTGAGGCTGATGGTTAGGCCAAATTCATTGCAGGCAGACGCAAACCTGTCGATGAGACTCTGCAGGCATTCTTCAGTGTGAGATGTTAAAGCAGCATCGTCAGCAAAGAGGAGTTCTCTGATGAGGACTTTCCGTACTTTGGACTTCGCTCTTAGACGGGCAAGGTTGAACAACCTGCCCCCTGATCTTGTGTGGAGGAAAATTCCTTCTTCAGAGGATTTGAACGCATGTGAAAGCAGCAGGGAGAAGAAAATCCCAAAAAGTGTGACACTAGTTATAATCCCAAAAAGTGTGACACTAGTTATAATGTAAATGCAGCTTGAATCTAAGTGAGAGCTGCACCTGTTTCTGGCTGAGGTAGAGATCATCTCAATCAAAAGGTGAACACATTAATCAGGGCCAGGTCTCCAGGGACTGGCTTCCATTGCCTAAAGGAATCACAGAAGAATTTTCCAGATTTTTTCCCCTAATTGGCCTAGGTGTTTTATATATGTTTTTTCACCTTAACCATTTTGATATATGCTTCAACTGAGCACTTGAAACGCTATAGCAAACAGGGCGATGGGCCAAGTGCAGGAATATGGGATTAGAATAGTTGGGTGCTGTATGGCGGGCACAGACACGATGGGCCAAAGGGCCTGTTTCTGTGCTGTATAACTCTATGACTCAATGACTTTATTGACCTGCTGCAGCTGAGAGGACGCCTAAAAATGGAGGTGGTGCTGAAAGGCGTCAGAATGATCAATAAAAATGAATGCCCAGAGCTGCAACAGCCATCAGTGTGGTGGGGACATTTGGCTGTGGCTGCGCTTGTTCCAGCCTTGCAGATGTTAACATTATAAGATTATTAGGTTGCTAAAAAGTTACTATTAATTGTTAAAATGCAGCAATTACAAACGAACAATTTTATTATTATGAATTAACATTTAGCTTTATTAGAACGTTTCTTTATAGTATGGTACATCGGAACATAGGAAGATAGGAACAGGAGTAGGCCATTCAGCCCCTCGAGCCTGTCCCGCCATTTAATGAGATTATGGCAGATCTGCGACCGAACTCCATATACCTGCCTTTGGTCCATATCCCTTAATATCTTTGCTTAACAAAAATCTATCTCAGATTTAAAATTAACAACTGTTCTAGCTTCAACTGCTGTTTGTGGGAGAGAGTTCCAAACCTCTACCATCCTTTGCATGAAGAAGTGCTTCCTAACATCTCTCTTGAACGGTCTGGTCCTAATTTTTCGACGATGCCCCCTAGTTTTAGAATCTCCAACCAGTGGAAATAGTTTATCTTTATCTAGCCTGTTAATATCTTGAAGACTTCGATCAGATCACCCCTTAACCTTCTAAATACTAGGGAAAACAGGCCTAATTTGTGTAATCTCTCCTCGTAACTTAACCCCTGTAGTCCAGGTATCATTCTTGTAAACCGACGTTGCACTCCCTCCAAGGCCAATATATCCTTCCTAAGGAGTGGTGTCCAAATGGGGTCTAACCAGGGTTTCATACAGCTGCAGCATAACCTCTGTGTCTTTATACTCCAATCCTCTCGATAGAAAGGCTAGCATTCCATTAGCCTTTTTGATTATTTTCTGCACTTGCTCGTGGCATTTTAAAGATCTATGCATCTGAACCCCCAAGTCTCTTTGGACATCCACTGTACTTAACCTCTTCCCATTTAGAAAGTACCCTGCTCTATCCTTTTTTGGTCCAAAATGGATAACCTCACACTTGCCCGCATTGAAATCCATCTGCCACAGTTTTGCCCATTCACATAGTCTGTTAATATCTCTTTGCAATATTATGCTATCATCTAGACAGTCTACAATGCTGCCTAATTTTGTATCATCAGCAAGTTTAGATATATGACTTTCTATGCCATCATCCAAGTCGTCAATGAATAATGTGAATAATTGAGGGCCCAACATAGATCCCTGCGGGACACCACTAGTCACATCCTGCCAATCGGAGCACTTACCCATTATCCCCACTCTCTGTCACCTACCACGCAACCAATTTCCTAAATTAGTCAATAATTTTCCCTCAACTCCATGGGTTTCTACCTTAGTTAACAGTCTCTTATGTGGGACTTTATTAAATGCCTTCTGGAAGTCCATATAAATAACATCCATAGACATTCCCCTGTCCAAAACCTTAGACACCTCTTCAAAAAATTCAATGAGATTTGTCGGGCATGACCTTCCCGTCATGAATCCATGCTGGCTGTCCCTGATTAACTGAAATTTTTCTAGGTGTTCAGTCACCTTATCCTTGATTATAGACTCCAGCAACTTGCCCATCACAGATGTCAGGCTAACTGGTCTGTAATTTCCTTGGTTCCCCCTTTCACCCTTCTTAAAAAGTGGAGTGACATGTGCAACTTTGCAATCCAGAGGGACCACTCCTGAATCTAGGGAACTCTGAAGGACTATGGTTAGGGCATCTACAATGTGCGGATGGAAACTGTCAGGTCCCGAGGATTTCTCACTCTTTAGTTCCATTAATTTCCTTGTTACTGATGATTTACTTACGTTAATTGTATTAAGTCCCTGTCCCCTATCGGCTATTATTTTTTTCGGGACTTATGGCAAGTTATCCTCCTTTTCAACTGTAAATACTGAGGCCAAGTAATTGTTCAACATGTCTGCCATTTCCCCATTATCAATGACAATATCTCCAGTTTCAGCTTTTAGTGGGCCTACATTGCTCTTGACCACCCGTTTTCCCTTTATGTAACTATAAAATTTCTTCTTATTGATTTTGATGTGCCTTGCAAGTTTCCTCTCATAATCTCTTTCAGTAGCTCTTATAAGCTGCTTTGTGACCCTTCGATCTCATTCGGCCGGATCTATGCTGCGTTTTGCATTTTTGTAAGCCCTTTCTTTTTGTTTTATTGCTATCCCTAATCTCTTTAGTAGTCCATGGCTGTTTTTTCTGTGAAGCGGAGCTTTTTCCTCTCAGGGGTATATACTCGCTCTGTATTTCGTTTAATGTTTCTTTAAATATTCTCCACTGTTCTTCAGTTATTTGACCCATTAACAGATCTACCCAGTTTACCGTGGACAGTCTCTGTCTCATCCCGGTAAAGTCAGCCTTACCCAAGTCTAAAATTCTCGTACCTTATTCATGCTTTTCACTTTCAAACACAACCTTGAATTTGATCATGTTGTGATCACTATTTGATAAGTGTTCACGTACTGCTAGGCTACCAATTAAATTTGGCTCATTGCTCATAACTAAATCTAATATTGCCTGTCCCCTTGTTACATCTAGGATATATTGCTGTAGCAAACTATCCCAGACACATTCCATAAATTCACCACCTTTCTGACAGGTGCTGATCTGCTTCTCCCAATCTATGTGTAAGTTAAAATCCCCCATTAATACTACTCTGCCGTTGTTACACACTTGCCTAATTTGTGCATTTATACAATCTAACGCCTCAGAACTGCTACCAGGGGGTCTAGACACAATACCTATTACAGTTTTAGATCCTTTTCTGTTCCTCAATTCCACCATAAGGTCTCCACTGGATGCTTTCCCCTCATTATATCCTCCCTCACCAATGAGGGGATATTATTTCTAATCAGTAAGGCTACTCCACCCCCTCTGCCATTTTCCCTGTCCCTCCTGTAAACTTTGTAACCAGGTATATTTAGTTCCCAGTCCCGACCATCCTGCAGCCACGTCTCCGCAATGGCCACCACATCATAATCTTCCATTTGAATTTGCGCCTGCAGCTCACCTAGTTTATTCCTTACACTCTATGCACTTGTATATAGAACTCTTATTTGGGCTATACCCCCTAACCTGTCCCTCAGCACTGCTGCTTTATTCGCCTGTTTATTATTTCTCTCTTCTGGTTTAACCAGTATACTTCTTGCAGTTTGGTAACAATCAGCCTCACCACTAACCTGCACTCCTACCTTCTCCTTTAACTTCCTGTGTTTCCATGCAACTGAACCCTCCCCCCCACTATTTAGTTGAAAGCCCTATCTACAGCCCTAGTTATGCGATTCGCCAGGACTCTGGCCCCAGCATGATCCAGGTGGAGCCCGTCCCATCGGAAGAACTCCCTCCTTCCCCAGTACTAGTGCCAATGTCCCACGAATTCAAACCCATTTCTCCCACATCAATCTTTGAGCCATGCATTTACCTCTTTAATCTTATTGACCCTTTGCCAATTTGCTCATGGCTCAGGTAGTAATCCGGAGATTATTACCTTTTTGGTTCTGCTTTTTAATTTAGCCCCTAGCTGCTCATATTCCCTCAGCAGAACCTCTAACCTCATTCTACCTATATCGTTGGTACCTATGTGGACCATGACAACTGGATCTTTCCCCTCCCACTCCAAGTTCCTCTGAAGCCCAGATGAGATATCCCGAACCCTGGCACCAGGTAGGCAACAGAGCATTTGGGACTCTCGACCCTGGCCACAGAGAACAGTGTCTATGCCCCTAACTATACAATCCCCGATTACGAATACATTTCTCTTTTCTCCCCCCACTTGAATGGCTCCCCGCACCACAGTGCTGTGGTCAGTTTGCTCATCCTCCCTACAGTCTCTGCTCTCATCCACACAGGGAGCAAGAATCTCGAACGTGTTGGACAAGGACAATGGCTGAGGCTCCTGCAGCACTACCTCCTGGATCCCTCTACCTGCCCCACTCATAGTCACACCCTCCTGTCCCTGACCACTGGCCGAATTCAAGGTCATTAATCTAAGAGTTGTGATTGCCTCCTGAAACACAGCATCCAGGTAACTCTCCCCCTCCCTGACGTGTCGCAGTGTCCGAAGCTCAGACTCCAGCTCATCAACTCTGAGCCAGAGTTCATCGAGCAGCCAACACTCGCTACAGATGTGGTCACTAGGAACCACAATGGAGTCCACCAGCTTCCACATCATGCAAGTACAACACATCGCCTGGCCCTGCATCTCTATTTTATTTAATTAGATTTTAATTTGTTTTGTAAATTTCCGACTGGTCTTTAGTTTTTAATCTGTAAAATATTTCTTCTATGCACCTTTAATTTGAAATCAACTTAAAATAGGTAATTCAAATTAGCAGTTACTTACCAACCAATGAACTTACGGTTTTCCTGTGATGTCACTCTTTGGTTTTTTTCACTCTGTTTTTACTCCCTTAAATTACCCAAAATTAGATTATTTACACTAGGAACCCTGATTTCCCCCCCCCCCCCCCCCCCCGCCAAAAAAACACTACCTACTATATTAAAAAAAGAACTGTAGACTTTTATTTTTACTTTAGTTATGAACCCAGCTATTTAAAGTTATTACCTAACAGTAGTTACTCACCAACCAATCACCTTGCAGCTTTCCTGTGATGTCACTGTTGACTATTTTTCAAATCTCCGGCGCTGTCTGCGTGAACTCTCTCTCTCTCTCTCCTAGTCTCTCTGTGCTCCGGCTCCGCTCTCGCTGTTTCCCGCTGTCTGAGTGAACTCTCTCTCTCTCTCCTAGTCTCTTTATACTCCGGCTCCGCTCTCGCTGTTTCCCACTGTCTGAGTAAAGTGGGAAAACACAGGAAATAGGACACAGTGTAGACCTGATGTCAAGGTAAAGGGATTCTGGGCAAAGCCTGGCTCAAGTATAAAATTAAAACCCGACCTGGGCCCAACCCGACCACAGCCAACCCGAGCCTGACCCGAGCCTTCATCTGCTCCGGCAGCAGGCTATTCCGACAGCTGGAGTTGTGGGGAATCATGGGTAAGTCTGATCCCGTGACTTCCCGGAAGCAGTGCCCGGCCCGAACCGACCCGAGCCCGAATGCTGGACTCGGAATTTCAAACCGACCTGACCCGAACCTGACACATTTAGTCGGGTCTAGTCGGGTTCAGGTTGGGTAGCCAGGCTTTAATTCTGGGAGATTATGTCAAGTTTTAAAATGCCTACTTGCAGCAAAATGGTGAGCCTTGAGACCAGACAGTGAAAACAGCTTCTGTGAGAGCAAAATGTCATAGAAAAACATAGAAACATAGAAAATAGGAGCAGGAGTAGGCCATTTGGCCCTTCGAGCCTGCTCCGCCATTCATTACGATCATGGCTGATCATCCAACTCAGTAACCTGTTCCCGCTTTCACCCCATATCCTTTGATCCCTTTAACCCCAAGAGCTATATCAAACTCCTTCTTGAAAACATACAATGTTTTGGCCTCAACTGCTTTCTGTGGTAACGAATTCCACAGGCTCACCACTCTCTGGGTGAAGAAATTTCTCCTCATCTCAGTCCTGAAAGGTTTAACCCGTATCCTTAGACTATGACCCCTGGTTCTGGACTCCCCCACCACCAGGAACATCCTTCCTGCATCTACCCTGTCAAGTCCTGTTAGAATTTTATAGGTTTCTATGAGATCCCCCCTCATTCTTCTGAACTCCAGCGAATATAATCCTAACCGACTCAATCTCTCCTCATACATCAGTCCCGCCATCCCAGGAATCAGTCTGGTAAACCTTCGCTGCACTCCCTCTAAATGAGTACTTTGCATCAGTATTCACCAAAGAGAAGGACTTGGTGGATGATGAGCCTAGGGAAGGGAGTGCAGATAGTCTCAGTCATCTCATTATCAAAAAGGAGGAGGTGTTGGGTGTCTTGCAAAGCATTAAGGTAGATAAGTCCCCAGGGCCTGATGGGATCTACCCTAGAACTGAGGGAGGCAAGGGAAGAAATTGCTGGGGCTTTGACAGAAATCTTTGCATCCTCATTGGCTACAGGTGAGGTCCCAGAGGACTGGAGAATAGCCAATGTTGTCCCTTTGTTTAAGAAGGGTGGCAAGGATAATCCAGGAAATTATAGGCCGGTGAGCCTTATGTCATTGGTAGGGAAGCTATTAGAGAGGATTATTCGGGACAGGATTTATTCCCATTTGGAAAAAAACAAACATTAGCGAGAGACAGCATGGTTTTGTGAAGGGGAGGTCGTGTCTTACTAATTTGATTGAGCTTTTTGAGGAAGTGACGAAGATGATTGATGAAGGAAGGGCAGTGGATATTATCTATATGGACTTCAGTAAAGCCTTTGAAAAGGTCCCTCATGGCAGACTGGTACAAAAGGTGAAGTCACACAGGATCAGAGGTGAGCTGGCAAGATGGATACAGAACTGGCTCGGTCATAGAAGACAGAGGGTAACAGTGGATGGGTGCTTTTCTGAATGGAGGGATGTGACTAGTGGTGTTCCGCAGGGATCAGTGCTGGGACCTTTGCTGTTTGTAGTATATATAAATGACTTGGTGGAAAATGTAGCTGGTCTGATTAGTAAGTTTGCGGACGACACAAAGGTTGGTGGAGTTGCGGATAATGATGATGATTGTCAGAGGATACAGCAGGATATAGATCGGTTGGAGATTAATCTGGACAAATGTGAGGTAATGCATTTTGGAAGGTCTAATGCAGGTGGGAGGTATACAGTAAATGGCAGAACCCTTAGGAGTATTGACAGGCAAAGAGATCTGGGCGTACAGGTCCACAGGTCACTGAAAGTGGCAACGTAGGTGGATAAGGTAGTCAAGAAGACATACGGCATGTTTGCCTTCATCGGTCGGGGCATAGAGTATAAAAATTGGCAAGTCATGCTGCAGCTGTACAGAACCTTAGTTAGGCCACATTTAGAATATTGTGTGCAATTATGGTCGCCACACTACCAGAAGGACTTGGTGGCTTTGGAGAGAGTACAGAGGAGGTTTACCAGGATGTTGCCTGGTCTGGAGGGCATTAGCTATGAGGAGAGGTTGGAAAAACTCTGATTGTTTTCACTGGAACGACGGAGGTGGAGGGGTAACATTATAGAGGTTTACAAAGTTATGAGCGGCATGGACAAAGTGGATAGTCAGAAGCTTTTTCCCAGGGTGGAAGAGTCAGTTACTAGGGGACATAGGTTTAAGGTGCGAGGGGCAAAGTTTAGAGCGGATGTGCGAGGCAATTTGTTTACACAGAGGGTGGTGAGTGCCTGGAACTTGCTGCCAGGGGAGGTGGTGGAAACAGATACGATCGCGATGTTTAAGAGACATCTTGACAAATACATGAATAGGATGGGAATAGAGAGATATGGGCCCCAGAAGTGCAGAAGGTTTTAGTTTAGGCAGGCATCAAGATCGGTACAGGCTTGGAGGGCCGAATGGCCTGTTCCTGTGCTGTACTGTTCTTTGTTCTTTGTTCTTTGTACTCTTTGTTTCCAGTCTGCCAACCGATTTTCTATCCATTGCAATGCACTACCCACAATCCCATGCGCTTTAATTTTACATGCTCATCTCTTATGTGGGACTTTGTTGAAAGCCTTCTGAAATTCCAGACAAACCAAATCCACTGTCTGTCCCTCATCAACACTACTAGTTACATCCTCGAACAATTCTAGTAGATTTGTCAAGCATGATTTCCCTTTCGTAAATCCATGCTGACTCTATCCGATTCTACCACTGTTCTCCAAATACTCTGCTCTAAAATCTTTGATAATGGACTCTAGAATTTTCCCCACCACCGATGTCAGGCTGACTGCTCTATAATTCCACTATTTCTAGGACCACTTCCTTAAGTACTCTGGGATGCAAACCATCAGGCCCTAGGGATTTATCAGCCTTCAATCCCATCAATTTGCCCAACACCATTTCCCAACTCATACTGATTTCCTTCATTAAACCCTGTGTTCCCCAACATTACTGCTTTGATATTTGTGTCCTCCTTTGTGAAGACAGAACCAAAGTATGCATTTAGTTGGTCAGCCATTTCTTTGTTCCCCATAATAAATTCCCCTGTTTCTGACTGTAAGGGATTGTCGATTTGACTCGTCATGAGATAAGGAACCTCAGAATGTAAAAGCTTGGAATATAATAGCCAAACTAAAGTGGCATGACCTACATAAATCAGAGAGGCTAGCAACAACTACAAAATGATCCTTGGTTGGTTAAGAAAGACATCCTTTAATATAAGACTATGATTGGGCGAAGTGAGAGTTAACTGGAAAGCAGCCGGAATAAAAGGTGTCTTGTCTGTGTCCCTGTATGGCTGAGAGAATCTTCGAACAACAAGAGAACCTACAGGAGAGAGTGAGAAAGAGCTTCAAGCTTGAAGACCAAAATATGTAACTGAAACCAGTCGTGCCATCTAGCCATCCAGTCTCTAATAACGGGTAGTATCTGTGTTAGATTGTTAGTCACTGCCGGAGTTTGTGACTAATAGTTTATTTGAAAACTTAATAAACTTGTCCTTACCTTTATCACAATAAAGTCGATTCACAACAAAAGCTTTTCTGCCTTAGAAGGGGACATTAAACCCCCACTATCTTATCTAATCTTAAAGCACCATGGACAGCAGCCTCCCATGTTCATTTGAACTCCTGTTATGAGGTTGCCTCTGATAACCTATCAGGCTCCCGACAGAGTATGGGGCCCATGCACCATCTGTAAGATTGCATTGCTGCGCGCAATTAAGGGCTAATTGCCCTTTGAAATACCCTGATTGGCTACCCGCTGCAGATGGCTGGGCAGCTGCTGCCGCAGGGAGCCTACCTCTGGGAGCACGTCGAGGAGTGGACCTGATGCACCTCTATTTGATTTTCACGATTCACACGTCACCAAAGCCACCTCCAAATGGGGAAGATTCTGCCCTATATCTCTACCATTGTTGGTACAGCTCCCTCACACTGTAAGTTTCTTAACCTGTCTCAAACAGTGCCCTACGTCATTGATTGCATCTCTGCTACTATTAACCAAGACTCTTTAGCAGGTCTGGCTAAGTAACTCCTACCAGCCAGCACCCTATTCCTTTCCTTTTACAAGCCCTGCTTCCTCTACACTCGCATGCAGTGTCCCGCAAAAGCAGTTGAATCTGTACTCATGTTTATTCATCTGCCTGGCACTATCAAGCTTCCAGTTACGTCTTATAGCCGCTATCATATTTTACTGATGCAGCCATTGAGGTTTTAATCACCGTCACAGATCAGAGCCCAGAGAGCTGAGCAACTATCAAGAGTTCAAAAATAACAAGCTGGCATAAATTTATGAGGCACAAGCTATTAAAATAAAAGGATAAAAAGGCTTATTCAGTGCTTTTCAAAGCTTCATTGGGCTGGATTTTTCAGACCCCCGAATGGGGGTCGTGACGGGGGAGCCCAGAAAATGTCTCCAGGACAGTATCGCCACGGGCCTCAATGCCGCGAAGGCTGGGCCCAATATTGCCGGTGGCGGCTGGGCCTCTTGGTGGCCCCCTTGGCGCTCGGCGACAGGAGGCCAATCTAAATATTTAAAATAATTAAAATAAATGAATTAAATATTTACCCATTTCCACCATCCATCCCGCTCCGATATTGTAGCTGGAGGCCGGCACTCCTTCACCTTCAAATCTCCATTCGGAGATCCGATGTGGGACACTGGTGGGGGCGGGGGAGTAGGTAACTATTTCAGTGCGGGGGGTGGGGGGGAGGGAGCGGGGTCAATTTAATCTGATTGGTGTAGGGGATGGTGGGAAGGGTTAAAGATACACAAGATATGTATTTTGGTGGGGGAGAGGATGCGGAATGAAGTGTATGTTAATTGGGGGGGAGTTAGGAGAGGAACTAGAAACATTTATTTAATTTTTAAAATTAAATTCACAATGCCTTTATCTTTGAAAATGTAAAACACCGTCGGAGCCTGCACAATGGCGCCTGACACTGTTGCCGGGGATAGAATGTCCGCCCCCTCCACATCACGTGTTTAGTATCGCGGCGGCTCCACAGAGTAAAGCCCGCGCATGCCATTTTTTGCGGCCACCGCCATCATCGGGGGGCGGCAACATAGATTTCAGGCCATTTTGTCCCAAATGCAGCCAATACACTACTTTTTAAAATGTAGTCACTGTTGTAATGTCGGATGTGCAGCAGCCAATTTGCACACAGCAAGCTCCCACAGACACCAATGTGATAATGACCAGATAATCTGTTTTTGTGTAATTGATTGAGGGATAAATATTGGCCAGGACACCAGGGAGAAATTCTCTGGTCTCCTTCAAAGTAATGCCAGGGGATCTTTTACATCCACCTGAGAGGGCAGACCATGCCTCAGTTTAACATCTCCTCCAAGCAATAGCACCTCAGTATGCACTAGAGTGTCAGGCTAGATTTTTATGCTCAAGTCAGGGAATGGGATTTAAACTCACAGCATTCTGACTGAGAAGTGAGAGTGCTACCACTGAGCCACAGCTGCTATCACAGCCCAGCAATGCTACAACATTCAGCTGTTTTAAATGAATACATTTGGCTTAGAAAACAGATGCAGCTCTTTAGAACATGCACAGCAGCAGGCTAAGACAAGGTGCCAGAGCTGCATTCTTATGGGGCTTAGGAAAGGAAATTTGCAAAAAACAAGATTTAAAAATCAGTCCAGGAACAAATGAACAGCCATAGGAAACAATGTAAATCACAAACAACCCAACTTCTGGCATGAGCCAAGTAGTCACAACACCAGCATGTTGGCAGAGAAAGAATCTGCCGGGGGTGGGGACGCGTGAAATTAGTCAATAGGCAGAGATGCAGAAACAGGTGGAATCACGTACGTTGCCCATTATACACCCCGCCTGATATTTGGTTCAAATTTCTCCATTAAAGCTGCATCTTAGTTGTCAGCTATGGCTTATGTGGTAGCTCTCTCACCTCTGAGTCAGAAGGTTCTTGGTTTAAGTGACACTCCAGGACTGAAGCTCAAAAATCCAGGCTAACACTCCAGTGCAATACTGAGGGAGTACTGCACTGTTGGAGGTGCTGTCTTTCGGATGAGATGTTAAATCAAGGCCCTGTCTGGGTTCTTAGATGGACATAAAAGATCCAACGCACTATTTCGAAGATGTGTAGGGGAGTTACCCCAGTGTCCCTCAATTAACATCACAAAAACAGATTATCTGGTCATCATCACATTGTTGTTTGTGGGAGCTTGCTGTGCACAAATTGACTGTCACGTTTCCTACATAACAACAGTAACTACACTTCATAAGTTCTTCATTGGTTGTAAAGCATTTTGAGACGTACGGTGGTCGTGAAAGACGCCATATAAATGCAAGTCTTTTTTATTGGGAATGTGATATAACTGTTGGCATGTTTTATACAATTTCGTTCTTCGACACCAAGTGGTAAATACATCAAGTTGGTGAAAGCACACAGCCAATAGAGGTGGGTGTACAGTCAGCGTGCGAGAGAGCGAGCAATGGGTCACAGAAAGTTTACCCTTAAGTTTCTAGGGACACTTTTTTGTGTAACAAACTGTGTTACTATTTTTAAATCTGAGAACTGTTTCTATTTTGATTGGAGTTATGTATATTTCTACAAATAGCCATTTTCAAACTAACTAAAGAAGATACAACAGCTCACTTTCCAAACAAATAAGAGAGCTATCGCAAAATATCGCTTTTAAACGCAAAACACTGCATTGGATTTATCCAGTTGGTGGGGATTTGTATGCAAAGAATTCCTTTTGTTTATGCAAATTTTTATAAAACTGTACAAGAATGAATTAATTTTATTTTTTTTTAAATAACTGAATGCACTTTATAGCTGTTAGTGGTAGTAAAATCTGTTACACTTGATTGATTCTGTACATTTAATTACTGACTTGCTTGCCAATATCAAATATATCCATTAAAGTTATGAGGTAAATTTAATGACTTAGTGTTCATCGATGAACAGATACTTACGTGACCTGTAAATCAGGAGCACGAAATGCTAGGCCCCAATTCCCGATATGTGCTGAGAAGGTTAAATCAAAAAATTTATCCCATGAAACACTAAAGAGAGGCCCCCTCTGCTCTCTCAGGTGGACCTAAAATATCCAATGACACTATTTGAAGAACAGCAGGGGTTTCTCTCAGTGTCCTGGACAATATTAATCCCTTGACCAACATCTCTAAAATAAATGATCTGATCATAGCTGTTTGTGGGACGTTGCTGTGCACAAATTGGTAACCCTGCATTACATCATTGACACACTTCAGAAGTACTTCCTGGGGTCATGAAAGCTGCTATATAAGTACAAGCTCTTCTTACCGATCTATAACAGTGAGTAATGGTTCCATTCTGTTTTTCAATAGTTATTTGATCGTGGTCCACCGGAACCAGCTCATATCCTCAAACACCCACGCCATCCACCACCAGCGCACAGCGGCTGCCATGTGTGTTATCCACAAGATGCACTGCAGCAACTCGCCAATGCTTCTTCAGCAGCACCTCACAAAGCCGCAACCTACAACTCTCTTTTATTCGTTCATGGGATGTGGGCATCGCTGGCTAGGGCATCATTTATTGCCCATCCCTAATTGCCTGTGAAAAGGTGCTGTCTAAGGAGCTTTGAGGCGTTGCTGTAGTTCATCTTGTAGATGGTACACACTGCTGCCACTGTGCATCAGTGGTGGAGGGAGTGAATGTTTGTAGATGGGGTGCCAATCAAGTGGGCTGCTTTGTCCTGGATGGTGTCGAGCTTCTTGAGTGTTATTGGAGCTGCACTCATCCAGGCAAGTGGAGTGTATTCCATCAGACTCCTGACTTGTGCCTTGTAGATGCTGGACAGGCTTTGGGGAGTCCGGAGGTGAGTTACTCACTGCAGGATTCCTGGACTCTCACTGCTCTTGTAGCCATGGTATTTATACGGATTTTCCAGTTCAGTTTCTGGCCAATGGTCACCCCCCAGGATGATGATAGCAGGGGATTCAGCGATCTTAATGCCATTCAATGACAAGGGGAGATGGTTAGCTTCTCTCTTGTTTGAGATAGTCATTGCCTGGCACTTGTGTTATCTAGAATAGCAAGTGCAGCAGATGCATGAGAACATTATTAGCTCTGTGGGGACGGTGGTGCAGCAGCAATGTTACTTGGGTAGTAAGCTCGAGATCTAATGAAAAGTGTGGGAATGTGACTTCAAATCCCAAAACAGCAGCTGTTGGAATTTATATTCAATTAATTAATAAATCTGGAATAAAAAGCTAGTTTCAAAAATGGTGATCACAAAACTACCAGATTATTGTAAAAACCCATCTGAATCACTAATGTCCTTACCTGGTCTGGCCTCATGTGACTTCAGACCCACAGCAATGTGAGAGACTCTTATTGCCCTCTGAAATGGCCTAGCAAGCCACTCACTTGTACCAAAACCACAACAGAAAAGTCGAAAATGACCAAAACCGACATTGACCTCGGCACCGAAATGGCAATGGCACACCTTGCCCAGTTTATCCTGCAAAATCCTCCCAACATCTGGGAACTTTGCCAAAATTGGCAGAGCTGTCCCACAGTCTAGTCATAACAACCTGACTTATTCATGTTCATGGAATCATATCTCACAGCCAATGTCCAAGACTCCTCCATCACCATCTGTGGTGTGTCCTGTCTTGCTGGCCGGATAGATCTAGCAGAGGTGGTGGCACAGTGGTATACGGGAGGGAGGGGTTGCCCTGGGAGTCCACAACATTGATTCCAGACCCCATAAAGTCTCATGACATGAGGTCAAACATGGGCAAGGAATCCTCCTGCTGACTACCACCTACCACCCCCCAACCCTCGGCTAATGAATCAGAGCTTCTTTGCGTTGAGCACCAATTGGAAGAAGCACTGAAGGTGGGAAGGAATGTACTCTGGGAGGGGGACTTCAATGGCCATCACCAACAGTGGCTTGGTAGCACCACTACTGACCGAGCTGGCTGAGTCCTAAAGGACATAGCTGTCAGACTGGACCAGCGGCAGGTGATGAGGGAAACAACAAGAATGATAAACCTCCTTGACCTCATCCTCATAATCTGCCTGTCGCAGATACCTCTTTCCATGATGGTATTTGTAGGAGTGACTACCACAAGTCCTTGTGGAGACGCAGTCCTGCTTCACACTGAGGATACCGTTCATTGTGATGTGTGGCATTACCAGATGCTAGATAGAATAGATTCAGAACAGATCTATCAAAACTGGGCATCATTCAGATGCTGTGGATCAGCAGCATAAGAATTATATTCAAACACAATCTGTAACTTCATGGTTCAGTTCATTCCTCACTCTACCATTAACATCAAGCCAGGGAACAACCCTAGTTCAATGAGGATTACGGGAGAGCAAGCCAGGAGCATATCTAAAAATGGGGTGCCAACCTGGTGAAGCTACAACGCAGGATTATATGCGTGTTAATAAGTGTGATAGAAAAAGATAAGCGATCCCACAACCAACAGATCAGAACAAAGTTCTGCAGTCCTGCCACATCGTCATGAATGGTGGTGGACAATTCAACAACTAACTGGAGGAGGAGGATCCATAAACATCCCCATCCTCAATGATGGGGGAGCCCAGTACATCCATGCAAAAGACAAGGTTGAAGCATTTGCAACCATCTTCAGCCAGAACTGCCAAGTGGATGATCCATCTTGGCTCTCCTCAGGTCCCAGCATCACAGATGCCAGTCTTCAGCAGCCAATTTGATTCACTCCACTTGATATCATGAAGTGGCTGAAGGCACTGGTTACAATGAAGGCTATGGACCCTGACAACATTGCGACAATAGTACTGATGACTTGTACTCCGAAACTAGCTGCATCCCTAGCCAAACTGTTCCAGTACAGCTACAACATTGGCACCTACTCAACAATGTGAAAACTTGCCAAGGTATGTCCTTTCCCCAAAAAAGCAGAACAAAGCCAATCCAGCCAATTACCACCCTATCAATCTACTCTTGATCATCAGCAAAGTGAGTCGGTAACAGTGCTATCGAGTGACACTTACTCAGCAACAACCTACTTACCGATGCTCAGTTTGGGTTCCGCGTGGTGCCACTCAACTCCAGACCTCATTACAGCCGTGGTCCAAACATCAAAAAAACAGTTGAATTCAAGAGGTGAGGTGAAAGTAATTGACCTTGACATCATGGCAGCATTTGAGCAAATGTGGCATCAAGGAGCTCTAGCAAAACTGAAGTCAATGGGAATCAGGGGAAAACTCTCCACTGGTTGGAGTCATGCCTAGCACAAAGGAAGATGGTTGCTTTTGTTGGAGTCCATACACCTAAGCCCCAGGACATCACTGCAGGAGTTCATCAGGGTAGTGTCCTCGGCCTAGCCATCTTTAGCGGCTTCATCAATGACCTTCCCTCCATCATAAAGTCAGAAGCAGGAATGTTCATTGATTGCACAGTGTTCAGTACCATTTGCGACTCCTCAGATACTGACAAAGTCCATGTCCATATGCAGCAAGACCTGGATAACATTCAGGCTTGGGCTAACAAGTGGCAAGTAACATTCGCGGCACACAAGTGCCAGGCAATGACCATCTGAACAAAGAGAATCTAACCCATCTGCCTTTGACATTAAATGGCATTAGCATCACTGAATCCCCCACCATCAACATCATGGTGGTTACCACTGACGAGAACTTTAACTGGAACAACCAGATAAATATTATGGATACAAGAGCAGGTCAGAGGCTGGGAATTCTGCAATGGGTAACTCACCTTCTGATTCTCCAAAGTCTGTCCACCATCTACAAGCCACACGTCAGAGTGTGATGGAACACACTCCCCTTGCCTGGATGGATGCAGCTCCAACAACACTTAAGAAGCTCTACACCAACCAGACAAAGCATCCACTTGATTGGCACCCCATCCACCACCTTAACGATTCACTCCCTCCATCAATGGCGTGCAGTGGCAGCAGTGAGTACCAAATACAAGATGCACTGCAGCAACTCACCAAGGCTCCTTTGACAGCACCTTCTAAACCCATGACCTCTACTACCTGAAAGGACAAGGGGAGCAGATGCATGGGAGCACCACCGCCTGCAAGTTCCCCTTCAAACCATACACCAATCCGACTTGGAACTATATCACTGTTTCTTCACTGTCGCTGGGAGAAAATCCTGGAACTCCCTTTCCAACAGCACTGTGGATGTACCCACCCCACATGGACTGCAGCAGTTTAAGAAGGCAGCTCACCACCACCTTCTCAAGGGCAATTGGGGATGGGCAACAAATGCTGGCCTTGCCAACAATGCTCACATCCCATGCAAGAATAAAGAGAGGTTTGACTCTAAGTCATGCACCATCCCTACTCAGACATATATCAGCTGTTCCTTCATCATTGCTGGGTCAAAATTCTGGAACTCCCTCCCTAACAGCATTGTGAGATCACCTTCACCACACAGATTTTAACACTTCAAGAAGGCTGACCACTAACTTCTCAATTGCAATGCTGCTCTGGTTGAGATCAGTGAGGACACCCATCACCTCCAAGTTCCCTCCCAAGGCATGCACATTCTGACTTGGACATATAACACCATTCATTCATTGTCACTAGTTAATATAATAGAATTCTCTATATAACACGCCATTATGGGATCTACACCACCTTATGGACTGCAGAGGTTCAAGAACAGAGCCCACTGCCATCTTCTCAAGGACAATAAAGATGGGCAATAAATGCTGGCTGTGCTAGCGAGGCCCACATCCTAAGAACAAATGCTTATATTTTTCCAAGTGCTAATTTCTTCCCATATAATTGACTCAGGTAGTTTTTCTATAGCTGAAGTGAGTCTAATCAGCCTCAAATTTCCTGTTTCCGTTTACGTTGAGGATTATATATAAATAAAAAATGACCACTTGTGTCTTCGAATAGTAATTAAGCACCCAACAGTGTCAAAAGTCATTCACTTCTCCAGCCAGCATCTCACATTACTATCTCTGCTGATTTTCATTCAGTTTTCAAACACTTTTGGAATCAGGAGCACAAGACTTAATCCCTTTTCCCTTCCAAAAGAAGGGGATGACATTTTTCTGGTTTTACCATCAAGGTGGGAGGAGTGCACTGTCTTTTCTAGTTCCACTGCTCCACAGGTCACAACATATATTTAAATGTTTACCCAGTTACCGATACATTCAAGCATAGACTCTATTTTTATCCCAGAATAAAATCCACCAAGCAGGATTCTTTAATAAACAAAAAAACTATCAGTTTATTATAAAACAAGATTTAACCAGTAACAAAGCAAAGCATTAACACACAGATTTAAATATGAAAGTCCCCTTTTACCTTAGCCCCTCACACACACTCACGCACACACACACACCAGTAAACCAAAAAATAGAGGTTTTCTCTTTAGAACTCCATTACAAAAAAAAAACAAAGAAAGAATACGCTGGCAAATACTTGCTAAATCTTGACAAAAAAAAAGATATGGAAAGATGTCAGATGTCCTTTTTTTGTTTTGGCATCCCAAATTCACGGTTGTCACTGGGATCTTTCTCTGGAGCAATTCGGTCAGGCGGCGTCGAGGATTTATCCGGTAGGATTGTCCAATGTCTCAGGAGAAATGCGGCAACAGGGGTTTCAAGCAGGCTTTTCAGGACAAATGTAGCATCAATTTCTCTATTTCTTACACTTGCATCTACGAGCTTAAGAGATGGAAAAACTGGCAGGCTTTTCAAAGAGATGGAACAGGCTGAGCTGGGGTTTTGTCCTTCAGGTTGATTTTTAAAACTCCAACTGACTGTCCAAAGCAAAACAAAAAAATAATCTCAAGAGTCAAGCCTCCTGACCCCTATAAATCTTGACTTGTCACTTCTCTGTAAACATCTTCTCCAAGTCAAAGAACCCCTGCTGGGTAATTATCTGAAGACAGGTGACGTCCAGTAGGGGCTGTTTACAAACCAAGTCCAAAAGACCTTACAATGACCTTTTTTTAAAAAAAAACAAAGTCCAGCATCTATGGAATGCTTTTTTCAGTTTTACACCACAAGTCCTCAAAATTTAACAAAAAAAAAGGAAGTACTTTCATAACACTGATAAGTGCGTAGTTTTATCTTTTAAAGTCAGTACACATAAGTAGCGATTAATAGCCCCATTCTCTCCCTGATGAAATGTCTATTTCTCATTTTCTGTAAATAGGTCAAGTTAATACCCCATTTTTCTTTAACAGTTTGTTTTTTTGCCATTATAAGCATCTTAAATTCTATCAAACTTTCCCACTTGTGATAAATCGAAAAGAATTCATTTCAATAAATTACGAATTTGAGCTCTCACACACTTCATGCAGACTCCTCTTGTGTATACTCCAGTTCAGAATAGTGCATGAAATATTAAGGCAAATCAGCTATGCACAAGTGTTTTTTTTTTCTTCTTCAAGTTTTCCTGGCATCTTCTGATTCCTTTCAGAAAAAGGATGTTGTGTCAAGTTATTAGATTTAGTAGATGTAAGAAAGAGCTGGAATGACTGACAAAGGTTGAACAGGATAAATTAGTCAAACGGAGAAAGATAAATCAGGAAGTGAGAAGCCAACAAAAGATACAATTGCCACTCCAAGAGAATTGAAATTAAAATGTATGTAATTCAATGAGTATAAGAACACAATCTAAGAGTTAGATTCATTGATTAAAATAGAAAATGATTTTAACAGTCGTAATGGTTACTTGATTACAGCTGTGTCATTGATTAGTAATTGAATATTCAAAGCTGCAAAATGTTTTGGATAGACCAGGAAAGAAGGAAAGCAGGAGTACTGCTTACAAATATAGACCATAGGTGGCACTAGTAAGGTTCAAAAGAAAGAAGTGGCGCAAGCTGAAGTCCTTTGAGTTAGGTAGAGGAATAGCAATTGATCAGTCACACTACTAAGAGTATATTATAGTTTGCCAAACAATGGTAAGGGAAATGTTGGATACAGCCTAGAGGTTAAGGTACTAAACTATCAACGCAAAGGTTTTGGCAGGACGTTCAAAGCATTTTGGGGGTGAGCACGGGTGTGAGCACAGATTGAAGATCGTGTTCCTGGAAGTCATTTCTGGATCGCGATGCCTCTGGGACATACACCAATTTTCAAAATGAGGGTGGGGAAGTGAGGAAGTTGGGCTTAACAGCCTGTTAAGCTCCTTTAGGAGATTGTTAATGGGTAGGGAAGGCGAGACTGCAATGTTCAATTGGGAAATCGATGAACCTAAGCAATCTGGTGCATTTTAGTGCACAGTTGTCATGCTCAACATGGGGAGAAGTTAAAGATTTTATTTATAAGGTGAAAATTATAATGGGGAACAAAGAAAGGGCAAAACAATTAAACACATACTTTGGTTCTGTCTTCACAAAGGAGGACACAAATAACTTCCCAGAAATGTTAGGGAACCAAGGGTCTAATGAGAGGGAAGAACTGAAGGAAATCAGTATTAGTAAAAAAATAGTGCTTGGGAAATTAATGGGGTTAAAGGCTGACAAATCCTCAGGGCCTGATAATCTACATCCCAGAGTACTAAAGGAAGTGACCCTGGAAATAGTGGTTGTCATCTTCCAAAATGCTATTGGCTCTGGAGCAGTTCCTACAGATTGGAGGGTGGCAAATGTAACCCCACTATTTAAAAAAGGAGGGAGAGAAAAAACAGGGAATGACAGACCAGTGAACCTTACATCAGTAGTGGGGAAAATGCTCGAGTTTATTATAAAGGATGTGATAGCAGAACACCCGGAAAGCATAAACATGAATGGGCAAAGTCAGCATGGGTTTATGAAAGGGAAATCATGCTTAACAAATCTACTGGATGTAACTAGTAGAATAGATAAGGGACAACCAGTGGATGTGATGTATCTGGATCTTCAGAAAGCTTTTGATAAGGTCTCACATAAGGGGTTAGTGTGTAAAATTAAAACACATGCGATTGGGGGTAATATACTGACATGGATTGAGAATTGGTTGACAGACAGGAAACAGAGAGTAGGAATAAACGGGTTTTTTTCTGGGTGTCAGGCAGTGACTAGTGGGATACCGCAGGCATCAGTGCTTGGGCCCCAGCTATTCACAATATATATTCATGACTTGGGTGAGGGAACTAAATGTAACATTTCCAAGTTTGCAGACAACACAAAGCTAGGGGGACAATGTGAACTATGAGGAGGATGCAAAGAGGCTCCAATGTGATTTGGACAAGTTGGGTGAGTGGGCAAATGCATGGCAGATGCAGTATAATGTGGGTAAATGTGAGGTTATCTGCTTTGGTTGTAAAAACAGAAAGGTAGATTATCTGAATGGTGAAAGATTGGGAAAGGGGAAGGTGCAACAAGACCTGGGTGTCCTTGTACACCAGTCGCTGAAAGCAAGCAATCAGGTGCAGCAAGCAGTTAGGAAGGCGAATGGAATGTTGGCCTTCATTGCAAGAGGATTTGAGTACAGGAGCAAGGATGTCTTGCTGCAGTTATACAGGGCTTTGATGAGACCACATCTGGAGTCTTGTGTGCAGTTTTGGTCTCCTTATCTGAGGAAGGATGTTCTTGCCATGGACAGAGTGCAAAGAAGGTTTTTAGGCTGATTCTTGGGATGGCAGGATTGACGTATGAGGGGAGATTGGGTCAACTAGGCCTATAATCACGAGAGTTTAGAAGAATGAGAGGGGATCTCATAGAAACCTATAAAGTTCTAGCAGGACTAGATAGGCTAGATGCAGGGAGGATGTTCCCAATAGCTGGGGGGTCCAGAACCAGAGGTCAGTCTCAGGATACGGGGTATGCCATTTAGAACTAAGATGAGGAAAAATTTCTTCACTCAGAGGGTAATGAACCTGTGGAATTCTCTAAGGCAGAAGGTACTGGAGTCCAAATCATTAAATATATTCAAGAAGAAGATAGATATATTTCTTAATGCCAAAGGGATCAAGGGATAAGGGGAAAAAGTGGGAACAGGGTACTGAATTTGATGATCAGCCATGATCTTTTTTGAATGACGGAGCAGGACCGAAGGGCCGAATGGCCTACTCCTGCCCCTATTTTCTATGTTTCTATGTTAAAAATCCCAGGACGTGGAGGATCTTGCGCTGGATCATACGCATTACCTCTCATTTAGCCGTATGGCCGCTTTCATGCGCGGTTAGGATGCTGGCCCTCCAAGGTACTGCCTGCTCTCTCCAGCAAGGCAACGGCAAACCCCATCATGGCTGCTGTCTGCCTTTGCCACTCGTGCTCTCAGGCAGCTCCTGTCACCTGGTAACGCGTGGTGTCACTAATTGGGCACAGAGCTCACCTCTGGCCCAATTAGGGCATTTACATTTAATGATAGTGTTGTATGAGTGATGCAGATATTGGCATCAGGTTCCAAACCCTGAATTGAAAATCCAACCCTTTGAGTCTAAATCCCATCAGGGCACCAGAAAATGACCAGTGAAAACTGCTGGATATCATAAAACCCAACAATTTCACTCATTTGATTCAGGGAAGGGAATCTGCCATTCCTACCTTGTCCCACACTTTGTGCTTGGCTCTTAAAGCCCTCGGGGTATCTAGAGATGCACAATAAATATAGCCTTGCCAATGTTGCCCACACCCCAACAACAGAACTTAATTAAACAAAATAGACAAATTGGAGGTGTGCAAAGTTCGAGAAGCAGGAGATATTAATTATGCAACAAACAAAGCAGAATAGGGAAAATATTTGTGGTGGGAAAGGGGAGCTTTTTAGCAGCATGTTCATTACTGTTCTTCAGAAGATTTAGAAGTAATCATTATTTTGAAAAATATTAGTTTCTTAAATAATCTGTGATTTTAAATTCTCTTGGAGATTTTCATTCTCTCCTTTTTGCTATTTTTAAGGAGCACCGTTGTGATTTAGAGAGATATAAAGAAATTCAAGTCATGCTATAGAGGAAGTTTACACTCCAAGGAATAAGACGCAGCATTTATCATTTATATTCTATTTAACAAATTCCAACTCCCTACTGCATTCCTGCCATTTGTATCAAATTAGGTACAAGCCGAGCATTGTATTGTGTAAATTTGGTATAATGCAATATGACTGTCCTTCTCCAATTAGCTAAGCATGTTTAACATATTTGACAGGCTTGCTTGGTTTAGCACAAATAATAAATATCCCAAACATTTCTCAGCCTTAGTGTTGTTGGAGCAAACTTCCATTTCATTTAAGAAAATAAATTCCTCCATTTTCAATATCGATCACTATGCCCGAGCATTGGTCTACCTACCTTATCAAGCAAGTTGTGTCTCCTTCTCCACTGAAGGGACTGACTCATAGGTACAGGAGCAGGCCATTCAGCTCCTTAAACCTGTTCTGCCATTCAATTAGATCTTGGCTGATCTGCCTCTTAACTCTATCTAACCACCTTTATTTGGAGATCCTTAATACACTTTGCCTATAAAGAATTTATCGATCTGTTTTGAAAGTTTCAATTGACCTCCAGCCTCAACAGCATTTTGCTGAGAGAGTTCCAGATTTCCTCTGGCCTCTGTGTGAAGAAGTGCTTCCTGACATAACTCCTGAATGGAATGGCTCTACTTTTAGGTTTATGCCCCCTTGTTCTGGACACCTCCACCAGAGGCAACAGTTTGTCTCCATCTTCCCTGTCAACTTCTTTCAACATCTTAAACACCTCAATATATCACCCTTAATTTCTATGCACATTAACAAGAACTTACATTGACATTCTGAGATGAGGAGGGGTTTCTTCACCCACAGAGTGGTGAACCTGTGGCATTCTCTACCAGAGAAAGCAGTTGAGGCCAAATCATTAAATATATTCAAGAAAGAGTTAAATATAGTTCTTAGGGCTAAAGGGATCAAGGGATATGGGGAGAAAGTGGGAACAGGGTACTGAATTTGGATGATCAGCCATGATCGCATTGAATAGCGGTGTAGGCTGGAAGGGTCGAATGGCTTACTCCTGCAACTATTTTTCTATGTTTCTATGAGAGAGGGAGAGATTTAGGGAGGGAATTTCAGAACTTAGTGGCTAGGCAGCTGAAGGCAGTGATACCAATTATGGAGCAAAAGAAGTCAGGAATGCAAGTGAGGCCAGAATTGCAGGAACACAGAGTTCTTGGTGAGTTGTTGGGCTGGAGGAGATTACAGAGATAGGGAGCGACAAAGCTAGATTTGAACTCGAAGATCAGAATCAAGCTAAGCTGCCACCAAATTGGGAATCAATCATTGAGCTTTCCCACACTGAGTAAAACTGAGGGTAGTTCCTGGTCTGAATGGCTCATTTCTACACTGGACAATTCCTTTCGCAACTCAGCCATTGGGACTGGGAGATTTGGTGCCAGATCAGTGGTGACAGGATAGTGTGTGTATATACTTAGTCTCTTTCTGCAATATGCTTTTAATAAGAATAACAGGCACATCAGAGGCTCAACCTTGTTTATTTTAGCGATCAGCCAACTTCAGGCACAAATCTTGTAACAGCTCCAGTGTCTGAGAATTAAGGTGCTTATCTCATCAACATAGTGTGAATGTGATGAGGAAATGTCTCTCCACTGGAACAAAAGTAAGC
Source organism: Heterodontus francisci (assembly GCF_036365525.1). Lineage (NCBI taxonomy): Eukaryota > Metazoa > Chordata > Chondrichthyes > Heterodontiformes > Heterodontidae > Heterodontus > Heterodontus francisci. Next base: position 11,682,731 of record NC_090387.1, read on the forward strand.
AATATTTTTTTCCCATTGTGTTGTGCGTGATGTAAGTTTGGTTCATTTCGATGCATATCTTAAGATCTTCTGAAACTCAATGGGAAAAGTATGGAAGAGGATGCTTCCAGTAAAATTTGAGAAGCTTGCATAAATAATATGTTCAGTAAATCTGAAGATCCTCTACAAGTGCAGATGGTGATAAATAGTATGAAATTCTCAGCAGAAACAGACCTTATGTGAGTTGGTGGGAATGAGAGAGAGAGAGACAGAGAGATCGTGTTGTCAGGCCGAATCTTCCACTGTATGCTAACTGACTGCCTGGGGAAATTTCCGGGTCATTTAGCAGTCTTGTTGCTGTGCCACAGACTGCGAAGTTAATCCAAATCATAGGACAGTCTCCTCTGTCTCAGAAGTGAATATGCGTAGTGCTAATGAGGCCTATTTAAACTGTTGTTTGTTTTTTGTATGCGCCCCTGAGAGGCTTAACTAATCCTTTTGTTCCTACACACTAATTCTATCAGAGCTAGTAATATATTATATATGTATTACATATTATTTTATTGTATTATATATTACACATTTATGATATATTGTATTATATTTTATTCTATATTTGTTATTATATGTTTTATTATTTATTATGTCTACACAAATATATGCACAGATAGTGAAGTGAGAGAAAAAGAGCTAAAGAGGGAGTGAGAAAGATAGAAAGGAAAAGGTAAGGACAGGAGAGAAAGATATGCACACAAAAAAGAGACGGAAGTAGGGAACATGACATGAAAGAAGAGGAGATTGGCAGAATGCAGAGGAGAGAGATAAGAATAAAGGAAGGCAGAGAGAAAGAATGAGAGAAGGTGGAAGAGCGATGAGAGGATGAAAAATAGTTGGAGAGAGAAAAAGGAAAGTATGACTTGCAGAGAGAAAAAATGAAGCAACAGAGAAAGGGCAGAAATAGAGGATATTCAGGAAATAGTGTTCATGATTAAATTCTGTCTGTAGTGCTTACTTCCATTTCTATTCATTTTATCAATTATCTCAATTAAATTTTATCAACTTGACATGAGGGAATTTGTGCTGTAAATGTTTTTCAGTAAATTGAGTTTGCTCCTCCTATTCCCTTTTAAAAAAAGATTAAATTGCTTCTTTCTCTCCTTGTTAAAGGCTTTCTGTACACAAATGGAATATTGACAGTCAGAATGCTGTTTAAGCCCAGTGTGTCACCCGCACTGAGAAGTGACTAATGCATATAATATTGATTGTGAGGTTTTTGAAATGAATCATTTATTCAGCAGGACATTGGCTGCTTCAAACCCACCCTCATTAAAAGTCTCTCAGGTATAACACAATATCTCAGTGTAAAGGCTGCTAATTCATGGCTGCTGGTGATTTTGATGTTAGATTTGATGGCCCATTAAGGAATGATTACTATTAATGTTGCTGTAACAGCATTTAGCAGCTGGAGGCACCCATGAAAACTCTCTCCTTAGAGTTTTGGTGTCTCCTGTACAGGATGTTTATCTCTGTCAGCCTTGGCTCAGTTGGTAACACTTTTCGTCTCTGAGTCACGAAGCATGTGGGTGTCAAGTCCCACTCCAGGGATTTGAGCATAAATTCTAGGCTGATACTCCAGTGCGGTACTGGGGGGTTGTGCTGCACTGTCAGAGCTGCTGTCTTTCAGATGAGATGTTAAACTGAGGCCCCCTCTGCTTTCTCAGTTAGACGTAAAATATCCCATGGCAACATTATGAAGAAGAACAGGAGAGTACTCCACAGTGTCCTGGCCAATATTTATCCTTCAAGTGCTTATCTGCTTTTTCATTGAAAATGTGCAATGGTCTTTGCCTCAACTACTCCCTATGATAAAACACCACGGTCCCACATCTCTCTGCATAAAGAAATGTTCTCTTACCTCTCCCCTCACTCTCTCAATAACATTCAAAAGACAGAATGAGTTTAATAATCTGTGAGACATAAATATTGTACATGGAATTGTATATTGCATAGAATTTACAGCACAGAGACAGGCTGTTCAGCCTAACTGGTCTGTGACAAAGTTTGTGCTCCACGCTCGCCTCCTCCAACTCTACTTCACCTCACCTTATCAGAAAATCCTTTCTGCATCATGTACTTATCTAGCTTTCACTTAAATGCATCTACGCTACTCAACTACTACTTATGGTAGTGAATTCCATCTTCTGACCACTTTCAAGGTAAAGAAGTTTCTCTTGAATTTCTTATTGGATTTATTAGCGATAATCTTATATTTATGATGCCTCTTTTTGGCCTTGTCCACAAGTAGAAGTATCTTCTCTATGTCCAGCCTATCAAGTCCCTTCATAATTTTGAAGACCTCAATCAGGTCAATACATTATTTTGTTTCTTCCACAGGTACGTTCACAAAATTGTAAAATGGCATGAAGATGGATATGCATATCAAAAAAAGCACATTGTAAACAATACAGGATGAATGTTGTTGCAGATTGTAATAGGGCTTTACAAGACATAAATGTGCTCACACTTCTCACCCATTGTTCTCAATGGTGTAAGTTACTGCTGATGGAGACTTCCTTCTGATTGCTAAAGGAATCTGGAAGTCTGTATGGTAATTAAACTTTGCGCCGCTGCTGGAATATATCATGAATATGGGCCAATACTCCAATGAAAAGCATCTGAAATGCTATGATGCTACTGGGTGTACACCTGAAGTCTAATCTGTGCCTGAAGCCCTCAGTCCAGGGCATTGATGTGCTTTCTAGGTTATTGCTTTGTGTGAGGAATAAGAGAGCTCTATAGCTTCAAAACTTCTTTGATGGTTTATTGAGATTGAGTACCCCTGAACTTCCTTGGCGTGCATGTTGTGGTGGCCAAGTGTTGTCACCTCTAGTTGAATATATACCTGGAGGTTTCATCACATATCGTTCCCACCTCCAACCACCTCACCCAGTCAAACAGCTTTTCCGTTTCATTCCGTAGCTCATTTAATAATTTTAAACTTGAGATCAATAGATTTTTGCTAGTCAAGGATATTAAGGAATATGGAGCCAAGGTTAGTGGATGGAGTTAAGATACAGATTAGACATCATCTCAGAATGTTGGAGCAGGCTTGAGGTGTTGAATGGCCACCTCCTTAACCTACATTCTCCCCATCTCATATTTTTTATAATTAATAAACAAATGTGTTCAATAAAAAAACAACATTTTTTGACGCCCTTGCATTTTTTTTCTCCTGAATTTTGCTTCCAGCAGTTTCCAAGAGATGACTCTTCAATTCCTGGAGACTCCTGGGCAATCCAAGAGTGTTGGCAACTCTATGGTGGCCTTACAGGTCAGTCAGTGATAGTTTGATAGATCCATGGCATATTTTTTGTGCCACTAAAACCAGGGGTGGAATCATGTCATATAAAATTAGTAACCATCCTAAAAATTCAACTGTTATTCATTTATATATTAGTTGCTAACATCACACTACACATATTCAACCTATCAACCTTAAAAATCACCATACTGAGTTTGTCAGTCCGCATCACTCTCCATACTTTATGCAATTTGCGATTGCAAACAGGGTACAGGTCCATTCAAAACCGCTCACTCTTAACAGGACTTTGAAAATATATGAGGGTCACTATCATTTTCACCAGTTGGAAACTCTCCTGACTTTTGCTCCATTATGACAATTCAAATAAAAATCAGGTAGGTTCTCTGTGGATGATCTGCTGGTGGACTGACCAGGCCAGAAGACAAGGCTGACTCCTGATAATTTTGCTAAATTTTCTTCCTTATCACATTGAGGGACAACCATGCCTCATCCCAGCTCCATGGGGAGGTGGGGCTGGCAAGATAGGATAGTGTGGGGAGGAGGGAGCATAGGTTGGATATGGAGTGAAGCAATTTTTTAATTGTGACTCAACAACACATCTCAGCCTCAGTCTCTGAAGCCCATCTTCTATTGGGTCTTTTGCTCCAGCCAATCTCCTCGTCTGTCTGAATGAGATATATCAAATACGACTGAACCATTATCAGTTTTTGTGCCGAGGAGTGACACTTAATGGGAACCAAGTTTATAACTGTCCCAAGCCCAGGCAATGGAGGATCCTCACGTATGAACACAGAGAAAGAAAGAAGAATTTCATTTCATTAGTCAGGACTGCATTGAACTCAGCTCCCGAGGTGCTGAGATTATGGGCAAAGCAATTATACTGCTCGATGCCCTGCAGTATTTCAATTATTCGCAAGATACTGGAGTAGCAGAAACAGTTAGAAGTTCCTTAGCACAGCCCTAGTCTTTAAGTGAACTTTAAGACTTTTCAATATTTGGTGACCTAAAGCTGAACCAGGCTTGCAAGCAGTTTTTGTAGTTTTAACTGGAGATTGGCAAGGCATACATTTTTTGCAGTAAAGCTAAACTAATTAAAGTGACTCTCACTGTATGGTAAACAAGAGGAATTTAAACACAAACTGTTGAGAAAGGGGAGGACATCCTCACACATGTGTAGGGTTGTCAACACTTGAGATTTGATCAGCAATTTATCGACACTGCACTGTTGGTTAATATATATAATTTGAGTGTCAGCTTAGCTTAGTTGGTAACACTTAAGTCTCTGACACCAAAAGTCATGTATTTAAGTCCCACTCGAGGATTTGAGCATAATCCAGTGCAGTACTGAAGGAGTGCTGCACTGTTGGAGGCACTGTTTTTTAGGTGAGACATTAAAATTGAGGCCTTGTCTGCTCTCTCAGGTGGATGTAAAAAATCATCATTCAAAGAAGAGCGGGAAGATTGTCACAATGTCCTGGCCAACATTTATCCCTCACTCAACTTTCCAAAAACAAATTAATTATGAATTATCACATTGCTCTTTGCCAGACCTTGGTGTGTGTATGCATATTGGTTCACTATGTTGGATTACATTCAAGAATGATGGCATAGTTCTTTGGTGATCTGAATTTGAATGTATTGGGAGCCTAAAGTGCAGTGCTGATCCTCTGATATGTGCATTTTGGATTGCCTCCTCCCACCAGGTGTCAAAAATGCATAAATGTTTAAAAAAGAAAAATTCAACTGAGTCCAGACCAGAACACAAAAGATTCTTCATGTTTGACAGAATTTTTGTTTGATTTTTAAATCTTGGCGCAGAGCCCCCATTTTTTTCAGCCTTTAGCGGTCTGAAATGACATCCATGGCGGCCCATTCACACTTCTGGTCAAATAGCGGAGGGCATTCATGCACGTGCAGTGAGTGTCAGCTGGATGATTGCAATGCAGTCAGATCATGGCGTTAATCAGCTTGTAATGCTGTTTTGATCCTAGTGCTGCCACTTTGGAGCTCAACATTCAAATTCCATCTTTTAATTGCACATGGGCTAAATAGGTATTCATTAGCAGGAAGGGCATCCCAAGAGTGCTATTTAAAGGGATCATCAACTACTTTTAAGTTAGTTGCATTCCCTTGGAATACAGTAGAACAATGGGCACAGTAGCACGGTGCTTATATTACTGGACCAGTAATCCAGAGGCTTGGATTAATAATCAGGAGACATGAGTTCGAATCACCAGTGACGGCTGGCAATTCAAATTCAGTTAGTCGAATAAAATCTGGAATAAGCAGCTAGTCTCAATAACGGTGGCCACAAAAACTACTGGATTGTCGTAAAAACCCATCTGGTTCACTAATATCCTTCAGGAATGGAAATCTGCCTTCCTTACCCAGTCTAGCCTATATATGACTCCAGACTGGGGCAGTGCAGTTGGGTCTTAACTGGCCTATCAAGCCGCTCAGTTGTATCATGACTGCTATGCAAAATTATAATCCATACGGACTACAGCAGTACAAGAAGGGCAATTAGGGGCAGGCCTTGTCAGCAGTGCTCACATCCCATGAATGAACTGAGCAAGAGCAGACCAGGAATAAAGTGGCAGGAGTGGGAGCTGGAAAAAATTTGAATTGGAGAGCCCAGAGGTGAGGACCGTTTTAGGGGTAGAGCAGCAGAGTAGCCAGAGCCATTAAGGAAGCACAAGCATCAGGGAACGAGGTAAGAAATAACTAAAGTGGCATCGGTACAAAGGAACGTTCTGATTGGTGAGCAGCTGATAAGTTTTTTTTTTAAGTCTTTAATAAGGCTTTAGTTTATTTCTGTTAAGTTTAATTAGTCTACTAAATAGAGGCCTAGCAGGGCATTTCAGTCCTATGGAGTGCACATCCTGTTCCATGTGGCAACTCCAGGAAAGTTCTTGTGTCCTGGACAACTGTTGTTAGCTGGAGGAGCTTGAACCCTGGGTTTCAGAATTTGGGTAGCAGCTGGTGTCACTGTGGTACATCCGCAAGACTGGAAGTTATATGACTAGCATGTTTCAAGAGCTAGTCACCCGACAGCATAAGGTGTGCAGGCAGAGAGGGAATGGGTGACTGCCGGACCATCAAGAAGGAGCAGGCAGGTAGTGCAGGGATTCCCTAAGTGTGTCTCACTCTCCAACCGCTATTCAGGTCTGAAAACTGGTGATGGCGATGGTTCCTCTGGGGAATACAAGCAAAGCCAAATCCACTGTACTATATGTGGCTCAATTGTGCAGGGAGGAGTAGGAAAGTCAGGAAATCAATGGTGATAGGAGACTCAATAGTTAGGGGAACAGACATGTGACAGGAAACGTGACTCCAGAAGGCAGAAAATTAGTAAAGGAATGTGGAAGATCAAGGGATCAAAGGCAAAAAATAGACAACAAAGGCATTTTACAGTGATTAATGGAATGCACTTCAATGCCAAGTGTCTAGTGAATAAGGCAGATCAACTGAGAACATGGACAGACAACTGGAAGTATGATAACATAGCTATTACTGAAACGTGGCTTAAAGAAGGGCAGGAATGACAACTCAACATTCCTGATTTCAGGATTTTCAGATGAGATGGAAAGGGGGAAGAAAAGGAATGGGGGAGATGGATCGCAATATTGGTTAAAGAAGCAATCACAATTGTAAAGAGGAATGAAATGCGAGAAGGAGCATCAACTGAGGCCACATGGACTGAACTGAGGAACAAAAATGGGGCAATCACACTGCTGCCGGTGTACTAAAGACCTCAAGCAGTCAGAGGGAGATGGAAGAGCAAATATGTAGGCAAATTGCTGAGAAGTGCAGAAACAATAATGCAGTAACAGTAGGGGATTTCATCTACCCTAATATTAACTGGGATAAATTTAGTGTAAAATGGATAGAGGGTGTAGAATTCTTCAAATGCATTCATGAGAACTTTTTTAGCCAGTATGTAGCAATACTAACAAGAGAAGGGACTGTTCTGGACTTAGTTTTAGAGAATGAATCTGGGCAGGTGGAAAGCGATTCAACGGGAGAGCATTTTAGTGTGAGTGATTACAATTCAATTAGATTTAGTGTAATTATGGAAAGGAATAAAGATAGCCAGGGGTGTCCAACCTTTTCGCGTTACAATTGTTGCCCAACATAGGGAACCGGTGAGCAAATTTCAGAAAGATAAAGGCAGTAGAAATGTATCATATTATTAATCATAACAACAAAAAAAATGTATTTTTGTGAACAAGATTAAATGAGAGGATTAATTTATTAACTTACTTTCTTGTCATTATGTTGAACACTTATTTAGTGAGATACCTGGCATTGTTTATGCTTGCAAAAGTAGTCAATGTCTGCTTGCACACTTGATATAACGATGTGGAGTATTCCGAATATATGTCCATCTGTCAGGAATTATCTTATCTCTCCTTTCTCTGCCTATATCTCTCTCCCACCTCTCTCTCTGTCTCTTTCTCTCTCCCCTCTCTCCCATCTCACTCTCCCCTCTCTCTCTCCCCTGTCGATATCTCTCTCCCCCCTCTCTCTCTGTCTCTTTCTCTCTCCCCTCTCTCTCTCCCTTCTCTCTCTCCCCTCTCACTCTCCACTCCCCTCTCAGTCTTACCTCTCTCCCCTCTCACTCTCTCCCATCTATTTCTCTTCCCTCTCCATCTAGCTCTCTCCCCTCTCTGTGTCTATCTCTCTTCCTGTCTCTCTCTCTCTCCCCCTGCTCCCTGGTGCTAGTTTAAAGGGCTGCCTGTCTCTCTCCCTCTGAATGCTTCCTCAGCGCCACTCTGCCCTGCGCCTCTGGCTGTGTGCTGGCCCACTTCCTGCTCTCCCCTCGGCCTCTCTCTCCCTCTCCCCCACAGCAGCCGTTCCCATTCACTTACTCACTCCCTGAACCGCCCCAAAACAGCACGTACAGCTGATCCCAGCGCACCTACCCTGTGAACTGCCAATCAGCGCTCACGCTGCCTGGGCAACCAGCTGTCAGTCACACAGGCTTAGTGGGCTGGATACAAACATTTGGTGGGCCGGATTGTGGCCTACGGGCTGTATATTGGACAACCCTAAGATAGACCAAACATAAATGTTTTAAATTGAGGAAAGGCCAATTTTACAAAGCTCAGTTGTGATTTAGTAAAAATGGACTGGAAGCAGCTACTTGAAGATAGATCAGTGTCATAGCAGTGGGAGACATGCAAGGTGAAGCTAAAGAGGGTTCAGAACAATTATATTCCCAAAAGAAAAAAGGTGGCACTCACAAATCTAGAAGATCAGACAGAA